>NC_135837.1:9855000-10455000 GCF_029677425.1 Wolffia australiana | reverse complement strand
CAAATTTTTTTAACAACTTTAATATCATAAAAGAAATGTCTTTCTTGCTCATCATCATAACCACATATACTCATATTTGTTTCCTCATATAACTCCTTTCTATCCTCAATGAAATATTTTTCAAGCAATTTTTCATCTTATCCTCAATAACTCTTCCAAAATCTTCCAATACCATATGCATATGGATAAGAATTTCATGCAACTCCATTATATGACCTGTATCCTCCATAATAAAATCAATTTTTTTCTTGGAGCTATGGAATAAAGAGTTTGTGCAAAGGGATCGGCGGATGATAAGGCTCAAAAACAAAAAAAGACTTCCAATCACTAATTCATTTTTTTCATTATTCTCATCTCCATAAATCATAACTTTGAGATCATTGACCAAATCAGAAAATGATTCTTCCTCTACGTCATTTGCATCCCTCTCGTGCATGATGTCATTATCTCTGATTTTAGATTCTTGAACTTCATCAATGAAATTAATAGGTACCTGTCTAGGGTCAAGTTAATGGATATAATCATTTTCATGGTATGAAGATGATGAATTATAAATGTGAAAACTGGAAAAAGATTTGAGTGAAGAATGATCTTCCCTTTTATCGGATGGTCACACAAATTGGAGTTGGGCTGAATATTCTGAAGACTCATAGCTCCTCCTGATTTGCGTTGATTTCAGCATGTCAGTATGCATCATAAGGAGCTTCTTTTCTTCTTCCCAAGTTTTTTCCTTTTCCTGCAATCTTACATACACCTTCCATAGTTTGTTTTCATAATTCAAAACCAACAAACTGTGGTTATTTTAATCATGAGAAATAGATGAAAAAACATTTGAAGATTCAGAATTTCAATGGACTAAAATTCTCAGAAAAATGAGTGATATTTGAAGCACTTTACATGTTTTTCTCTATCATCAAATCAAACAATATTTTATCACCCATATCGAAAGTAGATGGAGAATAATGATTTGAATATTGGGAATCACAGGAGGGATGTATGTCAGAATTCGACAATTGGCATATTCCTTTTCTTGCACATTTTTCATGGTTTTCTCAATCATCAATTCAAAAAACGTTTTATTGCAGAGATCGCAAGTAGAACGATAATAATGATTTGAGGACTGGGAATCACACGAGGGATGTATTTCAGAGATTCTAGAATTCTCGTATTCATTTTGTTGCATATTTTTTATGGTTTTCTCAATCATCAATTCAAACAAAGTTTTAATGCCAATATCGGAAGTAAAGGGAGAATAATAATTTGAGGATTGAAAATCGTACGAAGGATGTGCGTCAGAAATTCTAGAATTCTCACATTCATTATTTCGAAATCCCTGGATACTCCACAAAATGAGTTGGTTATCATTAAAAATTAGGAGGAATAGGATGAAAATCAGAAGAATCACTACCAAATTGATCCTATGAAATAGAATTTCCGGAATAGGATTGATTATTGCCAATTCCCTATCTACTACCTTGAATTTAACTTAGGGAAACGTTGATATGATCATATGAAGGATAACAATTTAAATTTGAAATCTGAGGATTAAGTGGAGCATGTGAGTTATAGTTGTAATAATCAGGGAAAATCAGTGTTGATCTACCGGTGTAATCACAATAATGAGAATATTAATTTCCCTGATTATATGGAGAATAATTCCCCATATTTCCATATTTTTGTTATGCAATTCATTAATTAGATAGCAGTTAAACATTATTTGAAGTAAACCCTTCTTTTTTAAAGCAAAATCAAATTCCAATAGAAAACACTTGCATAGTATTCATCATTCAAATAAGTGTTCAAACGAATCCCTAAGTCAAATAAAAAAAAAGTCAGTCTTGTTGCCTCCCGAGCACACGCCAAATCATAAGTTTAAAAACATGTGTTTTTATATGTCATTATTTTATGTGATTTCTGAACTTAATCTATAAAAATTATTTATCCTTTAGTGTTTAAGTAAGGGGTTGAACCCCTGGGAGGTGATACCGAAATTCATTTTTCATGGGATTAGGGATTATCACTATAGGTTTTAACACGTATAACTGTTTCTGGACTTTAACAGATTTTATCATTAGTTAGGAATTATTGATAAGAACTACTGACTAATCCCCTACTAGACTGTTAGAGTATTCAATTAATCCCCTATCTTATATTTTTATAATATGTTCTCGTTAATCATGCTTTAACTCATTTCTTTAGCATAAATACTTAATTCAGCTTGAATAATGTTTTTGGAGTTTTTTAGCTCGTTGGAAATGGTAGAGAAAAGATAGTAAATTTTCCCGTGGATTTAGAGTGTTAAGAATGTTTTTATTAACTTTTTTTTTCACCTTATTTAATTCGAAGTGGCAAAAAGGCCCTAAATTAGCAAGTCGTGAATATGATTTGCTAATTGGAAAAACAATGAGCTAATCGGAGCGAATCAAATGTCAAATATGATTCTAAATAGTCAATCTAAACTCAATGGATACTAATTGGACTAAAAACAAACTAAAATGTAAAAATTAAAATGATTGAATCCGAAATTCAGAAAAAACGATGAACATAAACAGAATCATCAAATGGCTACAATTAAGTATGAAATCAAGGGTAAAACTAAATTAACCAGAACCTAGAGGTACTAGGGGAGATTTATAATCAACTTGGAGGAATCCTGATGGCGCGGCACCATCTGACACCGCAGCACCAACACGCGAGGAGCCGGCATCGTCAGCGAGCCCGCCACCAACACGGGTCCAGCCGACACGACGAGCCGCCGCATCGACGCGCAACCCAGGATTCAGGTACACGGCGTGACGACACGCCTCCTTCGGAGCATTACTATCTCATCATCGTTTTTCTTTATCTCTATTTTCCTTTTGTGTGTCTTTGTATGGAGGGGAAGAACCCATATGCGGATTCAACCCCCTCCCCTTATCCTTAGTGGGCCTAACACTCCTCTATTTCCCCCTTTTCTTTCTTTGTCCCTTTGTTATTATGGGGGCCCATTTTCCTCTCTCCTATATAAGGGAGGGGAGGGCGCCCCCCCCCCACTTATTCTTGAATTTTCATGAAACTATAACGTATTAGAAGTTGAAGAGTCCGATTCGTGGAAGAGAGAAGGAAGAAGAGGAAGAAGAAGAAGAAGAAGAAGAGGAAGGAGGAAAAGGAGAAGAGAGAAGAAGACAAGGGGAACCTGCCACCACCTGGTCGCCTCCACCGTCTGCCCCCTACGCCACCGTCGTCGACATCAACCACCGCCTGGTGGCCACCTCCAATCGCTCCTCTGCCCCCATCGTCGGCCTTCGCCGCCGCCGACCGACCGCGTCCCATCTGCTTGCATCACCGTAGTCGCCAGTTGCGTCATCGCCGCTATCTGATAAGCTCAAATTCAGTGTATTTTTACTGGTTATTTATCAGTCAATCGTGTGAGGATTGAGCTTATGCAACAATATTTATAACCTCACAGCCTTAGGGCGAGTAAGGTGTCGATCCACAGAGAGCAGGTAAAATAATAACAATACTTCTTCTTTGCAATGCAGATTATCAGATCTCTATATTCAGTTTTAACAATTAGAGAAATTATCTTAAGTGAAATTCAATTAGTTTCCTCAGAAAAGATGTGTAGAATAACTTCTCAGTGGAATAACAATTTCTTTCTCAAGATTAGTCCACAGAAGTTAATAATTTACTGATGTTTATCTTACCCACAGGCTCACCTCTCTGGAAGTGGCAAAACAGCAAACACCCTACGCACATGCGCACGGGTGTGTCCTGCGCACGACGATAGCTACGCGCGAGATGCACCTGCGCGCGGCGGTTGCTGCGCGTGGGCGAGGCCTGCGTACAGCGACTGTAGAGCCTGCGCGCGGCGTCTATTGCACGCGGCAACTGCTGCGCGTGGGTTTTTCCCTGCGCACGGCGTCTTCTGCTAGCGGCGCGGCTGCGCGCGGCCTTGGCTGCAGGCAGCCTGGGCTGTGCGCAGCCCAACTGCGCGCAACCTTGGCTGCTAGCGGCCTTGGTTGTGCGCAGGCTTGCTGCGCACGACCTTGGCTGCTGGTGCCTTGGTTGTGCACGGATTTGGCTGCAGGCAGTCCTGGCTGTGCGCAGCCCTACCGCGCGTAACCTTGGCTGCTAGCAGCCTTGGTTGTGCATAGGCTTGCTGCACACGACCTTGGCTGCTGGGGCCTTGGTTGTGCACGAATTTGGGTGAGCAAGGCTTGTTGCTGCTACAGAGTAGAATGCAAACACAATAGCTATGGAAAACTGTGGAATTGTTTGGGGCAAACAGAGTCGAAGAACAACTTAAACATACAATAAACCTTCAAATAATCAAAACAAGTACAATGTCAGTTGTAGAACACTGGGAATACACTGCTCGGTGCTTCCCAGTCCAACCTAGACTGTCTTAGATGGGGAAAAGCACAATGGCTGAAACCACTACAATCGCACCGATCTTGGTCACAATCCTTCCGGCAAGGAGGTGCTCATCTTGTCTTGGTTATGCCTCAGCTTGCTACTCCTCCCCTGCTCCAATGCTCATCAGCTCCTGGAGGGTCTGCAGAACTCATCTGCTCCAAGCCCTAGCTTGTTTTGCTGGAAATTCTGGACAACGTAATATGAGCCCTCAAGAGGCTATTTATAGGTTTCTCTCAATTATGCTTCTTGGAGATTTTTAAGGCTTTTCTTCCTTATAGTTTTTCGCCAGCTCCTCTTAGTCACCTGCACTTCTCTTGATGCTTGATCCATATCTGAACTCATTAAATCCAATAAGTGAGATCTAATCCTCTTGATTCAAAGAATCAAGTGGGGTTAGTAAGTAGGAAAATAATGCACATGAGATAGAGCCAATATGGATTAAATGAGTGCAAATGATACTTCCATGCTCAAGAAATCTTGAATAATTGATGACAAATGGAGAGTCATCAAACACCCCCCAACTTAGATCATTACTAGTCCCTTAGTAATGAAATACAAGTGAGAAAAAATGATGATCTCTAGTTGACTCTTCATTTTTTATAGCATCGACTCATGTTCTCGTCAAGGAATGTCTTTGTCAATTGAGCTTGGCCAATTTAGGGGGACTGTTGAGGATCTATTTCAGCCTTCATCCGCAATTAAGTGCACTTCTGATCTATGGATTACATATAGTAAGTACATATCATATGGAATAAGGTCCAGTCAACACCCCAAGCGCACTACTGAATAAGGCGTAGAGAGCGGTGCTAATGCTGGCTCTCTACTAATGGCTATAATAACATCGGCTCAAACACATGGGAGACAGCTTTTCCTCCTTTTTTTCTTTTCAATTACATTTGCTGCATGTTGGTCATATTTGATGACAATCAACTTGATTTCTAAGGTGCAAGCTTTTATGCTTGTATTGCTTGATGCAGCTTTTTACTTTGCATTTGATGGCGCTTATCCACTACCCACGTGCCGTCCTTAGTAGATCGGCAGCTTATTCCCCCTAAGAGGTTTTGTATCCCTCTTGGTTCAGGGAGCTTCACTCGCATCAATAAATAATAATGCCGTTGAGCCAACACTAGCCCTACTCTCCACTAAAGCTAAAGGTTTCATGCATGTAAGTGTTAACTCAACCCGAGGTGGATGGCAAGATGAGAGAAGTATAATGATAAGATTTATGGATTGCAGCTAGTATGAATCATTTGTGCACCTAGCTAGGCTTATTTCACATTGGATCCCTTAGCTGGCCAGTCTTTCAACTCCAATCACCCTTGAAAAGAACACTAGTCATGTCTATCATTGCTTGAATATCTCATAAGATCATCAAATATCCATGGTTTGGTGCATGCAAAAACGAAAAAAAAAATTTGATAGATGACGGAGCAGTTGTTCATGTGACTCTATCCCCCCCCCCCCCATAAAAGTGGCATGTTCCTACATGACGGGAAGTAAAGTGGAGAAGGAGAAAGAGAGACCAAACCAAGGAATGGAGAGCTGCGATTGGCGACTTGAGTTGTCCATCTTGTGGTGTAGGCGAGCTTGGATAAGTAAGGCTGCAACATGACGAAGAAAACAAAAATAAAGAAACAAAAGCAGAACAAAAGGCAAGATAAAGAAAGCAAAAGCAAACTAAATTACCGTTCAGGTCATGCTACTATCATTAGGAGGTTTTTCTAGAGTGATATTCATGGGTCCATGTAAATCTTCATCTTGTAGATATGGCTTCAGTCTTTGTCCATTAACAGTAAAATGTTTTTGCGATTGAGGATCTAAAATTGTGACTGCGCCATTTTCAAAAACTTTTTGTACGAGGAAGGGGCCATCCCACCTAGTTTTCAACTTGCCTGGAAATAATTTCAACCTTGAATTGTAAAGCCAAACTTTTTGATTCTCTACAAATATTCTTCTCCTCAGGCTTTTATCATGAAATGTTTCATTTTGGCCTTATAAATCTTGGAATTCTCATAGGCCTCGTTCCGGAGTTCTTCCAACTCATGCAATTGAAGGAGTCTTTGTTTGCCGGCTTGGTCTAAAGCCAAATTGAGTTTCCTAATAGCCCAAAGTGCCTTGTGTTCTAACTCTAATGGTAGGTGACAGGCTTTTCCAAAGATAAGTCGAAATGGGGACATTCCTAGAGGTGTTTTGTAAGCTGTCCTACAGGCCCATAATGCTTCGTCTAGTTTCCTAGGCCAGTCCTTCCCATCCAGACGCACTATCTTTCGTAAGATTTTCTTAACCTCTCTATTGCACAATTCCACTTGACCATTAGCTTGAGGGTGATATGGGGTAGTGACTCTATGATGGATACCAAATTTCTTAAGAAGAGTTCTAAAGTTATAGTTGGTGAAATGAGAACCTCCATCACTAATAATGGCTCGTGGGCATCCATATCTATAGAAAATATTTTTTTCAGTGAAATTGGTCACTACCTTACTATCATTGGTCTTTGTGGGAATGGCTTCTACCCATTTGGACACATAATCGACGGCCATCAAAATGTATTCATATCCATTAGAGTTAGGAAAAGGGCCACTAAAATCTATTCCCCACAAGTCAAAGACTTCTACTTCTAGGATGGGGTGTAAGGGCATACGATCTCTCTTGTTAATATTTATGGAGGCTTGGCAAGCTAAACAGTTGTTATAAAATTTCTGTGCATCTTGAAATAGAGTAGGCCAAAAAAAACCAGATTCGACAATTTTATGAGTGGTTACCTTAGCCGAGTAGTGCCCTCCTGGTTTTGCATGGCAGAATTCCAAGATGCCCCATTGCTTGCTTTCGGGTACGCACCGCCTCAAAATTTGATCTAGCCCTTGGTGAAACAACTCCGGGTCTTCCCAAAAATAAAACCTAGCGTCCTTCAGCGGCTTTTTCCTCTCGTGGGATGTCCAACCTGTAGGAATTTTTCCTGAAACAAGAAAATTGACAATGTGTGCAAACCAAGGAACCGATGTTCCTTGTGCCGTTAGAACATGCTCATCAGGAAACTCATCATTTATCAATTCAGGTTGGGTGCCTGAAATCCTAGATAGGTGATCTGCAACTAAATCAAATTCAAATTCAACTAATTTGATTTAGATCCTAGATAGGTGATCTAAATCAAATTCTTGTAATAAGAGCACCCATCTAATGAGCCTAGGTTTAGCCTCCTTCTTCGCTAATAAGTATTTAATAGCTGCATGATCAGAAAAAACAGTAATTTTACTACCTAACAAATAAGACCTAGACTTTTCTAATGCAAAAATAATTGCCAGCAGTTCTTTCTCTGTAGTTGTGTAGTTCAATTGTGCGTCGACTAAAGTCCTGCTGGCGTAGTAGATGACCACGGGTTTCTTGTCAATTCTTTGACCTAGCACTGCTCCTACAGCAAAATCAGAAGCATCACACATTAGTTCAAAAGGAAGGGTCCAATCAGGCCCTTGCAAGATAGGCGCGTTCACCAAGGCTTCTTTCAAAGCATAAAACACATTTTTAGCTTCTAGTGTTAGTTCAAAATCATTATTCTTAGACGATAAAAGATTAGTAAGAGGTTTAGAAATTTTAGCAAAGTCCAAAATAAAATGTCTATAGAAACCAGCGTGGCCAAGGAAACCTCTAAGGGTTTTTAGGTTGGTTGGAGGTGGAAGGTCATGAATGATTTCGATCTTGGCCTTGTCGACTTCCAGTCCACGGTTGCTTACCATGTGACCCAGCACCACTCCCTCTTGCACCATGAAATGAGATTTTTCCCAACTTAATACGAGGTTGGATTCAATGCATCTCCTTAATACTTTGGTGAGGCTTAGGAGGCAGTTCTCATAGGTAGATCCAAAGACAGAAAAATCATCCATTAAGATTTCTAAACATTCTCCCAATAGATCGGAGAATAATACATTCATGCATTGCTTGAATGTGGCGGGTGCGTTACATAGCCCAAAAGGCATACGCCTAAAGGCGTATGTCCCCACAGGACTTGTGAAGGTCGTCTTTCCTTGATCTTCAGGGTGTATGTTCACCTGGTTGTATCCTGAATACCCATCAAGAAAGCAGAAGAATTGCTGCCCAGATAGTTTTTCTAAGATTTGGTCCATGAATGGTAGTGGGTAATGGTCTTTCTTGGTGGCCTTGTTTAACTTTCGATAATCGATGCACACCCTCCAGCCTGTGGTTAGCCTCTTTTGCACTTCTTCTCCTCTCTCATTCACTTCTATAGTCACTCCTGACTTCTTGGGAAATATGTGTACAGGGCTTACCCATCTACTATCGGAGATAGCATATATGATTCCTGCATTTAACCACTTCAATATTTCCTTCTCAAGGACTTCTCTCATATAAGGGTTGAGTCTCCTTTGATGCTCTCTACAGGGTCTAGATTCCTCCTCCAAGAAGATCCTATGTTCACAAATCGAGGATGGAATTCCCTTAATGTCATCAAATGTCCAACCTATGGCCTCCTTATGCTCTCTAAGTACCTTGAGCAATTCCTCTTCTTGTTTTTTAGTAAGTGATGAAGAGATGATCACATGTAAAGTTTTCTTGTCATCCAAGTATGCATATTTGAGGGACGAAGGTAGAGGTTTTAACTCTAGGCCTACCTCAACTGAAGGAGAGTCCATAATCTCATCATCTAGCTCTCTCCCTTCTACGTGCGATAAATACTCCTTTATAACTTCCACCTCTCCTTCATCCTCCGTACACAAATTTAATTCTTCATTGCTTCCTAAGGGGCACTTTATCATTTTCGATATATCAATTTGAACTCTCTCTTTTCAAATTTTGAATTCCACAGTCCCCTTCTCCCAATCCATAATTGTCCTTGCCGTGACTAAGAATGGTCTTCCTAGAATTATAAGAGCTAAGCTAATATTCCCCGATATCTTTACATCAATCACTATGAAATCCACCAGGATTTCACAGTTTTCTACGGTGATCATTGATAAGCTAAAAAATTATGTTTATATATGTCATTATTTAGGGATTTTTCGAGCTTAATCACTAAAATTTTATATCCCTTAATACTTGAGTAAGGGGTCGAACCCTAGGGAGGCGATGGAAAATATTCAGTTTTCTTTCTGATTAGGGTTTTCAATTTTAAACCTAAGTGAATAGATGTTTTGTTTTTTTATTTAGATGCTAATAGCTTTAAGTTTTACCTAACATTCTATCCTTTTGAACTTAAGAGATTTTACTGTTTCTTTGTTATTGAATCACAGCAATATAAATCACTTAATTCTATACTTATATTTGATCTAAAATCTTTAGTTATTTTGAATAATATTTGTAATTTTTTTTAGTGAATTTGAGATCTAATTTGATTAAGTGTTTTGTATTTAATTTGATTTATTTCACTATTTTTGTCAGAAGACGTTTTACTAATTTTTTAAGAATAAAAGAAACTAATTTTTATGGGATTTGTAGAGCATCTTTATAACAATTTTATTTTATACTATTTATTTCCAAATTGTAGATATGTCCTAAAACGGCAAATTTTAAATCGAATTCACGATTTGCTTATTCAAGATGAACGGAATCGTGAATCCAGTTCATGATTGATTCGATTCTAATTTCAGATAAGATTTGAAAGAGGAGGTTTAGACTAAACTATTACCAAACGATTTTAAAACGAACTAAAATCTATGAAATAAAACGATTAAACTCGGAGCATAAAAAGAACGACGGCGAGAATAAATGAGTGTAAATTTCAAAAAGTTAACGATGAAATATGGTGAAACAATCAAAGGTAGAGAGACCTGGATATACCAGAAACTATCACGGAGTTGATTCGAGCTGATCTCGAGCAACGGACGCCAATTTTTTCTCGGATTTGGTTTGAATTTGACGAAGGACGATGGCACCGGATCTGCGGAATTTCAGCTCAATTTTGTTCCCCAATCGCTCCTGGCTGATTCTTGAGTCTTCAAGGAGGCTAGGCGATCGTTCCTTGAGCTTAACAAATCAAGAATGATCTGAAATCTTCACATTTCTTCCTATTTATCACCGCAGAATCACAAGAACAGCTTCTTCCGATTCTGTTAGAACTTTTATCTAATTCGTGTCGTATGGTGGGCATACGACGCGATGCCACTGGCTCGTTGAGCCTTCCCGTGTCTTCTTTCTGTGCGCGACACGCACGGGATCGGGCACGTGTGTGTCACACACGGAAAGCTGTGGCTCTTCCTTCTGATTAACTCGCGCGGCGCTGCGTGTGGATCGCCTCGTTCGTGAGCCCTGCGCTTATAAGCATAGTTAGAGCTGAAAGCTGGCCCAATAAGGGCCAGTCTATATAAAAAAAACATTTGTAAATGAAATACTTTGAAATAAAATGAAAGAAAAAGGTTAATAATGCGAAAAGATGTCCTAATAGCGTCTAAAATAAGTTTTATTGTTTTTTTTTGTATTTTATTTATAGAAATAGGTCAATTTAAAAGCATTTAAATCCTTCGAATGATGTTTTAAAAACCATTAAAAATGTCCAAATTGACCTAATTATTTGTCAAATACATCATTTACTTTGAAATTTAAGGAAATTCTTGTTATAAGCTAAAATCATGGTAACATGCATTAAAAATTAATCTTTTTACGCATTAAAGTCCTAAAAATATGACAAAATTAGCTCTTTTTTAGATCCTATTTTGGTGTTATCAATCATGACGTCAGTCAACCTACCTTCAGGTTGCCTAACCGTCCCATCAGCTACGAGTAGGTCCATATGAATTTCCTCCAATTCTCCAAATCCATACTCTTCGTACAAAGTTGTTGGAATGATACTTATGCTCGCTCCGGTATCTTATAAAACTTTGGAAATGGTTTTTCCTCCTATTTCACATGTAATGAAAGGGGCTTCAGGATCTCTCATTTTGATAGGGATAGCATTCAAAATGCTAGATGCATTTTCTGAAAGTTTAACTACTTCCCTAGGGTTTCTAGTAGTGCAAGAATCCTTAAGGTATTTCTTTAAAGAGGGTGCACACTTAAGCATGTCTTCTACAGTAACACTCATAGTGGCTTTTTAAAAATTTTCTAGCAACCTATGTTCATAGTCAATGACAGGTTTTATTCTCTTTAGAGCCGAGGGATAAGGAACATCATGAGTATGGGTGGAAGGTAGAGGCTCCTTAGCATAAGAAGTTTCCTCTTCTTCTCTACTTTGCTCATGTTCCTTCCTTGAGTTTTCTGCAGAATTCTGGTAAGGGTCCTGAAGTTCTCTCCCACTTCTCAGTTTTGAGATTGCTAGAACTTTAGGATCTTCCTCACTCATCTCATCATGAATGGAATGCTGTACATGGTGTAGATTGCATGGATTTATCATGGTTTTAGTAGGGAATCTACTAGATGTGCAGTTAGGTTCTATTTGTGTACCTTGAGGTTCAGAAGTTCCAGGCTGAAAGCTCTCCAGCAGCTTCCTCATTTGTTCTTGTGACTCCAGCATCTGCCTTGTTTGGAACTCCATCATCACCTGCATTCGCATCTCCATCTCTGCTCTCAATTTCTGGTTTTGCTTCTCTATCATGTCTGAAATAACCGGGGTTAGTGTAGAAAAATCAGGTTGAGTTTGAGAGGAAACCTGGTAATGCTGAGGTCTAGGCTGGAATTGTTGCTTCTGCTGGAATGGAGGCTGAAATGGGGCCTTGCTGCCCTGGTTGAAAACCAGTCTTCTTTTGGCCAGCCCATGGTTGTTGTTGGTTGAATGCTTTCACCTCCTCTTCCATGGACTGGCAAGCTCCATCTTCCTGTTCTCTGCTGAAACATAGAGAGAAAATTTTTGCTTTAATAATGGGAGAGTTGTTCAGGAAAACATTCCTCAAGGTGGAGGTGAGCTCCTCCAATTTCTGGTTGGTTTCCCTAAGGCCTGCTTGCAGCTCCGCCTCCTTAGCATTGACCTACATAATTCCTGCCCTCTTTGGCTGCAGATTTCTCCCTTTTTGGTTTGCTCCAATTTCCTGCAGACCAGTTTCTGCAACTCTCTCCAAAATGTCAAACACTTCATCCTCATATGCAGTGTAGAAAGTCCCACCGGTGGCTAAATTCACCTTATTTTTCATGAAGTCTGAAAGAGATTCATAAAAAATTTGGGCTAGTTGACAGTTTTCAATTCCATGATGAGGGCACTTCCTCATCAAATCATTGAACCTCTCCCAGGCCTCACTAAATGCTTCACCTTCATGGGGATGGAAATTATGAATTTCTCTTCTATAAAAATGAGTTTTGGAGAGAGGGTAAAATTTCTGCAGAAATTTTCCCTGCATGTCATCCCAAGAATTTAAAGTGATTCCTAAGTTACGATACCAAGAGAATGCTTTATCTTTTAATGTCAAAGGAAAGTACTTCATTTTTAGCATTTCTGTAGATAATCCTGGAACATTTTGTGAAGAGCACCTAATGTGGAAGTCATCTAGAAATTCTAAGGGATTTTGTGCAGCTGATCCATTAAATTCAGGTAAGGAGTGTGTTAATGCATTGTCATACCTGAATATAATACCCTCACCTATGTTTAAATTTACATCCGTTTGCCTCAAGCTTCCAGAGGGTGTTGATCTGTCCACCATAGTTCTCCTTCTCTCATGCTGCTGACGTCCTTCTTCTTCCATGTTTTCCGGCTGGTTTTCTGGTTCTGTGACTGTAGATTCTGGAGTGGCATCTCGCGCAACGTTCTCTGCAGATCTCTCACCGGCTTTAGACCTTGTCACTACCATAGACTTCAAAAGAAAGTTAGAAGGACAATAAGCTGAAGATTTTTAAGTTCTGCAGCTTTAGGAAAATGGGTCAACAATAACTAAAAAGAAAAGAAAAAATTAGTAATGTTCTACCGTGCTCCCCGGCAACAGCGCCAGTTGATAAGCTCCAATTCATTGTATTTTTACTGGTTATTTATCAGTCAATCGTGTGAGGATTGAGCTTATGCAACAATATTTATAACCTCACAGCCTTAGGGCGAGTAAGGTGTCGATCCATAGAGAGCAGGTAAAATAATAACAATTCTTTTTATTTGCAATGCAGATTATCAGATCTCTATATTCAGTTTTAACAATTAGAGATATTATCTTCAGTGAAATTCAATTAGTTTCCTCAGAAAAGATGTGTAGAATAACTTCTCAGTGGAATAACAATTTCTTTCCCAAGATTAGTCCATAGAAGTTAATAATTCACTGATGTTTATCTTACCCACAGGCTCACGTCTGTGGAAGTGGCAAAACAGCAAACACCCGGCGCACATACGCACGGGTGGGTCCCGTGCACGGCGATAGCTACGCGCGAGATGCGCCTGCGCGCGACGATTGCTGCGCGCGGCGACTACTGTGCACGGGTTTTGCCTGCGGGCGGCGTCTATTGCGCGCGGCGACTGCTGCGCGCGACGACTGCTGTGCGCGGGTTTTGCCTACGCGCGGCGTCTGTTGCGCGCGGCGACTACTGCGCGCGGGTTTGTCCCTACGCACGGCGTCTTCTGCTAGTGGCGCGGCTACGCGCAGCTCGGGTGCGTGCAGCCTTGGCTGCAAGCAGTCTGGGCTATGCGCAGCCCAACTGCGCGCAACCTTGGCTGCTAGCGGCCTTGGTTGTGCGCAGGCTTGCTGCGCACGACCTTGGCTGCTGGTGCCTTGGTTGTGCACGGATTTGGCTGCAGGCAGTCCTGGCTGTGCGCAGCCCTACCGCGCGCAACCTTGGCTGCTAGCAGCCTTGGTTGTGCATAGGCTTGCTGCGCACGACCTTGGCTGTTGGGGCCTTGGTTGTGCACGAATTTGGGTGAGCAAGGCTTGTTGCTGCTACAGAGTAGAATGCAAACACAATAGCTATGGAAAACTGTGGAATTGTTTGGGGCAAACAGAGTCGAAGAACAACTTAAACATACAATAAACCTTCAAATAATCAAAACAAGTACAATGTCAGTTGTAGAACACTGGGAATACACTGCTCGGTGCTTCCCAGTCCAACCTAGACTGTCTTAGATGGGGAAAAGCACAATGGCTGAAACCACTACAATCGCACCGATCTTGGTCACAATCCTTCCGGCAAGGAGGTGCTCATCTTGTCTTGGTTATGCCTCAGCTTGCTACTCCTCCCCTGCTCCAATGCTCATCAGCTCCTGGAGGGTCTGCAGAACTCATCTGCTCCAAGCCCTAGCTTGTTTTGCTGGAAATTCTGGACAACGTAATATGAGCCCTCAAGAGGCTATTTATAGGTTTCTCTCAATTATGCTTCTTGGAGATTTTTAAGGCTTTTCTTCCTTATAGTTTTTCGCCAGCTCCTCTTAGTCACCTGCACTTCTCTTGATGCTTGATCCATATCTGAACTCATTAAATCCAATAAGTGAGATCTAATCCTCTTGATTCAAAGAATCAAGTGGGGTTAGTAAGTAGGAAAATAATGCACATGAGATATAGCCAATTTGGAATAAATGAGTGCAAATGATACTTCCATGCTCAAGAAATCCTTAATGATCGATCCTCCGCCCCCACCGTCGGCCTTCGCCGCCGCCGACCGGCCGCGTCTCGTCTACCTGCATCGCTGTCGCCGCCAGTTGCGTAATCGCCGCTATCCGCCCACCGTCAACTCGCCCAGCTCGCCACCTCTGAGCGGCGCACGCGTCTCGCCCCACTTCCACCGTTCCTAGCCATGGATGCCCCGACCAGCCCCTACCGCAAGCACTCCCGCTGCCCACTATCTTCAAGCTGCCGTCCCCACTCCGCGCCATTGTCGCCTTTCCTCACCGCCGACAACCGCTACGCGGACGCCACCGTTGACTCGCCGAACCCTGCAGTGCGCCCGTATCAGCCATACCCCGCCCGTACAGGGTGAATACCGCCGCGCGCTCCCGTGCTGCGAACGACGCCTATCGGTTTGCGTAGACCGACCGTCGTCGCTTGCGCCCACGCTGCAGATTGCGCGCTGCGGATTGCGCTTGTGCCTGTGGACGACGCCTGCCGGCTCGGGCTGTGCTCGGATTCTTCAATGCTGGAGTCAGCTCTGGGGCTGCGCCCTCCCGGCTCCTGTCACTGCCCCCGCCAGCTCAGTGCGGGCGCCGTAGTCTGTGCCTAGCCCCGTCACCAGGCTGCCCCCGGATTGTGCCCTCCGCTGCTCCGACATACAACACTAGTGCTGTTCTGTGCCTGCACTCTACATCCCCCCTCCCCTGTCGTTGTCGTCTATTCGTGCCACCGGTGCACCTTCCCCGGTAGCACTCCATCGCCCGCGGCCTCGGACTTACGGATTCTCCAGCTCCTGTGTTACGATATAACCGTCTCCAGTGCGACGAAGGTACTTCCAAACCCTGTTCTTCACGTCTCTTACTTTCTTCGGTGCTCTTTTGATTTGCCTCCTCTGCGCTCGGGATAGATAGGTGAGAGCAAGACAGGTTGAGAAAATGATGAATCCTATACGAGAGTCTTACCTGCCCGGTACGAGTTGGGTTCTCCTGGCGCATGTGATCACATCAGCGGGGTGTCCCCATTTGGCGACGCACTGGCCCTCGACCCTTTTGGACGAGGTTCCGGAGGTCCGTTTGACCTCACTAGATGCGACCCCGTCAATCTCTGGAACGGCAACACTGCTCTCCTTCGCACGCAAGTACGATAGTAGGATTTTTCACGCATCATCGTTATCGTACATACCTGTCCATTAGCATCCTCGGATGACGTTGCCCATCTTCGTCCGATTGTGATCCCGATTCGAAACCGAGCCGTTACCCTCGGTGTCGACCGGAGGACATCTTGACGAACTAGGGCATCGAATCCTGCTTACCGAAGGACCGGATTTCCCACAAATAAGTACTGCAATTTTGGGACGAGTGCGGCGCCGGATTGTCAAAAATCACGTCAAATTTTAGCTCCAAAATGCATCAAGGGCATTGTTGAGTCTTCGAGGGGTCTAGGAGATTAATCCTCGAGCTTAACAATCAAGAATGGAGCTCAAAGTTTTGTTTTCCCGGCTTTTGTCGCCGCGAAATCAGAATAACAGCTTCTTTCGATTTCCTTATTTTGTTTCTCCTTTTCGCATTGTATGCTTGACATACAACGCAGCCCGATTGGTCCGTGCATTGTCATGTACAGCTCTTCGCTCGTACGCACGGAGCTACGTATGTGCAATTTACATGGACAAGATTTTGCACACATTTTGAATTGCATATTCGCATTCGCATTGGCTTCACTCGCTGCGTCGCATGCAACGAGTTAAGCTGCATGCAATTGGTCTCTATGAATGACACGTGTGGTGAGCGACACACACGGTTATGTGTACGGGCGTGTTGCACAACGAAGGCACTATCGAGGCCTCTGATTGGCTTGCGGCATCTTTGTGCTTGTCCTGCTCAAATCATCAACCAATTAGCGATTAAACTGGCCCAATAAGGGCTAATTAAAAGAAAACCATTTTAATTAAAAACCAACTGGAATAAATCGTAGAAAATGTTTATTAATGCAAAAAAAAGTATTATTAATTTTTAAAATCTATTTGATTGTTTATTTTCTTGCCTTTTATATAAATTATCAATTAAACATTTAATTTCTTTTCAATTTTATTTTAAAAGCTTTTAAAATGCATATACTGACCTAGTTATTTATTAAACAGATTATTTAACTTGAGATTCAAATAAATTATTTTTTAAAAAAAATCATGATGACACGCGTGAAAATTTATGTTTTTAATCATTAAAACCCAAACATACGATGAAATTAACACTAATTTAGCTCCTATTTGCATGTTAGGATGAATTATGAAATTACATAGACAGTTTCATACCCCCTAAAGGTACAATGACTGTGAATGACTATGTCATGCCTTTCTGAGTTATAACTAAACCTTTGGATTTGACTAGAGCTAAAATAGACGAGGACACAAAGAATTACATGTTCTTGAGTGGATTGGGGACTGAATACAGTCTGTTGGTTTTATGCTTTACGGGTAATCTTGATCAGTTGAAATTCGAAGATATTCTGATTAACCGCAAAGGGCATGAAGTTTACATGGAATATGAACAAACTGCAAAGACAAACATCTACCCTCCTATGCAAAATGCAAGTCAGATACTGGCGGGACCCTCATCAGACCAAGCTCAAAGGAAGAGAAAATCACAATGCAAAGGGATATAGTGAGAACCGACGGAGGGGAAGAGGCGGATATAATCAATTCCAACCCAGGTGTCAAATTTGTGCTCAATTTGGTCACATAGCTCATGAGTGCCAAGAGTTTACATGAATGGAATATATGGGACAGACAACATAGGGTCATTAGAATGTTCCTCATGCTCACACAAAAAACAGATCAGATAATGGGGTCTGGTTTCCAGACACTAGAGCAACCCATCGTGTGGCTGCAGGTTCAAGTCTGGCCTCAAATGCAACCGTCTATCAAGGAAATGACCAAGTACAACTAGGTAATGGTACAGGTTTGGCAATTCTATCAGTAGGATATTCTAAAATTTCAACCTATGATAAGAATCTTTTCGGTAAAGACGTCCTGCATGTTCTTGAAATTAAGAATACTTTTTATCTGTTTATATACTGACATTAGCCAATGATTTGTTTTTGGAATTTTACCCTTCTTATTTCCTACGAAGAACACGAAACCAAGCTGAATCCTGCTGAAGGAAAAAACTAGAGATGGGCTGTATTGTTTGAAGCTAAGGATGTACCGATCCGCTACACTCGTTGGAGAAATGACAAAGATGGGGGACCATCCAGATGATGCCAGGATGGGACGACTCCAGCCACGCCGAGTTGCTCGCGCCCATGCTCGCCATCCAAGGTTTAAGTACTCCGCGTAAGCATCTTATTTTCGTCTTTTATTTGTTTTGCCTTTTTGTTATTTTTGTCCTTGGATTTTACGGAATGGGTCGATGTTTGGGCCTCGTCCTTGTTATGTTTTTTTTTTGCTTGTAACCGTTAAAGAGAGGCCGAACCACGTCTCGCGATGGTTCGTCCTCTCCACGATCTCACTTGGCACCTATCCTCACTATATAAGGGGATAGCATGCCCAAGTGAAGGTTGAGGCATTTGTTGAAGAAATTTCCAAGTTGTCTCCACCTTATCGTAGATAGGAACTAGAGTGTAGAGAGGAGTGGCTAGCCTCGCCCACGTCGAGATCACTCTGTGGTTAGAGCTCGCGCCATCACGTCCATATCACTCCATGATGACATGTCTCAACGTCCCGTCGAGACTACTCCGGGTCGCTTAAAGATTCAAGAAATCGTCTCTTCTTGAAGCCGAGGAATCCTCCGTCGAGATCACTCTGAAGGTTTCTCTAGAATTCAAGAAGGCACCTACGAGGCAGAAGCGTCGCCAGCCGTTCGCATCGAGATCACTCCGGGTACGCGCTGCCTACGTTCCTCTCTCCAAGATTCCGCCAACCGCCAGCAAGAATTCTGCTCCTAGATCAAGGAATCCCTCTTTCTTGAGGTTCTTGAGGTGGCTAGTCTTCAAGAAAACCCCTTCTTGGAGGTTGCCGCTCGCCGTGCATCACCATCAGCACTGGAGTGACACCGCCGCACCTCCCCGCCGATGTCACTCCGTTGTCAGCACCGCACTACGCCCCGCGCTCCGCTTCACCCACACCCGTGCGTGCCGCTGCGCTTGACTAGCTGAGTGCCCCGGCCCGCCGCCTAGAGCTAGAGCGCGGCTGCGCCGGCTGTCTTGCGCCTGCACGCGCCTGCCGCCCGCACGTGCTCTGCCTGCGCGCAGCCTTGTTCCCGTGCGCGCCCCACGGCTGCACACGCCGTCGTGCACGTGCGCACGCCCCGCCGCCTGCACACGCCCAGCCCACACGTGGCCCCGCACCGTGCACGCAGGCACCCGCACGCGCACAGCCCACGCACGGCCCTATGCTCGGTACCCGCACGCGCCAAGCCCGCGCGCGGCCCGCGCCCACGCTCGTTGTCTGGCGCCCGCGCGTGCATCAAGCACTAGCCTGTGCCATTGCTCGCTTGACGTCCGCGTGCGCATGCCTTGCGCACATGCCACGCGTGCCCTCCCGCGGCCGCTCGTCTACGACCATCTCTCATCTGCATGTCGGTCCACCCTCGTTGCCAGCATCCAGAACACTTATTGCGCCATGGATTATCGACAATCATGTGCCTATTCGTCTCCCTTACTTTAATTCCAGTATTATTACCTGCTTCTAGTGCCATCTCCCGCTATCTCTTCCTCTGCCCTAGGTTACTCTAATAAGTGCCATAGGATAGCCAACCTGTTGAGAGATAGGGTTTCTTGCGGTAGAAAATTACTCGTTGATCTTTAGACCTAGGACAACTCCGAGCCTTCAAACGCCCCTCCCTCCTAGACGTCGTAGTTGGTCTCGCAGGGTCATTGGGAGTCTCATCTGATCAATATCTCTTCTTAGGGGACGACGTTAATCATCCTCCCTCGCTCGGAATCGTCTTACTTGCTCATTAAAGGGGTTTTTCACCAGACCTTCATTTTATATTAATTACGAGCTCATTCATCTTTGTCCTGTGACGTAATACAAGCCGTATGATCCCGGCACGCCCATCGTTTTACATCATATTGGTATCAGGGCCGGTCGTGTTAGCTTTTCCTTAACACGGTCGGTAGAATATCATTTGAAATTTTATTGAAGTAAAATCCATCATATTTCAAAATTCAGTCACATCTATACACGTCATTTCAGTGCATCCATCACTATCATACCTGTAGAAAGTTTATTGGTGGATTCTTGACTATAGAATGGTTTGCACGGGAGCCCAATGTCTAAAGGCCGACATAGATTATCACGACAATGATTATGACCATGATCTCATTTGAAGAACGATTTCACATAGATCATTTGAAGAATGAGGACGTAGCTTTACCTCCTCCTCCGCCTAGGGAATCCGCTCCTCGGGTTTTGATGCCCCTCAACGAAACGGTACCACCAGCACCTCGAGCTTCTGAAGACCAACGTTCTGTCACCGCGGCACCTACGCGTAAGTCCTCGGTGAATGAGCATTGTGGTGACCCCTCGGCCAGCAAGGTTCCCCAACGCTCAGGTAAGACCCCCATGCTGGACCTTCCAGCTCCGACGCGCCGCCCGCAAGATCCACTAGCGCCTCCATTCTGCTACAACCGATGAGAAGACTGGGAGAACGGCTATGGGGAACAACGAAGAACTCCTCCCCCCTAGGAAGAGTATCCTGCAGCGCGATATTATGACGATCGTTCCTACCCACCGGATAGGAACTACTACCCACCCAAGAACAGAAGTTCTCGTCATCTTGATCATCATGGGTATCCCCACGAGATGGCCCATAACCCTAACAAAATACCTGTCCCGAATGCTCCCCACTACTCGTCTATACTGGGTAGCCCACAGCATCCACCCACTACCCGTCGACCGAAGGTCGCCACGTATGGTGGTAGCTCCGCCCACCCACACTATTATGGGTCAGGACCCGCACTGGCACCAGTCCATTACGAGGAGCCCTCGGTACCACTTCGAACGACACCGAGACACGCCGCCGACTACCACTACGCACCTCCTCGGGAGTATATAAATCCAAAATGATAGTAATATATATGTGCAATCTCAGCTAATTTATCTACTTCTTTATCTTTATTTGGATATATTATCAACATTTATGTTAAGATGTGAAACATCCTGAAACAAAATCACCTTTTTCTAATTTGGAGTTAATTATTATCATTTGTGGGACTAACCCCACTTAACTCAATGAGTTAAGTGGAATGAATCTCACTCTCTTCTTAGTTTATGTGGAAGATGCAAGAATTAGGTGAAACTTTCATGAATAAAGGGGATAATTAAATGAAGAGGAAGCTATTTGGACCAGAGGAGAAGGCTCAGCCACAACCCTAGGCCAAGAAAGAAGGCCCAAAGCAAGACAGTTGGCTCTAGTCTAAAGGCCCACTAAGGAAGGTCCACTAAGCCCACTATGAGAGGCATGTTGGGCCAAAGAAAGGAGGGAAAGGGGAAGGTCCAGTCATGATTATTTATGAATATTTCAGGGGTTAAATGATGATTGGAGGACAACCTTGGACGTGGATCCAAGCCAGAGAAGAAGATCCAGCCATTCAATCCACAAAACATCCAAGGGTGGAGACTTAAAGATAGCACCTTTAATGCTAATTAAGGAAAGAAGCCTTGAACATCCAGGGGGTATTTCAAAGGTCTCAATGCTGATTGGAGGACCATAATGGATGTGGATTATGACCCTGAAAAGAAGATCTGGCCATCCATTGTATTAAAAATCCAATGGCTCTCCTTTGCTCTCTCTCCCTATATAAACTCCTTCACCCTATTGTAAAATTCATCTTGTGATTCAATCCAAAGTAATGTTTGGTGGCCTAAGTGCAATTGAGTCATAAATCCATTCACCTCAGTGAGTTCCAGGCTGATCAGGAAGCATCCAGGGTTGAAGAAGCTGGTGGAAATGAGAAGAAGAAGTCCCTTGGACCTTATCGGGTGTGACAAAGAGGTTACCTTATTATTTATCCTTTTTCATTCTTTTCTGTTCGTCTTTTGTCTTTTGGGTAGTCTTAGATCAGCTAGCCAATATCCAGACGGTTCCAGTGCATCTAACCATGCTCTAAAATTCGTTCTAGAACTCATTCTATAGTGATTTTAGTACAGTCCATTGTTTCTCTCTCCTCCACCAAGGCACCTTCCCCATTTGGCATCCGGACTTAGCCGAATTTTGACTAAGTTCAGAACGCCAAACTGTTTCATTTCCTATTTTGTTTTAGTTTTCAAATACTCCTAAAAAATACCAAAAAAGTTATTTTCTGCCTATTAATATTATTATAATATTATAATAATAATTTATTTTTCTTTGTTATATATTTTCATTTAATTAGTTATTTACCTTCATATGTAGTAAACCTACCTCTAAAATTATTAAAAAATACATAACTAAAGCACAAATTCCTAAGAAAAAAACCCTTGCTCCATGTGGATCGACCCTTACTCTCCTTACTCTAGTAAGGTTATTATAAATTTTTGTTGTTTTAATTCGGATAAACCAACAACACTAATTAGTGAAGTTAGCTCATCACTAATTACCCCAAAATCTGAATTATCAACTGGTGCCGTTGCCGGGGAGCACGGTGATTGTTTTTAGTGAATTTGTATTTTTTCCTCTTTTGCCAAAGTTGAGGGCAGCTAACCCTCAACAAACGGTACTTCTAACTACTTTTTTGGAGATTGATGGTCTTAACAAGGTCTAAGGCTGGGACTAGTGCTGAGGAAGATTTAGACACTCAATATCCTGCTCTTCCAGCAACACTTACAGCTCAAGATAAAGAAGAAGTCGATATGGCAGAAGATGGTCACCCATAACAAGGGAGGAGAAGGACGATGCTAGAGAGATCTACTCCATCAGGAAGTCTACGACAAACCGGTATCAACATCAATGTAGGTGAGGGGGTTATGTTTAGGTATGACAATGCCCTACTTAACACTCTCCCTGAATTTACTGGTCATTCTTCTCAAAACCCCTTAGAAGTTCTTGATGATTTTCACATTCGATGTTCCTCTCAAAATATTCCTGGTTTAACTACTGAAGCTTTAAAAATGAAATATTTTCTGCTTACTTTGAAAGATAAGGCTTTCCCATGGTATAGAAATTTAGGCATAACATTTAACTCATGGGAAGAAATGCAGAATAAATTTCTACATAAATTTTATCCCCTTTCCAAAACTAATTTTTATAGAAAAGAAATTCAGAAATTTTATCCCCATGATCATGAAGCATTTAGTGAATAATGGGAAAGGTTCAATGAATTAATCCGAAAATGCCCTCACCATGGAATAGAAAAATGTCAGCTAGCTGAAATTTTTTATGAATCACTTCCTGATATTTTTAAAAGTAAAGTGAATCAAATAGCTGGTGGCTCGTTCTATATGGCTTATGAGGATGAAGTCTTTGATCTTTTGGAAAGGGTGGCTGAAACTGACCTACAGGAAACAGGAGCAAGTCAAAATGGAAGAAATACCAACCCAAAACGAGGAGTGCTGCAAGTAACTTCAAAGGAAGCTGATATTCATGCAGGGATAAGAGAAACCAACAAGAAACTTGAAGAATTGACTTCCACTCTAAAGAATGCTTTTCTCCCTAACTCACCCCTTGTGAAAGCACAGACTTGTTCTATATGTTCTAGCAGAGATTATGAGGATGGAGCATGCCAACTTGGAGAGGAGGAGGTCCATTTGTTGAACCACAACCAACAGCCTTGGGAGGACCAAAGAGGACCATCTACAACAACCAAGGAATCTACTCCCAAAGAACCAAGGCCCCTTTCCAGGAACGAGTCCAAGTCCAGACCCCACCACAGTAGTCTTATCAAGCAGCTCCACAAAACCAGGTACAAGATTTGTCCACTGTAACACCTGTGATCTCTCACATGATAGAGCAGCAGAATCGAAGGCTACGGGAAGAAATGGAGATGCGCATGCAAGCCATGATGGAAACACAGAAAAAAATGATGATGGATGCGCAAGAGCAGACCAGACAGCTATTGGAGAGCTTGAAGCAAAGAACAGCTGACCATGGAGGTAAGGGAGTTGAATCCAACTCTCACTCAGGTCGATTTCCAACTCAACCTTCCATTAATCCCAAAAATTTATGTCATTTACAAGAGGAAACCCTATATCATGACAATGAGGAAGATCTTGAAGAAATTCAAGCCATTTCAAAATTGAGAAATGGCAAGGAACTTCAAGATCCTCACCGAGGCAAGGAAAAAACAAAATTGGAGGAAAATAACCTAAGAGAAGGAGAGGCTCCATCACCTAGTGTGGAACCCCTACCTTCAACCTACACCCCTCCCATTCCTTATCCTTCGGCCTTAAAACCCCTTAAGTCTTCTCCTGATTATGAGTATAGACTCCTAGAGAATTTCAAGAAAGCCACTATGTCAATAGCTGTAGAGGATATGATTAAATGTGCACCTTCTTTAAAGAAATATTTAAAGGATTCATGCACATCTAGGAAAACCAAGGAGGTAGGTAAGCTTTCTTAAAATGCCTCTAGTATCTTAAACTCTGTTCCCATTAAAAAGAAAGATCCAGGAGCTCCTTTTATTACATGTGAAATTGGAGGAAAGATTTTTACTAGAGTATTATTAGATACAGGAGCTAGTATTAGTATTATTCCAAAAGTTTTATATGAGGAATATAGTTTTTGGGGAATTAGAGGAAATCTGCATGGACCTAGTGGTAGCTGATGGAACAATTAGACAACCAGAGGGTAGGTTATCTGATGTGATGATAAACGTTGAAAATTGTGAGATCCCCGTCGATTTTATTGTAACTGAGGTAAAGGTAAAGGGAGATCTAAGTGTAGCGCCTATCATTCTAGGAAGACCCCTTTTGGTGATAGCTAGAATAATCATGGATTGGGAAAAAGGGACTGTTGAATTTAAGGTTGGAGAGGAAAGAGTTAAATTAGACATATCCAAGATGATGAAATGTCCTAAAGGGAGTAACGAAGAGTTAAAATTTTGTGATGAAGAGGAGGATGATGTCGATACTATTCGAGGGTTTTCATTGAGAGTAGATGATGCCAACGAGGAAAGAGTAGAACCTGAGCCTCCTACACTCTCCCTAGATTTGAACTTAGAGCTTAAACCTCTCCCATAATCTTTAAAATATGCATTTTTAGATTCTAGAAATTCCTTACCTGTGATTATTTCCTCGTCCCTTACTCCTTCACAAGAAAATGATATGCTTAAGGTATTGAGAGAGCATAAAGGAGCATTAGGATGGACATTGGAAGATATTAGAGGAATCCGTTCATCAATTTGTGAACACAGAATATTTTTAGAAGAAGATTCTAAACCTTCTAGGGAGCACCAACGTACTCTGAACCCACATATGAGGGAAGTATTAGAGAATGAAATATTAAAATGGCTAGATGCAGGTATTATTTATGCCATTTCTGATAGTGAATGGGTCAGCCCTATTCACATGGTGCCAAAGAAATCTGGAGTAACAGTAGAGATCAATGAAAAGGGAGAAGAAATCCAGAAGAGGCTGATAACTGGATGGAGGGTATGTATTGACTATAGAAAATTAAATAAGGCTACAAAGAAAGACCATTATCCACTTCCTTTCATTGATCAAATTTTAGAAAAACTATCAGGACAGAATTTCTTTTGTTTTTTTGATGGTTATTGAGGATATAATCAAGTTAACATTCATCCTGATGATCAAGAGAAAACAACTTTTACTAGCCCTGTAGGTACATATGCCTTTAGGCGCATGCCTTTTGGCCTATGTAATGCTCTAGCCACCTTCCAAAGATGCATGAACTCTTTATTCTCTGATTAAGTAGGTGATTGTTTAGAAATTTTTATGGATGATTTTTCTATATTTGGAGATTCTTTTGAAAATTGCCTTCTAAATCTAACTAAAGTTCTTCAAAGATGCATTGAATGTAACCTTGTGCTAAGTTGAGAAAAATCTCATTTTATGGTACAAGAGGGAGTGGTATTGGGGCACAAGGTCAGCAATCGTGGACTGGAAGTGGACAAGGCCAAAATAGAAGTCATCTAGGGCCTTCCACTCCCCACAAATCTAAAAACCCTTAGAGGGTTCCTCGGCCATGCAGGTTTCTATAGGAGGTTCATTCAAAACTTTGCTAAAATTTCCAAACCTCTTACTAATTTCCTTTATAGTAAAACTAATGAAATCACTTTGGATAAAAATGCTACTTCTGTTTTTGAAGAGCTGAAGAAGGCTCTCACACATGCACCTATTTTGCAAGCTCCAGATTGGAGCTTGCCATTTGAAATCATGTGTGATGCCTCGGATTTTGCTGTAGGGGCAGTCTTAGGACAGAGGAAAGAGAATAAACCTGTGGCCATATATTATGCTAGCAGAACTTTAATTGATGCACAACTCAATTACTCTACCACAGAAAAATAACTGCTAGCTGTAATTTTTGCTTTAGAAAAATTTTGACCTTATTTTCTTTGTAGTAAAATAATAGTCTACACTGATCACGCGGTATTAAAATATCTTTTATCTAAAAAGGAAACTAAACCTAGGCTTATCAGATGGATTTTATTATTACAGGAATTTGACATAGAAATTCAAGATAAAAAGGGCTGTGAAAATTATGTTGCTGATCATCTTTCTAGGATCAAAGTAAATGACTCCTCACTTATCGATGAAGCATTTCTAGATGAGCAAATTCTGGCTATCCAAACAGGAAATGTTCCATGGTTTGCAAACATTGTGAATTTTTTGGTGACAGGAAGAGTCCCTTCAGGATGGAGCTACAATGAGAGAAAGAAGTTCGTCAAGGACATGCGAGATTATTTTTGGGAAGAACCAGAGCTATTCCATCAAGGAGCTGATCAAATTCTTAGAAGATGCGTACCCGAAGAAGAATAGAACAGCATCCTTATATTCTGCCATTCCAACCTAGGAGGAGGTCACTATTCACCTAAGGTAACAGCCCATAAGGTAATGGAAAGTGGGTTTTATTGGCCAACTTTATTTAAAGATGCACATAATTTTTATTTAAAATGTTTAGCATGTCAAGCATCTATAAATATTGATAGAAAAAATCATATGCCTCTAAAACCCATTTTAGAAGTAGAAATCTTCGATTTATGGGGCATTGATTTCATGGGACCATTTCCTAATTCGAATGGATATGAGTATATTTTAATGGCTGTAGACTATGTCTCAAAGTGGGTAGAAGCCATAGCCACTAGGACCAATACCAGTAAAGTTGTCACTGATTTTGTGGAGACTTACATCTTTTGCAGATATGGATGTCCTAGGGCTATAGTTAGTGATGGGGGGTCACATTTTGTAAACTTTAATTTTAGAGAGCTTTTCAAAAAATATGGTGTACAACATAGAGTAACTACCCCATATCACCCGCAAGCTAATGGGCAGGTTGAATTATGTAACAGAGAAATTAAGAAAATCCTTCAAAAATTCGTGAAGCCCAATGGGAAAGATTGGCCATACAAACTAAATGAAGCATTATGGGCCTATAGAACAGCCTATAAAACACCCTTAGGAATGTCCCCCTTCAGGTTGATATTTGGAAAACCATGTCATCTACCATTGGAGTTGGAACATAAAGCTTCATGGGCAATTAAAAAGATAAATCTTTCTTTAGATGAAGCAGGAAAATGCAGGTTGCTCCAGCTCCAAGAACTTGAAGAAATTAGGAATGAGGCTTATGAAAACTCCAAGATATACAAAGCCAAGATGAAGACCTTCCACGACAAAAACTTCAGAAGAAGGACCATTGTCAAAGATCAAATGGTATGGCTTTACAATTCAAGATTAAAACTCTTTCCTGGTAAGCTAAAAAGTAGATGGAATGGACCTTATTTGGTAGTAGAATCATATGAAAATGGGGCCCTTTTAATTTTGGCTCCTAGAACCCATAAACAATTCACAGTGAATGGGGAAAGGCTGAAGCCTTACTTACATGATGATCCTCCTCATCAACCCCTTAGTATGATATTGGAAAAACCTGCAGGTTAGTAACATCCATAGAGCTGCATTAAAGCTTTTATTTCTATTTTTTACCTTTATTATTTTCTTTTGTTTCTTTTGTTTCTTTGTTTTTCTTTTGTTTTCTTTTCTTTTCTTTGGTTTCAGAAAATGCCTACCACCAATACATGAAATGGACGTGAAGGAACCTACATGAAAGCGCTCAACCCACTGTTTGCGCCCTCTAAACTCCTTTTTATATTTTCCTATGCATTGAGGACTATGCAACTGCTATGTGGGGGGAGATTCAATCCGCCTTAAAAGTTTTATATTTTCTATGATGTCTCAATATTTTTTTTTAAAATAAGATGCGGGGTATAAAAGATTCTTCAATTCAACATCATTCCATAACCAAACTTTGGACAGCCCCTTTTATTTTTTTACCTTAGAAGAAAATGTGGGGAAGCTAGGCTCACTGAGCGCATCATGATCATATTATAGGGGCATCAATGTTGATTTCTAGGTAGTACATGATCTTATCCCCAAATGGCGAGAGTACATGGTAGGGTGAAGGACAGATCTGAAAATCAAAAGGTGTATACCCCATAGATAAGGATTTGAGTGTTGAGTGAAAGTGTGACACCCCCACTACACCCATATTTTGATTTAACCGAACCTATCTGTGTGAATGACTACCTATCAGCCTAATCATATGCTGGATAGTGAGATGCACTTCTTCAAGTCTTGAGCACATTACCCCTCCATTTCATACCTCTTATAAAATCTTCATCCCACAATTCTTCATTTGCCATCTTCATCCATCTATGCTTACTGACCCTTTACCACCTTTACCTCACCGTACCTATATACGACCCCACCTCTTTGCTTATGAAATGCCTTACTCCAAAGTCATTCTATCTCTCTTATCTTTAAAAACAATATCATATTGATATTTTTCATCTGATTTTAAATATTTTCCATTCATATTCACTCTACATCTTCTCAATCTATTTCCTCTTTCTGATCCTCAAAGTAAAAAAAAAATAAAAAAATCCGCTTTGAGGGTAGAGTGATTACATGAAATCTGTGATTGACATTCATTCAAGAAAAATTATTTAATTACGGTAGTTCATACATCCTTTCTTATTCTCTTCTTCTATTTGCCGCCCCCAAAAAAAAAAGAAAAAAAAAACAGGAAATACAGAAAAATTACTATGAAAAATACATTTTACAATATTATGAAAAAAAGAAAGGAAAAATTACTATGGGGCTTGTTTCTTCTTCTTCTTCTTATTTGTTTCCTATGAACTGCCTATCATTCCATAATGAATGCATTCTCTACCTAGAAGAATAACTTATGAGGATCATCTTTACCTTCTTCTACCTTCCACATTTCTTCTTGAATCTTGGGAGTAGGCTATATAAGTAATCTTACTCCGACTTTCTTAACTCAGACTTTGCCCATTCTCCTTAAACCTTTCTTCTCATCTCTCTTGAAGCATAGAGTAGATAGGAAGCCATTTCTTAACACGCCTTGTTACCTTGTGCTCATAATAAGAGGCGTAGAGTGCATACTCTCTATTTCAGGTCTGATGAAGCTTTTAGGGACATCACCACTTAGGTAGCCCTTTCTCTTGTGAGCGAGTGAACGAAGAGGGGTGAGGCCCAGTTCAATGTGTGAAGTGAGGAAATATTTTTTTTATGGTGTTGAGCCTAGAGAGAAGTAAGCTGCCCTATTATGACCACCAGTTCTGCTCAGACCATGAGAAAAAAGTTCATGTATTCCTGCAAAGGTTTTGACCTAGATTGTCGAAGGAAAATGCTCATCTAGATATGTGATTGATAAACTTAACGCTTCATGCAGATACCTTCTTGGTGTAAAGGCGAGAAGGGAAGTCCAAAGAAAATCGAAGGGCATGGCTAAGGGACTAGCAATGATCTAAGTTGGGGGGTATTTGATAAATCCAAAATGATAGTAATATATATGTGCAATTTCAGCTAATTTATCTACTTCTTTATCTTTATCTGGATATATTATCAACATTTATGTTAAGATGTGAAACATCCTGAAACAAAATCACCTTTTTCTAATTTGGAGTTAATTATTATCATTTGTGGGACTAACCCCACTTAACTCAATGAGTTAAGTGGAATGAATCTCACTCTCTTCTTAGTTTACGTGGAAGATGCAGGAATTAGGTGAAACTTTCATGAATAAAGGGGATAATTAAATGAAGAAGAAGCTACTTGGACCATAGGAGCAGGTTCAGCCACAACCCTGGGCCAAGAAATAAGGCCCAAAGCAAGACAGTTGGCTCTAGTCTAAAGGCCCACTAAGGAAGGTCCACTAAGCCCACTATGAGAGGCATGTTGGGCCACAGAAAGGAGGGAAAGGGGAAGGTCCAGTCATGATTATTTATGAATATTTCAGGGGCTTAAATGATGATTGTAGGACAACCTTGGACGTGGATCCAAGCGAGAGAAGAAGATCCAGCCATTCAATCCACAAAACATCCAAGGGTGGAGACTTGAAGATAGCACCTTTAATGCTAATTAAGGAAAGAAGCCTTAAACATCCAGGGGGTATTTTAAAGGTCTCAATATTGATTGGAGAACCATAATGGATGTGGATCATGACCCTGAAAAGAAGATCTGGCCATCCATTGTATTAAAAATCCAATGGCTCTCCTTTGCTCTCTCTCCCTATATAAACTCCTTCACCCTATTGTAAAATTCATCTTGTGATTCAATCCAAAGTAATGTTTGGTGGCCTAAGTGCAATTGAGTCATAGATCCATTCACCTCAATGAGTGCCAGGCTGATCAGGAAGCATCCAGGGCTGAAGAAGCTGGTGGAAAGGAGAAGAAGAAGTCCCTTGGACCTTAGCGGGTGTGACAAAGAGGTTAACTTATTATTTCTCCTTTTCATTCTTTTCTGTTCATCTTTTGTCTTTTGGGTAGTCTTGAATCAGCTAGCCAATATCCAGACGGTTCCAGTGCATCTAACCATGCTCTAAAATTCGTTCTAGAACTCATTCTATAGTGATTTTAGTACACTCCATTGTTTCTCTCTCCTCCACCAAGGCACCTTCCCCATTTGGCATCCGGACTTGGCCAGATTTTGACAAAGTCCAGAGCGCCAAACTGTTTCATTTCCTATTTTTTTTTAGCTTTCAAATACTCCTAAAAAATACCAAAAAATTATTTTCTGTCTATTAATATTATTATAATATTATAATAATATTTTATTTTTCTTTGTTATATATTTTCATTTAATTAGTTATTTATCTTCATATGTAGTAAACCTACCTCTAAAATTATTAAAAAATACATAACTAAAGCACAAATTCCTAAGTAAAAAACCCTTGCTCCATGTGGATCGACCCTTACTCTCCTTACGCTATTAAGGTTATTATAAATTTTTGTTGTTTTAATTCGGATAAACCAACGACACTAATTAGTGAAGTTAGCTCATCACTAATTACCTTAAAATCTGAATTATCAGGAGTACCCTCCAAACAAACCTACCCAACCTAGGAGGCCGAACACCTACACGCCATCCGGAGTACGGCTATCCAGCGCCTCCCCCGGCACCGCCGAGACACTACGAGCACTATGTATACCTAGAGGAGCGTCCACGCTACCCTCAGGCACCTTGCCAAGCTTCATATTATCCGGAGCCATAGGATCATGCCTATCGGCGAGACGCACCCCATCGACCACAAGCTTGTCACCCCGAGGACGAACATGAGCTACGGAGAGAGGCACACCGTGCCAGGATCCTGAAGAGCGTCCGAATATAAGTGCATATCTTTGAAGGGCCACGGAACCCGAAGGACTACACAGATTAGGAGTCAGACTTGGAAAGTTATTTCCAATGGTAATGGATGATGACCTACGCGTGTCGTACGCCGAGGCTCGCCTAGGCGGCCAAGCCAAAATTTTTTGGGAAAACGAGAAGGAGGCCGCCCAACATCGAGGAGATCCTCCCTTCACTTGGGATGAGATGTCATGCAAGCTGAAGGATAATTATATCCCAAAGCTCTACATGACTTGACTCTTGCTAAAATGGATGGACCTTAAGCAAGGGAAGCACAAGGTCAACAAGTACATTGAGGATTTCGAGGAGTATAGGATGCGCTGCAAATATGTGGAAAGTCCACAAATTCAGATCGCATTCTTTATCCACGGGCTCCGCCCTGATTTAAGAGCACGGGTCTTAGAGCAGAACCCTCTGACCGTGGACCTCGCTTACAACCTTGTGGAGAGCAACGAGCTTAGCCACAACGATGTCGTGCCGTCCACCCCCGCCACTCCATGAGTGACTCAGACCACGATGACGGCTTCCTCTGCTACAAGAACTACATCATCTTGGAACCGAGGCAGCACGTCAGTGTACCGCCTGGCTGCCTCTACGATGACACTGGTCCCTACACCGACACTTCCCACCTCCTCAGCGATATCCACCGCTAGGGCCCCGAATGCGCCACGAGAACCCCTCCACTGCTTTAAGTGTAAGGGATTTGGACATCGCCATTCCGATTGTCCTACCCTCCTCGTCATCGACCTGCATGGGCATCCGATGGAAGAACAGCCCGACGACGATCTTGATGTGGATGAATATCTGGCTAAATGCCCCGATGGCGACGACATGGATGACCCACTTGGGTATATTCAGATCACCCCAATCATCCAGCCCTCGACGTATCCCATTGTCTCATTGGGAATTCAGCAGGAGGCCATCGGTATAAGGATCTCCAACGAGGCCGACCGACCGGCCCATACACCCACTACCGCTACGGCGACACCCCGACCCGTTGGCATCGCTCAGCGTACATTCATCTTCTACACATACATCAAAATTGGAGGGCGTACGTATAAGTTGATGGTCAATAGCGGGAGCTGAATCAACGGAATGTCTGAGGACACCGCCACACGCCTAGGATTACCCATGACTCCTCAACCGACTCCTACAATGTGTCATGGATCGACGCATCTACAATTCAGGTGAAGATGCAATGCTACGTACCTCTGAAGATGAGTACGTACGACGAGAAGGTGTTATGCGACGTACTACCAATGAAAATTGGTAATATCATTCTTGGTCAACCATGGTTATATTACCATGACGTCCAGTTGGCGGGAAGAGCCAACACTTGCTCTTTCATCTACGGTGGACGCCGATTGATTTGGTACCCATCGTTAGGACTACCGTCATTGTCCACTCAGTCCGCAACAACACCTTCCCGCCCTACCCCACCCCCCATTATCACCAATCACTGCATCTTCCTGCGAGACCTGGAACAGGACCGTGAGTTCACTCCCGTGTGCTATGTCGTGACCCTATCCAATGGAGTCACCAAATCAAAGGATGAGGACCCAGCAATGGAGGTCACACAGCTCCTAGATTAGTATGCGGACGTGTTCCCCGCGAAGTTGGTGAACGAACTCCCTCCCTTACGGAACATCCAACACGCTATCGACTTAGTTCCGGGAGCATCACTCCCGAACCTCCCACATTACAGGATGGATCCGGTTAAGTATGAAGAACTATACGGCCAGGTGAACGATTTATTGGCTAAAGGCTTAATTCGGGAAAGCCGTAGCCCATGCGCCATACCGGCCTTGCTCGCTCCCAAGAAAGATGGTACTTGGAGGATGTGTTGTGACTCTCGAGCCACCAACAAGATTACGACGAAGTACCGTTTTCTGATCCCAAGAGTCTAGGACCTATTCGACAAGATACCGTTTTCTAATATAGATTTGAGGTGCAGCTACCATCAACTACAAATTAGGCCTGGGGACGAGTGGAAGACGGCCTTTAAGATAAAAGATGGCATTTTTTAGTGGAACGTAATGCCCTTCGGATTATCGAATGCCCCTAGTACCTTTCAACGCTTGATGAATGAGGTACTACGGCCTTACATTGGCAGGTTTGTCATTGTATACTTTGACGATATATTAGTATATAGTAAGACGATGGAAGACCACGCCCAGCACCTACAGCACGTGTTTGCAGCACTATGAAAGGATAAGCTTTATGCCCATCCAAAGAAGTGCAGTTTTTTCACCACCGAGGTCTCCTTGGATTCATCTTATCCTGGCATGGAGTTGCCGCCGACCCGGCCAAGGTCGACGCCATTACTGCATGGCCGAAACTGAAGAGCATCCACGACGTCTGTAGCTTTATTGGATTGGCGATGTTCTATCGTAGGTTCATCCCGGGATTCAACGGAGGTCACTGCTCCCATCACTGACATTTTAAAGGGTGACAAATTCAAATGGACTCCTTCCGCAGACAAGGCATTTGAGCTCCTTAAAAAGCTCATGACCGAGGCTCCGGTACTCAAATTACCGGACTTCAAGAAAGTCTTCGAGGTCGCATGTGATGCCTCAGGAGTCGCAATTGGGGGAGTTCTAAGCCAAGAAGGGCACCCGATCGAGTACTTCAGCGAAAAGCTGAATGACACTCGCAAGAGGTATGACAACTACGATCAGGAATTCTACACCCTTGTTCAATCCCTACGACACTAGCACCACTACTTACTCCCCAAGGAGTTCGTATTATTCTCAGATCACGGTGCCCTATGCCATTTACACGACCAAAGGAAGGTCAGCGATCGACATGCTCGATGGATCGCCTATCTCCAGGATTTCACGTTCGTCATCCGCCACAAGAAGGGGAAGGACAACGTCGTCGCCGATGCCTTGAGCCGACGGCCTCTAGTCCTCAACCTGATGAAGACCCAAGTTCTTGGGTTCGAACAGATTCGTGATGACTACGCCGAGTGCCCCGACTTCTCCAAAGTCTTTTCATCCGTCACGGATCCCGCCATTCCAAAGTCTAAGGACTTTTACATCGACGATGGTTACTTATTCTTCGGTAAGAGATTTTGTATCCCTCGGAGATTTTCTTATTTGGGAAACACACGTCGATGGGCTTAGTGGCCACTTCGGGGTCAACAAGACGATTCTCTCCCTCGAGCAGCACTTCTACTGGCCGTCCTTGAAAAGGGACGTAGGAAAGCTTGTTTCACAATGTCTTACATGTTCCCGTGCCAAGCTCACCAAGCAGAACACGGGGTTATATACACCCCGACCAGTCCCGGATAGACCTTGGGAGGATATCAGCTTCGATTTCATTTTGGGACTACCCAAAACCGGGCGCCACCATGATTCGATCATGGTCGTGGTCGATAGATTTTCCAAGATATTGCACTTTATTCTATGCTCAAAGATGGCCGACCCATCCGGGTAGCTCGACTCTTCTTTGACAACATTGTTAAGCTACATGAAGTGCCCAAGACAATCGTCTCGGATCGAGACGTAAAATTCACAAGTTATTTCTGGAAAACGTTGTGGATCCTCATGGGTATACAACTTAAATTTTCGTCAGCCTACCATCCCCAAACGGATGGCCAGACCGAGGTTGTTAACCGCAGCCTCGGAAATTTACTGAGATCTATTGTTGGAGACAATATAGCCACGTGGGATCAAGTACTCCCTTGAGCGGAGTTTGCCTTCAACTATTTGGTGAATTGCACCACTAGGAAATTTATGGTCAACTTCCACGTCGACCCCTTGACCTCATGCCATTAGATTCACAACATAGGATGTCAGATAATGCACTAGAATTTGCCGAACAAATTAAGAGCATGCATGATAGCATCCATTCACACATTTCATCCCTAAATGAGCAATATGAGGCAGCTGCTGATAAGGGTCGAAGGTCGATTTCATTCTCTAAGGGAGAATTAGTCATGATTAGATTGAGGCCTGAGAGATACTCTCTAGGGGTCGCTAAGAAGCTCCATGCTCGTAGTGCCGGGCCTTTCCCGATAGCTGAGGAGATCAATGACAACGCCTACGTTGTGAGCATCCTGCCTACTTGGGGGATTAGTTCCACGTTTAATGTCAGCGATCTAATCCGATACCAACCCTCGTCGCCAACTAAAGAACCTCACAGCCATTCGAGCCTTAGTAGTGCAGACAGTGAGAGTACCCTGATTTCCCCTCCGTTTTCTACCCTAGTACGGCACGAAGAGATAGAAACGGTACTGCAGGAGGTAATTCACGCTGAGGGGGAGCAGGTAGATCGCACATTTCTACTCCACTGCCAGGGACAGCCTTCATCAGATGACCCCTAGATTACTGAGGATGACCTACGCCGACTCCTACCAGACCTGGTCCAACCACTCGAGGACATCCTGGAGCTTCACTCGCCGGAGTCAAGTTCCTACCACCACAGGAACATGATGGGGGACCATCTAGATGACGCCAGGATGGGACGACTCCAGCCACGCTGAGTTGCTCGCGCCCATGCTCGCCATCCAAGGTTTAAGTACTCCACGTAAGCATCTTATTTTCGTCTTTTATTTGTTTTGCCTTTTTGTTATTTTTGTCCTTGGATTTTACGGAATGGGCCGATGTTTGGGCCTCGTCCTTGTTATGTTTTTTTTTTGCTTGTAACCGTTAAAGAGAGGCCGAACCACGTCTCGCGATGGTTCGTCCTCTCCACGATCTCAATTGGCACCTATCCTCACTATATAAGGGGATAGCATGCCCAAGTGAAGGTTGAGGGATTTGTTGAAGAAATTTCCAAGTTGTCTCCACCTTATCGTAGATAGGAACTAGAGTGTAGAGAGGAGTGGCTAGCCTCGCCCACGTCGAGATCACTCCGTGGTTAGAGCCCGTGCCATCACGTCCATATCACTCCATGATGACATGTCTCAACATCCTGTCGAGACTACTCTGGGTTGCTTAAAGATTAAAGAAATCGTCTCTTCTTGAAGCCGAGGAATCCTCCGTCGAGATCACTCCGAAGGTTTCTCTAGGATTCAAGAAGGCACCTACGAGGAAGAAGTGTCGCCAGCCGTTGACGTCGAGATCACTCCGGGTACGCGCTGCCTACGTTCCTCTCTCCAAGATTCTGCCAACCGCCAGCAAGAATTCTGCTCCTGGATCAAGGAATCCCTCTTTCTTAAGGTTCTTGAGGTGGCTAGTCTTCAAGAAAACCCCTTCTTGGTGGTTGCCGCTCGCCGTGCATCACCGTCACCACAGGAGTGACACCGCCGCACCTCCCCGCCGACTTCACTCCGTCGTCATCACCGCACTACACCCCGCGCTCCGCTTCACGCACGCCCGTGCGTGCCACTGCGCTTGACTACCCCAGTGCCCCGGCCCGCCGCCTAGAGCTCGAGCGCGGCTGCGCCGGCTGTCTTGCGCCTGCACGTGCCTACCGCCCGCACGTGCTCTGCCCGCGTGCGGCCTTGTTCCTGTGCGTGCCCCGCGGCTGCACACGCCGTCGTGCACGTGCGCGCGTCCCGACGCCTGCACACGCCCAGCCCACACGTGGCCCCACACTATGCGCGCTCTGCAGCCGTGCCCACCGTCCTGCGTCTGCACGCGCGCGTGGCGCGCTTGCACGCACACAGCCCAAGTGTGGCCCCGCACTCGGTACCTGCACGCGCCCAGCCCGCGCGCGTCCCGCACCCGGGCCCGCTGTCCGGCGCCCACACGCGCATCCGGTGCCCGCCCGTGGCCCAGCCCACTGGACATCCATGTGCGCACGCCCTGCGCAGACGCCACGTGAGCCCTCTCCCGGCCGCCCGTTGGCGACCGTCACTCATCTGCATGTCAGTCCGCCCTCGTCACCAACATCCAGAACACTTATTGCGCCATGGATAATCGACAGTCCGGTGCCTATTCGTCTCCCTTCCTTTAATTTGAGTATTATTACCTACTTCTACTGCTGTCTCCCGCTATCTCTTCCTCTGCCCTGGGTTGCTCTGATAAGTGCTATAGGATAGCCACCGTGTCGAGAGATAGGGTTTCTTGCGGTAGGAGATTACTCGTTGATCTTTAGACTTGGGACAACTCTGGGCCGTCAAACGCCCCTCACTCCTAGACGTTGTAGTTGGTCTCGCAGGGTCATTGGGAGTCTCATCTGATCAATATCTCTTCTTAAGGGACGACGTTGATCATCCTTCCTCACTCGGAATCGTCTTATTTGCTCATTAAATGGTTTTTTCAATAGGCCTTCATTTCATATTAATTACGAGCTCATTCATCTTTGTCCTGTGACGTAATATGAGCCGTCCGATCCCAGCACGCCCATCGTATTACATTAGACAACTTCAAACCTGATCTTCCACTTTTAGGATTACAAACAACATGTTTGTAATTCTTGTAGATTTTCTAAACCCCATAAACTTCCGTCCAATATCACTAACAACTAAGCTAAACAACTACTTGAAATTGTTCATTCCGACTTGTAGGGAGCTTCACATATAGCATCAAATTTTTGTTTTTCATACTATGTTGCATTTTTAACGATTATTGTAAATAACCCTAGTTATATCCTCTTAAAAATAAAAGTCAAGTACTGGAAAATTTTGTTGACTTTAAAGAAATAGTGCAAAACCAGTCGTGTACTACAATAAGTATTTTCAATCAGATAGGGGAGGAGAATGTCAGTCTCTTTACTCATATCTCAAGTGTCAAGGATTTGTTCATAGAGTATCCTGTTCACATACTGGCAAACAAAACGGTACAGCTGAAAGAAAACATAGGCATATGGTTGAAACAGCTCTTACTACTCTCCATCATGCATCTATGCTAAAGAATTCTGGAATAAGGCAGTAGTCACATCTACATAACCCATCAACAGACTTCCAACATCAGTTTTTCAAAACAAATATCCTTTCAAAATATTGTTGAAAATGCACATGATTACTCTTGTTTGAGAACTTTTGGATGTCCATGCTTCCCTCACTTGAGATCATATGCAAGCAATAAGGTGGATGCTAGATTAGAAAGATGCGTTCTATTGGGAGATAGTTCATTATACCTTGGGTACAGATGTCTCTCACCGTAGACATCTAAAATTTACAATTCCAGGCATGTTATTTTTGACGAACATATATTTCCCTATGCTGACAGTATATTACAAAGTAAATACTCAGGATTACTTGAACAATTTCCTCGGTTTGATCTAACATTCCACGCATTGTTAAATTCTAAACACATCGTTTATGTCAGATCATGTTATGGAACATGATGGTAACACTCAGTTATTATCAGAATCAATACTTGATCTCAGTAATGATGTTACACAGGAGGAGAAATCTTCAATTCAATCTTAGATTTTACATACAAAAAATACTGATCTTTCTGAAATATCTATTACTCTTGGCTGTACATTTATACTAGGAGTACAAATGATAATAAGGAAACTAAGTGTAGTATATTTACAGAATGATACACATCGTCAACATAATCATTTATCTTATGCGATTGTTGGACATACCATACAGAATGATACACATCATCAAAAGAATCATTTATCTTATATGGTTGTTAGACATCCCATACCTACGTGTTTGACTGCATGTCTAAAAATTATAGAACCCATTTCTTACCCTGCAGGATCTAAAGATAATAATTGGATGCAATCAATGAAAGAAGAATATCATGTTCTTATTGAAATTTTTACTCGGAAATTAGTTCCAAAGAATCAAAACTTAATATGTTGTAAAAGGGTTTACAAATTGAAATATAAATCGGATGGAGCTATGATTGATATAAAGCAACAAGAAAGGTTTGATTTCACAGAGACATTCAGTCCTGTAATCAAACACGCTACAATATGATTATTCATATCCTTAGCTATTAGTAAAAACTGGAAGATACATCAGCTTGATACATACAATGCATTACTTAATGGAAATTTAAAAGAAACTGTTTATATGGAGCAACCACCAGCGCCTAAAATTCGTGTTATCCTGATTTCATTTGTATGCTAAAAAAATCAATATATGGTCTATAAGAGTCTCCTTGAGCATGGTTCCATAAATTGTCCTCTTCATTACGTTCTCTTCAATTTTGTTGATCAAAACTTAACAGTTCTTTGTTCTTTAAATCAAATGGTACTCCTGTTTTTATTTTGATCCATGTTGATAGTATATTAATAGTGTAGCCTGAAAGTCATGAAATACAACATATTGTCTGTAAATTGAAGGAACAATTTGCATTTCGAGATATAGGTCCTGCTAAATACTTATTTTGGAATAGAATTAGTTCTTCATCATAAAGGATTTATTCTTAAACAATCAAGATATATTTTATCTATTCATAAAAATATCACAAATGGAAAATTCTAAAGTTGTATCAACCCCTGTTGTTTCGTCTACAACAAACAAAATTAAAGACCAAACAACATATCCTCTATGTGATACTGTGTGTGGAAAAATCGTTGGTGCTCTACGATATTTGACATTGACAAGACCTGATATAGCCTTTGATGTGAATAAAGCGTGCCAGGAATGCACCCACCAACCTCAAGTGATTGGAATTCTCTTAAACACATTCTACATCATCTCAACCTCAACTGATCTAACCCGTGTCGGAACACAGTGAAGTATCGCAGATAGACGGCTAGGATTTAATATAGATAAGACAAAAGGATACACAGATAGTGATAGCGATGCCCACAAGTTATCCAGATTTCTTTTTTCTAGGTTTAGTTAAAATTTCATGTTTAAACAAACCATGTACTAGTGGTCTTAAGAGGGGGACCCTTTCCTAATTGTTTCCCCCACTTTTGGTCCCTCCTTATGGCCCATTATCCTCCCTACATAAGGGAAGGAGGGGGCGCCCTAAGGGAGTAGTCTTCTTTGAATTTTTGGAAAAAAAAGGGAATCAAAAGATAGAGAGGGAAAGAAAAGAGAAAGAAGGTGAGAGAGAGTAGGGCGGAATGGAACGGGGCCAACTTGCGCCGCCCGTCTCATTCCATGCCGCCCCTCCAGTTCCGTCGGCCTAACCCGACAGAACCCTAGGCGGCCGCCGCTGTTGCCGGGGTCCCAGGTTACAGGGCCGCTGTCCACCGCAAGCGGTCACCAACAGGGCCACACCTGCCTTGCGGGGCCGCCACCCGCCGCGCGAAGCGCGCCACCGCCGCGCGATGCCGCCGTCCGCGGCCGGGGAGCGCCCCCCGCCGCCACCGCATGGGGCAGCCACACATCGACGCCACGGCCCACCGTACGCCGCTATCCCCGGCCACCTCTCACCGCGGCCTTTCAGCGCCGTCAGTCCAATCAAAGACGCCGCCCTGAGCCGCGCCGTCTCACCGCGGTCGATGGCCACGTAACTCGTCGTACTGTCTGCCACCGTCTCGTCATCCGACCGGCGGACCTACCCACCCACCGGTCGTCAGGCCCACCAACGCCTCGATGACGACCATGTGAGCGCTGACCAAGTGCAGAACGGTCACCCTCGGCTTCTATGAATTGATGTCCAGCGCAGGACCTTTCAGGGACATCCCCCAGAGCAGGACGTGCCATCCAAGATGAATGTCCCCAAACAGGACAAATGGACCACTCCCACCGCAGGACGTCGACGACGTCCGTCCTGTATCAGATAGGATTCAATGTTGAGAGGACAATATATACATTGTTAGCATTTAAGTCGGTATAGCCGTTGTAGGCCGTTATAACGCCTAGGATCATTTGATTTATTCATAACGTACATATAGTTATAACATTAAGCTTCTACAAATGAGAACCAATGTGTATGATTTATCTTGCGGAATATAACGATATTAATAGCCTTGCTTCATGTCTTCTTGTGATCTTCCCTTTCTTCTTCATTCATTGTTTATATTATTTCTTCCTTTGCACACGAGGCATGTGTAATTAACTTGATGCACATCGAGGGTAAAAGAGGCCATACATCTATAAAGTACTGTAAACTTTAATCGGACACTTGTTTCTGATAGTGCTGGAGCATTCAAAGCAATAATAGTTATCTCTAATGCATATTGTTTACCAGTAATGCATCATTACTATTTTTCATGATTCATCATTGTAAAATGTAGCAATACTAAGTCAGTCGCAGAGAAAAATATGTGTTGGTGACTCACGATGTGATGTGCAGTATAACGCTGAATAACAAAAATGATTTCTTGGGCTCAAAATCCTGGCCCCTATCACAACAAGTTACTTAAAACCGAACATTTCTTACAATTAAATGTTTGTTCTCTAACACAAGTGGTGTCCAGATATAAACCTTGCAGTTGTATTTTAAGATTGAATTACGAACAAAAACTCATTTTCAATTTTAGTACTGCAATGTTTTTTCACTTATTCACAACATTTTGAATCAATTCATGGTAGTTACTACAACCTTTGAACCATATCTAATTTTTAAAGTAAACCACTAGTCAGATAGAGAAATGTACGAATGTTAAACATTTGCTTACTGATTATCCAAAAAGTGAGACATCAATATCAAACGTACATTTCTAAAAATTTTACGATCTCTAGGGTTGTTGTATTCTTATGAGACTTAGATCAGCAGGAACACATCATCTATCCAATGGAACTTATTTTAAATAGTAATTCTTATACACGTGGTATAAAATGTGTTTAATTAAGTTATAAATGTGATTTACACATTATGAATATGTTCTAGTCATACATCTTACATTAATTCATTGTATTTACAGACTTAACACCATTCTTATATTCATGTGGATTTTCCCTACAATATTGATTTTGTATGTTGCCAAATACTTACTAAGTTACATACATATTGGAATTTGTAGAGTAATAAATGAATATATAGGAATGAAACTTTGCAAGTGCAGACAGATGACCATTTTAGAGGTAAGAGTACCAGTGCATACTTTCTCTTGGCAACCAAGATACGTAAGCATGTTGGAAGACCATATAAATATCACACTAAATTCATTTGTATATATAATTTATGTAAAAATATCAGTCAAATTAAGCCAATTTATAGAGAAACTTTTACATCACGATGGCTAAATTACGCTACTTTGTAAATAAATTGAAACATTGAATAGGTATATACATATCACAGCTTTTGAAGCATACAACTTGGGTTTCATGTAAAACGTATTGCTTTAGATTATGCATAAAAGGAATCCTAATTGTACGATGAAGTTCGCCTGCCCCTACCATCAGTTATTGGTATTTTATTCATTGTCCCATAAACTACTGTTAATTGTTTCATGATATACTGGTGAATGTATACTTTTTTTCAAATTGGTAAGCATTTTCCGCCATATGCAGTTACAGAATGTTCTAGCTCCCTCAGACAATGGATTGATAGGCTAGTTGTGGCAGGCCAGTAGTAGTTGAACCTTTTAGGGTGAATGTTCGGGATTAGAGTTAAGCATGTTATGGCAGGAAAACTTCTATCGTGATCGCCAAATGGATCGCGGGAACTTATTTATGACACTATCCCAGGCTAGAGCAAGTTATTACTGCGGATGGTATACTAAAGTGTAATGGTATTAACATATAGTTATAAATAATAAATGAATACAAAATTGAGTAATAATGTGTGCTGAAATTAGTGTTTGGAATGTTATCTATAAATTTAGGAACATGGCAACAATACGACCATGTATTCCCCAATTCAGATTAACAAGCAATTTATACTGAAGGCCACATTATTTGCTACATTTTGATGTGAGTAGAAGACATAGGTTCAATTTTGACAATAATTTTTTTATGAATTTGACGATGATATCTGTAAAACTTTCTGTAATTTTAACTTTTTGATTTTTATGCTGCAATATTGGACATAGGCTGAAATATTGGATTTGATGTCATTATCCAGTTAGATACTATTTTATTTTTATCCATGAATAGTGACTTTTCTGCCATAATGCTTCTAACAATTAAAGTTTTCTGATCAAGTCTAAGGAGTGGGCATTATTTGATTGCTATAGACGTTTTACCGTTACTGTCATGTTTTTAAAAGTTGTACTATACAAGTTGAAAATGTGCACGACGGCACTTACATAGTACAATGATTGTTATGGATTTTAGGTGAAAGTATGAGTAACTTTGAGCAATGGTTGATACATATGGAAATGTACATTTTGAAACCATTGCTTACTAGAGCTAGTCATCGTGCATATAAATGAAAACCAAAATATCACCTGGCCTTTAACCAGAATTGTGCAAATGATGTCTGCGCAATTAATGAGTAACACACTAGTTATCTGTCAGCAAGTTCACACTGTTGTATGAAACTAAGAAGGATCTATGGGAGAGGGATTGGGCTGAAAGTAATATATATCATAGTTCGTGTGCGTCAAACTGATTGACATTAACACTTTTGTTTATTTAGATGCCATATGTCTTCAATGTAGAGTTTGAAACAAATCTACAACAATATTTGTCACCGTCCTTGATTAAAAGGTACCAGATGTTGTATGAGATAAAATTTGAAACAAAATGTATCATACTACTTTATATTGAGAACAATCATACTATTTGAACTAGTGCTTATTAGCTTAATCAAAAATTCGGTACTCCACGGCGACTCTCTAACAGTTTGCAGCTTCCTCATGTGGAGGTTGAAAAACCCAGATCCCAATAATGTTTTCCAATTAGCGAGGTAAGTTTGACTAAACTCTTAGTTCAAAGAAATTAAGGATGTTGAATCATGAGAATAGCAATAACTTAGAGGATGATGCAAAAAAATACACCTATACGAATTTAGTAAGGCTAAATAAAGTTATGAAAAGGGAAAATGGAGCTATTGATCGAGACGTACCCTCCTGTGTAGTTTGGAAGGAGCCTTAAACAGTTAAGAAGCTATTTGAATAGGGTGTGACATAGCAAAATTATAAACATTGAGCTCATAGGTTGTCAAGCATCGACGATTATTCTTAACTTCTCACTATTGGGAGGCTTCGCTGATTGAGAATTCATCAGTCTTCAAGGATTCACCGATTGAGAACTCCTCAGCTCAATCAAAGGAGGCTTCATCGACTGAGAACTTCTCAGCTCAGTCCAAGGAGGCTTCGGCGATTGAGAACACCTCAAGGCTTTGCCGATTGAGAATATCTTGGAGGCTTCGCTGATTGAGAATATCTTTGCCATTAGGGGCTTCGCCGATTTAAAACCCCTTAGAGAGGCTTCGCCGATTGAGAACACCTGGGAGGGTTCTCCGATTAAGAACACCTCGAGCTTGTTTACTCGACTTGAGCAAAACTTTACTTTACAAGGATTTCAACCCAGGAAACCCTTACAAAATCTTGATTATAAGCTCATACTTGTAAAATAAAGTTTTTCTTATTTTGATATTCAGATTCCGATAAAGAATGGGCGAAATTGATTCCATTTCGATGTTTAGATTGAATATCAAAGCAGGATTTTGGTGCTAGTTAGCTTCAACAAAGATCATGTCTAAATGGACAAACCAAACGTATCACAAATTTCTGAGCAAAGGAGAAATCACAGATATCAAATCCCCAAACACAGATAGTGGTCTTCGCCTTCGTTCAGGTGCCCTCTTCATGTCGTGGGCAACTCATAATCAAGGATGTACTCATGCAAGAAGATTGTACTCATCCTATTTATGAACTTTAGAGCCATAATAACAAATACCTAAACATGTTTTATAGCATTGTAACATGAAAGAGATTATATTGTTCGGGGACTGCACTTGATGCTTCGATATCAGAATGAAGAGTGCACACATCCCTCGGCTAAGGTCTTTACGAAAGAAAGATTAATGATCATATCTCTACGGGGCAAAGAAGACACATCAAAATAGATTTCCCCCGGAGGGCTTTCATGACCTTGAACACGTTTGGGCCGAGCAGGGACGGGACAATAAGTTGGCCATTCCTACTTCATGATTATATCGGGAAGATTTGTTTACACGTACTTTGTAGTTGTAGTAAAGTGCCCACTTTTCGCTATTTAAGTCAGTGAAGAGGAGTATTAAAAGCCGTCTGACCACGGCAGAGCATACGGCCCGAAGTGCCTAATTTCCCGGATAGTCGTTTGCACCCTCTTTTGTCTCTCCCTTTCTATCAATAGCGGGGAACAACCCTGCTGGTGAAGTACTAGTTTAGAGGAATCCTTTGACGTAAATAACGTGAAAATACTAAGAGATTATTATTGTACGTTGCTACAACACAAATTACATAAAAGTTACGTTTCTGTCTAATTATTTTATTTAGACCTAAGATATGATATATACGTAGCATAAATATATTAATGATTTCAGAAATTTTGTTTTGAATTTTCGGAGATCAAATTATAGGAGAAAATGCAGCGGGAAATATTGACGTAAATGATGTAATACGATGTCGGCTGGGATCGAGCAGCTCGTATTACGTCACAGGAATTATGATGCGATGACGTGTGATGTAACTCAATGCATGGGAAAATAGCGGATGAGCAGTAGAGGGAATCGGCGGATAACGGTGTCAGCCGTGCCGGTCAACGAGAGAAGAATGATCCCTAGATCAAACTCCCAAATGCCCCGCGAAATCAACTAGACGTCTAGACAATGAGGGGCGTATGACGGCCCTGGAGTGTTTGGCGTCTAGGCCAAAGAATATCCGTCAACCTCAAAGAATTCCTACACTCGACGACGGTGGCTATCCTATCCGTGAATTTTAATGAAAATAATGGCGGAGGATGCGATAGCGGAAGATGAGACTAGAAAATATAATAATGCTGGTAAAGAGAGGGGAGACGAGACTAACATTAAGTTCCGCTAATCCACGGCGTCAAATCTCGTTATGGCAGGTGATGTGGTGTAGATGGTAACGTGTTGGTAGACGGCTCTGGCGTGATTGCTCGGACGTCGGACCGATGAGCACAGGAGGTGATCAAGTCAACCGACCTTGGGACCACGGCAAAGGATGTGGCAGCAGACGGGCACGCACGGAGGTGTTTTAGTGCGCGTGCACGGGCCGGCGCGAGGAGCACGATGCGTGCACTAGCGAGCGGATGCACCGCGCGGTGGTCGCAGGCGAGGGCGCGCGGACGCCTGCAACGGCGGGCGGAGAGGCGCGCGGACGCCTGCAACGGCGGGCGGAGAGGCGCGCGGGAGGGGTACCCTCTCGCGCGGGCACCGGGCGATGAACGGTGGAAGGGTGGTCGAGCGGGAGGCGAGGGCGAGGGGCCAAGAATCAAGAGGAGAGAAGTGTGGGAGAATTGAGGGTTCAAGAATGGTAATGGGGAAGGGTTAAGAATGAGATGGGGAAAGGACCAAGAACGAGATGGGACGGATCAAGAACGAGATGGGACGGATCAAGAACGAGATAGGAAGGATCAAGAATGAGATGGGGAGGGTTCAAGAACGTGGAGGGACGGATCAAGAACGAGATGGGAAGGGTCACGAACGAGATGGGAAGGATCAAGAATGAGAGGGGGGGGGTTAAGAACGTGATGGGACGGATCAAGAACGAGATGGGAAGGTTCAAGAACGTGATGGGAAGGATCAAGAACGAGATGGGGAGGGTTCAAGAATGTGGAGGGTTCAAGAATGTGGACGGACGGATCAAGAACGAGATGGGGGGGTTCAAGAACGTGAAGGGACGGATCAAGAAGTTCACGAAACTGGGTGGGATGTGGTAGAATCAAGAAACGGGGCGAAGGGAAGGAATCAAGAAAACGTGGGGGAGGGGAAAGAGGGGAAATTCAAGAAATGTGGGAGGATGTTCAAGAACGGTGGTGGGGTGGATCAAGCACGAAGAGAAGGGTGGGGTATGGATCAGGAATGGTGGACGGGTGGGAAAAGGTACCAACAAATGGCTTTCTTGAACTGTAACAACCAAGAACCCTCCAAGAAAGAAGAGTTCTTGATGGATCTGGGGTGTGCTCCCTCGGCGGAGCAGATTTCCCCGATTGATGGCGTGTCAGCAACGCTTCTTGAATCTCCCAAGACCCCCGAGTAATCTCGACGAAGGCTTCTTTCGATTCTTGATGGCGGCGGCTTCTTGAAACTCTTTCCTTGCACCGGAGTGATCTCGACGGTGCGCCTTAACACATCTCCCTCGGAGTGATCTCGATGGGAGAGACGTGGGCTCTACCCATGGAGTGATCTCGACGTGGGGTGGGGCTAGCCAAACCCCCTACACTACTCTCTACGATAGGGGGGAGACGAATTGTGAATAAACTTTTCAACAATGACTCCAAGGTATTCCTTGTGCATCCCATCCCCTTATATAGTGAGGATGTTTTTGTCTAACAAGTTAGAGCCATTTTATCGGCTAGGAACAGTCTAAAACCTTCCTTACTGGTATTGGACGACTCCGGTATTGTCTATGACGACGAATCAGTGAAATATGCCTTTTCATCGCTCGAGTAAATTCTTTGGCGAGGGAAACGTTGGCGGGAGGAGGAACCAGGTCAAGTTTATTCTGGACCGTCCGACCCCATATAAGAGGGTTTGACAACTACAATTAGGTTGTAACCGTGGATCCTGATAGCTCAGCTCCGCCATGTCAACTTCAGTTGTCGAAGTGCTCATTTTTTATTCGCCCATGTCGTTGGCCATGATGATCTGTCACCTGAAAACAAACATAAATTTAAAAAAAGGTTAAAAACTGATCTTGACCCTTCAATCTTCGAAGAGAATGTCAACGATCACGATTGTATCACTATTTTCATACAAGCGCAAACCGATACAGGCTTTAGGCCGTGGTGGCTTGAAGCCCAGTCTGGTTTTGTTTGAAATTGTTTTAAAATCTCAGCCCAATGGGGCGCGGCACAATCATTCTCTTGCCATAAATGGCCTCACCCGATCGCTTTTGAGAAGTGTGATTCAGAAAAACCCGATTGGCTGATATTATCTTTGGAACTGCTTTGAGGTGCCGGCCTTTGATGGGCTTGTGCTGAGGGTGCCGCCCGCGTCTGTGGCCTTAGCAGTGGCTGCGAGCAGCACCTATGGTGTGCGAGCCTTGACTGTGCCTTGGCAGCTCCTCAGGAGCCTATATTTTCTATTGTCTTATACTTGTACTATTGTTCTTATTATTATTCTTCTTATTACTATTATTATTACTGTTATTATTATTACTATTTTCTTTTATTATTTTTCTTCTTTCATCTCAATCATAGAACTTGATATTCTTTTTTAACAATGTAAAAACTCATTAAAAATTGGTCAGTTTGCATAATAGATGAAAATTTGTATAAAAAACAAATTTAACATAAAAATGCCTCTTCATTTTATTAAATGACTTCATAACCTATTAAAAATGTTGATTTACATGCCTGATTTGTTGTACATCAAGGATAATCATCTCATTTAAATGTTGAACATTCTTTTGGTCAGGTTTCTAAAATACTAGGTACATAATTCAGTTTATAGAGAGGTATTTGTATTTTATTATTTCTGATGTTGGGATGAGGCCTAAATATGCTAGAGCGGTAAGCTACTATTTTATTAAATAATTATTTTTTATTAAATATTATCATGTAAAGAAATGTAAAATTTTCCAGTTTGAATTGAGAATCATCCATAACAAATGAGTGTTCATTTGTATCCGATTGAGCTTTATGATTGTGTTGTGCATCATGTCTCAGATATGGAATGCATAAGTAGTGAAATGGTCTTAGAAGTGAGTAATCGTGTTTAGTTTTTAAAATAAGTTCGAATGGAGTTTTTTGTTTAGTCACACGATTCCGCATTCTAGTTATCATCGCATAATTTTTGGGGTATTGTTTGACGAAGTAAAGCCAATGTTGTTTTCACTTCCTGTCTCTGGTTCCATTATGCTGTTCCATTTTCTTCTAGAGTATGACGTCAAGAAACTTAACCTATAACACCCTATTTTTAAACACTGAGCAGAAAGATTGATACTCACTACTGCAGTCTGTAAATACATATTTAATTATAGTAGAAAGTTAGTTTTTCTACTCGTTTATTAAATTAAAGGAATGTGCATGACAGATGACTTTTATTTTTTAAAAGCCAAGCCAGGCATATTTACTGAAATCATCAGTAGACACAACATAATCCATATAACCAAAAAGAGAGAGAACTGGATATGACACCCATAAATATGAATATATCAGTGAAGGGTGGGAAGGAAAGGAAGCGTGTGAGGTTAATGTTTACTACATAATTCATGGAAAAGTATTGAATTTACCTTAATGCGTATACTAGTATAAAAAAGATATGAACCCTATATTTTTATTTTATTAACAATAAGTATTGGTATTTGAGATATTTAAAATTTTCAAGCAATATATTTCTATTGAGATTGAATGTATCCTATATCATCCTTAACGAATTCAAGTTCCATAAAATAATGTCCAGGACCAAGTTCTGTTATGCCTAATTCAGATTCCAAAAAATGTGTTTGATATTGTTTCAGCCAATGCATTAATTTTATTCGATGACATCCATGATTTGGAAACTCTTTGTTTGAAATCCAGGTTGTTGCTACAGGTAAATTGTTTTTCGTAGATCAGCATGTAGCAGCTCAGTTAATGCATCTAACTGATAACATCTTTAATATTTGGAATGAAGTGTTATTCAAGTCAAAACCTTATTTATAGTCGTGGTCTTATGATACTAATTTAACTTTGTATTTGTTAACTTCCCTAGTTGATTTAAATGGTGACATAAAACCCACTTGCATCCATTGACATGGAAGTTTGGAATTTGAGGGACCAAGGTCCATGTACGGTTGAGCATTAAGGCTTGGTACTCTGCTGACATTTTTTGGTTCCCCTGTTTATGTTTGGTGGGTTCCGTAACCTCCATTCTGTTTTCTACTAGAGACAGAGAAATGTCATGTCTAATAGAGCAAACGGCTAGATATTTTTAAGGATATCTTATTGTTTTGCAAGAACTCAGATTTGTCTTATTAGTTAGACTATGAAACCATTGAATTGGGTATAGACAGGTCTGAATGAGCTATTTACAGGAATGTATTGCAAACAAGTGAGTCCAGGAATATGGGAGATGGTGATATGTGAGAACATCTAAAGACATAAAATTTTGGCTATTGAAGTATGTGAAAGGTAACTCAAAGTTTTTAGAAGGAAATCTGCTAAATAAAGGAGAGACTGGTCATTTTGTGAATACTGTAAACAAAAGTAATTAGGAAACACCAGTATTGAGTCACCATTGAGTGCTTGACTTATCTTTCCCCAATATCATTCTTTCTTAGTGGGAGTAGGAAAAAGCTGATCTAAAGTAGGGAAGAGACCAGATACCCGCACAATCTGGGTCTAATCATTTTCCAAATCTCAAAATATGGAGGTACACAAAAATGTACACGACCTGAGTATGCAGGATCACAGGAATTCTTTAACCTTGGGGAAACACAAATAAATTGTTTTACCATGAGGGCGCTCTTCCATCTAAATGGGACAGCCACTTTTTTAAATGTTGGGACAGCAATATTAGTCATATCCACTTGACATATTTATTCTTCAAGTCTTTTTGGGTCTCACCTGATTCTCGCTGATCTTAAAATATACAGTTTTTTTTGGGATTGACATTTCAACAATTGCACCTATTTTGCCTCTTACATCAGGAAATGATTCAAATAAGCAATATTATTTCTAGCTGGTTGACCAACTACAACTCAATTAATTAGTTATATAATACCAGTGCCTCTATTTGTCATATCAAAATCTCTCTTCGTGTGGTTTCGGCGAGCTAAATATATAAAGTTACGAAATAAAACAAAACATTTTATGATTCTGCATTAATAAAAAATAACTTCGCCATTGTACCGTATGATAGTACGACCGTCAGTGTAAATAGTTTATCATAATATTACTAGCTTGTTTCCAAATTTTGTGTAGACAAGAGTACAAAACCTATACCATCTATCTATTGATTAAATATAAAATATCAATAAAAATAAGAGGCAGGTAGGATTACCAAGGTACAGAGAACAATAGTAAAAGATATTATGTATTGTCTGAAAAGTGGCATTCCTGCATGAAATGTATCAAAAAAGACATTTGGATCAAATTATAAGCTAGTACTTCCTTATGATTCAGATGCAAAGTATGCCGATATTCGCTGATTAGACAAATGACTATGGAGGCTGAATTAATTCTCCCTTGTATACCACACTGTTGTTCTAGAAATAAGAAGAGGAACCAAAGAAATAAAGAAAATACCCCTTTTGTATCTAGTTAGTCAAATTACAATAAAATATAGGGTCTATTGTCGAGTCATAAAAATTAAGTATTTTATTAAAATTGGAATAAAAAATTCTTACAAAAGAGAGATATTTCATTTAATGAGCGTGAGATTAATTCCATAATTCCTGCTTACAAAAATTGAAGCGCCGTGTCAGAAGAAACGTTTAGGTACACTTTGAGAATATAATTGAACAAAATAATGTTATCATGGACTATAAATATCTAACAGTTAACAGGAATTTTCACTACAGTTCATATATATGAAGCAAAGTTAATATCCAGGTTTTGTTGCTCGAACGTGTTACATCAGCCATAGTTCTTTTTATAGTTCTTTTTATTTAATCTCGAGAGGAATGTGAGGGTTTTCCTTTGGATTTACAGTATGCAGAATACAAGTTAGCAGCAGGTTATTAAATTTAATATTGAAGCATATATAAAGGTTTGTTTTATGTCGTTTCTTACCTACATTTACTAGTTTCAGCATTAGTTGTATCAGTTATTTACTGTGGTGGGTGGAATTTATTGCGTTTATCAATAGTTATTCCTACTTTTTTCTTAAATTCACGGTCACAGTCGGTGCTTTTATCATATTACCTTAACCTATTTGTTCCCCATTTTTTTATCATAATGAGATGGACTACTCTGAGTTTTTGAGAATGGACTTGTGATTAAATGTTGGATTGAAATTTAGTTCACAAATGTTCTTGGAAATCTATTATTGGTAACTGCTTACTCACTTGTTTCATTGTAACTTCAGTAAATATTAGGCCAAGACAATGCTTTTTAAGGTTTCTAACATCTATCAAACAAGAGAGGAATAAATATTAAGTTTAAATGTCATGGATATCTACGAGACGTTTCCTATGGTTTCTGGATTTATGAATTATGGCTAAGAAATTGAAGAGCTCCAAGGTTTATCAGTCAATGTTTAATCATTACCTTATATCATACGAGTAGTGTTCGCCCGCCCCGATACTGGTACTGGATGCCGGTATCAAGACGGATGCTGTACCGGATACCGGAAAGGCAATTTCCGGTATCTGGTTTTTTCGATATCCGAATGCCGGATATCGGTATCGGATATCGGCTGCTACAGTGTTGATATCCGATACCGATATCCATCCCGATTTGGCATCGGTCTCCGTCTCAAGGGGACAGATGCCGGTATCAGATATCGATGTAAGCTATTTCCTAAGTTTCGTTAGGTTGACCCTGTACTTTCGATTCAAATTTTTGAATCGAAAGTACACAGTCATTCGGTCAGACGCTCAGAGCTTAGACGGCGGAGGACGGTGGAGGACACCAAAGGACGGCAGAGGCAGACGGTGGCGACTAACGGCTATGGCTATAGAGGTATGCATCTTATCTCTTCTGATTTTTATAGTGTTCTTACAATTTTCTTGCTTTTCTTGTCTCTCAGATGACGTTTTTTGTTGCTTTTCTATTGACTTTTCTTTCCTCGCTATTGATATTGAATTTATACCATTGCAAATGCATATTCAATTTCCCTGTCTCCCTTTCCTCTCTCCTTTAATTCTAACTCACTCTCCAAATTTTTTTATTTTTTTACTTCAAATTCTACCTTTTCTTTCATTATTCTCGCATACTCTCTCATTCTTACTTTTATTTTTTCTCTCGTTCCCCCTCCCACTCACTCTGTCACCCTCCGTTCTCAAATTCCATTTCACTGTAATTCGTCCTGTAATTCTCATCCTCTTCTCTCATTCCATCTCAAACTCTATTTCTTTCTATCTTCTAATCTTTATTATTTTCCTTTCCTCTCTCATTCTCTCCTACTCTATGATTAATTCTTTAATTCTTTCTCTCAATTCTCTCCTCCTCTCTGGTTCCTTTTATCTTTTTATCTTTAATTCTGAGCCTCTCCCAGTTTCTCTTACTCTCTTATTGTTTCTCTAAATCCTTCTCTCCTTTTTATCTCATTCACCTTTTATCTCACCCGGTCAATTTGCCAGTATTCTTCTTATTTGCTTTCCTATTCTTCTTGTTTCTTCTCTTATGCCAATTAATTTATTGTCTTCTTCTTTTTTTCTCATCTTCTTCTTCTTTATTTACCTATTCTACCTTTTTATTCTGTTCTCTTTTCTCTTCCTCATTTTTTTATTCTTTGTTTTTTTTGGGTGGCACTCAATCAGGCATGGTCTCCTCATCAGCTTGACGTCTCAAATGCCTTCCTTTAGGGTGACTTAGCGGAACAAGTTTATATGGAGCAACCTCCTAGGTGTGTTCCTCAAGGGGAGTCCTCTATGGCGTGTCCCCTGAAACAAGGCAATCTATGGCTTGAAGCAATGTGCCTAGTTTCACAAGTTCTCCACGTTGTTGTTTGCTTATGGCTTCGTCTCCACTATCTCGAATCCCACAATTATGCGCCAGTGGACTCTTATGGGCTGTGTTGTGCTGGCAATCTATGTTGATGATATTATTCTCACTGGCAGTGATGATGTTGAGGTTATTGTGACCAAGGCTTATCTCCCTCGGCATTGTGTGATGTGTGATCTCTCCTCACCACGATGCTTCCGTGGCCTTGAAATTGCTTATTGTCCTGACCACATGGTTTTATACGAGCAGAAGTATACTTAAGATCTACGAGAAGAAATGGTATGCTCGGATGTAAACCCCTAGATTCTCCTATGGAGGAAGCTACGATTGGTAGGATAAGCCAACAACATTATTGGAGGGCCCGAGCCAATAGCATCTCTTGGTTGGTAAACTTCTCGATCTGAATGTGATACGTCCTGACATTGTGTATGCAGTGAGTGCATTGAGTCAATTCATGCAAGCTCCTCGTGTGGTAAACCTTGACGGTGTATATCTTATTCTTGCCTACATCAAGAGAGCCCCTAGAAAAGGTCTATTGTGCCGAAGGCATGACCACCTACATGTTGAAACTTATTCTCATGCATGATACGCGGTCGATAAGGAGGATCGCAAGTCTCGTGGTGGCTATGCCACTTATGTTGGGGGTAATCTGTTCACATGGTGATCACATAAATAATATGTTGTTTCTCATTCCACTACCGAGTCAGAATATAGGGCCATGGCACACACAAGATGGAAATTGCTCTAGTTGAGATCCCTCCTCACTGAACTCCACTTTTTGCCTCCCATGCCTATGAAGACGTATTGTGATCATGAAGCCGCCACCTTCATCACCAGCAATGACACTTTTCACATGAGGACCAAGCATATCGAGATTGATTGCCACTTCATTCGACAGTGTGTCATAGCTGGTACTATCTGTAGTCCTCGTGTTGCTTCCCCACATCAACTTGCAGATATCCTTATGAAGGCGCTGAGCAAGACGCCGTATGAGACTATTGGATGCAAGCTAGGGATGTTTGATCTCCATGTTCCAGCTTGAGGGGGAGTTGATGTAGGACAACTAGGAAATGGACGACTAGAGAAATGGAGAAATGATAAGGACCGAGGGAAGGCAATGGATGGATTGGGCAAGGGAGGGATAAAACAGCCCACAAAAATCCACACGGTCGAATTCGGAGTTTAAAAGTGATGAAATACTGGTGGTGCATCTCCGAATCTCGTCGAGGGCGGGAGTACTGTCCTCACCCACCGCGACGATGCCGAAGCACCAAAATCAATATTCGAATTTGCGTTGTCGAGGGAAACTCACGAACGAGAGAGAATTTGGGGGAATCCAAACAAGGTCAAATCTGATAGTGGTGGAGACTTCTCGAGAAATACTGGACGGAGTACACTTCGAAACCAAAGAGTTCAGGAGTACCTCAGCACCATAGTGTGTGCAGGGGCTACGAGAAATTCTGAGCGTGGCAAGACTGGGCGAATCTGGGCGTTGAGTGGCCCTCTAGACGAAGAAGAGTCTGGGCGTTCCGGGCGTTGCACGGCCCTAGTTGCACATTCCAGGCGTTGCACAGCCCTAGTAGGGAAACGAGGCAGCCCTGGTTGGGTGCCTTGGGCGGCCAAGAACTGGCAACCGTGAGTAGCCTGGGCGACGGCTCTAGGCAGCGTGGGGCGGGTTGCCCTGGGCAGCCTGGGGCAGCTGCCTTTGGCGGCCTGGGGGTGGCATCCCTAGGCGGTCTGGGCGGTGGCTCTAGGTGGCCTGGGACGGCTGCCCTGGGCGGCCTAGGGTGGGTGCCCTGGGCAGCTTGTGTGACAGCCTTGGGCGGCCAAGGGTGGGTTGCCCTGGGCGGCCAAGGGTGGGTTGCCCTGGGCAGCCTGGGGGGCAGCCTTGGGCGGCCTAGGGCACATGTCTTGGGCGGCCTAGGCGGTAGCCTTGGGCATCCTAGGGCGGGTTGCCCTGGGCTGCCTTGGGCGGCTGCTTTGGGCGGCATGGGATGGCAGCCCTGGGCAGCCTGGGCGGGGACTCTAGGTGGCCTGGGGTGGGATGCCTTGGCCGGCCTGGGTGGCAGCCTTGGGCGGCCAAGGGTGGGTTGCCCTAGGCAGCCTGGGGTGGGGTGCCTTGGGCAACCTGGGTGGCAGCCTTAGGCGGCCTAGGGCGGGTTGCCCTAGGCGGCCTGGGCGGCAGCCTTGGGCGGCCTGGGCGGCTGCCTTGGGCGGCCTGGGGTGGCAACCCTAGGCGGCCTGGGCGGTGGCCTTGGGAGGCCAAGGCAAAGAAGAGAAGGGTAGAGCGGAAGGGAGGAGGGAGATGGACGGAATGGAGGAAGGCCGACGACGCAACGCGGTGGTGGCGGCGACGACAAAAATGCGAGGGTTAGAGGAGGGATAGGGGAGGCTGGGCAGTCCTCCAATAAGAGTTAAAAGAAACTCAATTTTTGAATAATGACTGCCTAACTGCTTCTTGAAACAACGGCCTATACATATAGGCCTTGGAGGAAAGAGAAAATACAACTTAACGACAATAAATTAAAAAGAAGAAATGGAAGATGAGAGACGCAACTCGTGTCACGTCAAGGGGTAGTTTTTGATCTGCCATTGGCGACGTGTCATGATGCTTGCAGGGGCATGCGTGCGTGGAGACGTGCGTGATGCCGGAGTGTTGACTTCGTCCGATGAGGGCAGTGGCATGTCTGTAGCGGTGGCGTTGACTTCGATTGATGGTTGCGGAGTGTCCGTAGAGGCAGCATTCACTTTGGTTGATGGTGGAGACGCGTCCAATGTCGATGCGTTGGCATCCTCGCCATCAATTCCCCCGGGGTGCAAAGAACTCGACTCTATCGAGAAAGCGTCTGAAAACTCTAGCAGGGACACCAAGTCAGGGCGCAGGCGAGCCAGGTCTTCCTCCGTAATCCACGTGTCATCCGTCGATGCTTTGCGCTGCCAACGAATAAGAAACTTCCACACCGTCCCACCATTGGTGAAGGTGTTACTTCATCCAGTATAGCCTCGATGTTCTCTTGCCAGCCAGAAGGTAGTGAAGGGGGAGTGGACAAGTCAAACTCACTCACCGAGAAGTCCAAGGGTAGAGGAGGGCCATTAGATGAAAGAGGTTGGGCTTTAAATCTGATTAAAACCGAGATATTGAAAGTGGTGCTTATCCCCCATGTGGGGTGGGTATGTCGACGGCATAGCCATTTTCCCCTACTCGTTTGAGGATTGGAAACGGCCCGGGACTATGAGCATGAAGCTTAGTAGCCCACTTGGAAGAGAATCTCTCCAACCTAACCCTCACCATCACCATGTCACCTTCTTTAGATTTGCAAAAACGGCGGTGTAAATCTGCGGTCTGTTTATATGAGGTGTTGCCATTTATGATGCGTGTATGAATTTCCTCATGCAGACGTCTAATATGACTGGCGAACTCATGACCATCATTTGAGACTCAAGTATGCGGTAACATGGATATAAGGTCAATGGGCATATGAAGTGAATGAAAATGGACTCATGCCCGTGGTGCGGTTCACCGACGTGTTGCAGGAAATTTGGCACGCGGAATGACAGAATCCCAAGATTTAAGGTTGGCCCCAATGAATGATCGTAATAGATTGCTGATAAGACCCTAAATTCGGTCTTTATTTCATGCCATTCACATAATGTTATGCATTTAAAGAGCTTACAATGGGGTTGTTATCATATATTTACATAAATTTAAGTTCTCCAAGTGATTCCTGATTTTTCACTAATTTTCTGATAATTTTGTGAATTTCTGAGATTTATTTGAGCTTGAAATAATTATTTTTAAATAAAAATGGCAGGTTTAAAATTTAATTCCAAGCTTAAATTATGGGGATCAAATACTAAAATTTCTAGAATTTGATGGAATTTTATAGAATAAATTTAGAATTTAATTAGATTTTTTGAGATTTATTTAAGTGAGAAATTAGTTTTTTAAGAGGAAAAGGATATATTTATAATGAGAAAATGAGTTTTACAGCAATTTGTACTCTTCTAAGGGCTTTTCGTAAATTTTAGTTGTAAGGATGCCCTCAAAAACAGCTCTCGGTCGTGGTTGCAGGCGTAAAGATGTTATTTAAACTGTTCAAAGGTTTTATTGCAATTATTTAATATTTGTCTTAATGTTTTTAGGAGAAACCAGAGGAGAGAGAGTACGCAAGGGGCATATACATAATTATTTTTGGGCGGCGTCTAGCAGCAATTCCGACCTTTTTAAAGGACTTTTCTGCAAAAAGGAGAATTCAAAATGCAGCACCAATGAGAGAGCCACAAGTCATGGCGTGCTAAAAAAAAAAAGAATTTAAATCCAATGGATTAAATTGGTTTAAAATTCATTTTTTAATAACTTTTGATCCTGAAGTCCGATTGAGGTGATTTTTTTATGGATCTGTTCGTCTTAATCCCCTCTTTCTATCTGTAGTTTTGGATCATTCAGATCCAGCCTACATTGATAGATAAGTATTAATTACTAAACGGGGGTAAAATGGTAATTTTTACCATATAACCTAAGTATAAAAGCTAAATTTCGAGAGGGGGAGCTCATTATTGATGCCGCTCTATCACAGCTACAAGGCAGAGAGGAGCTCCAGCTTGGATCAAACTGTTTAGTACTTTTTCCTTTATTGTATTTGAATTTGTTGGTGTATTTTGGATGTTCTTCTCAATTACTGCCTGAACTTCTAAATCGCTTGGCTTGAGCGGCATGTACAAGCCCTAACTAGGATTGAGAGGAGAAATTGAGAGATTTACCGGGCTATTCAAGTGCATTTCAAGAAAATTAAAAAAAAAGACATAAAAAGGGTTATCTTCCTTGGAGATTGAATTTCCCATTCCATTATTTAATAGAGTAGTTGTTCCTGAATTATCAAATCTACATAATCCACAAAAATACATCTAAATCTTCTTCTTAGTCTCTCTAATTGACCTCTTTGATCCTTCCAATTAGATCAATTAATTCAATTTAGAGCCCCTTATTTCTTCTACTTCTCTCATCTATTCTACCCCCCTTTCCAAATTTCTCATCTAATTAGGGTGATTTAATCTCTGTTGAAGATTAAATTAACCCCAATTAGGTTCAAATTATTCAAGAAGAATATCAATTGGATTCCTTACTAGCTTCCCTTGGACGACACTCGTACTTATCACTACACATCTTAAGTAGAGTTTTTATAAATTTTATTGTATAAGCTAAAATTGACAACGACAAGGGTTTAAAATTGCATAAAACTTACCCTTATTTTTGGGTTATCAATTGGTGCCATTGCTGGGGAAGCAATGCTAAGGAAATTCAATTGGTTTTTATTACGATAAATTGAGTGCTTCAATATTATGTTATGAGTTTTTTGGTTTAATTTTCTCTGAAGTGCTTATTATTCATCTAATCCTTATTATTGCACTACATTTTATTGCATACAATACAATTGATAATATTTTCCAAGCATATGAAGCATCAATGTCTCACTATTATGAGAAAAGTTCTTATTATCATGAGTTACATCAGAATTATCACCATGATCATTGTCTTTGTCAAAATTCACAATCTGATTATAGTCTTGATCATAGAGTTTCCTTGCATCATGAAGAAAAAATATATTGTGACATCGATCCTTATATGTATGATTGTGACCATTCAAACGAGGCCTTCCCCAATTTTCATTAGCCTCGGTATTAACCACAATCTATAGAGGCAACAATCCCTAAATTTGCTCTCCATAATTCCCATGATATGTGCCCTTTGAAATATCCACACAATGAGCTAGGGAAATCACCATCATTAGGACTATCATCAACAAGTTCACTGTACAATGCATCATCTTCAATTTCTAAAGGGCAACATGTATTTGTTAATGACTTTGAAATGATTCAAGAGAAAATTTCTCAGCTTGGTGACTCCGAGGAGAGCGACCAGTTTATGATGAATTATTTTCATTCCTATGAGGATGCTTTCAAACATGGCTGTCTTTCCAAAATCATTCTACCTAATAATATGATTAGAGGATTTCCTAAGAAAGCAAATGATTTTTATGAAAGGGGAGAATACTTCTTAAGGATCTTACATATGGAGAAAGATGTTTGTAAATTTTTGGAGGATTTATTTGCAGAAAGTGGTCCCCTCGAGGAAGATTATTTTCTGAGAACAATGAAAAATATTAAGGTGGAGATTGCTGAAATCTTGAATTTACATTTTTGTGAAGATGAAGTGTGTGGGTAGGAGGACTCACAATCAGATGATTCTAAGTTATATTTTCAGGACGATATGGGAGAAACGGTGGAAAGAGATGAGGAAGCTCAGTTTGAAAACACTCATCTTCATCTTGAAGAGTATCAACCTCCTGTTCCACTTCCAGAAGCACTACGTACTGGAATTTTATGTAAACCCATATACAATAGGAGTGGAAAAGAGATGAATGAATTTTCAATACATGATTCTTTTGGAATATTGTGCAGGGATAATTTTTGGGAATCAAGGATCTCAATGGAAGAATTGGATGAAATAATCTCTAACATCTACATGTTGTTTCTTGATGACAGAAATCATGTGAAGGAAAATAGCAATTTAAAGGCTTCCATGAGGATGGTATTGATGGATATAGAAATGGAAAAAGAATTTTGCAGTATGCCAAATGAATTATTTAAATTTCTGATGGGGACCATCTAACGCCGAAGCCCTTGTTCATCCACTTCGTCGCGTGAAGGCTCACGCATAAGACCCAGCCTTCGGAGTACCCGGCCTCGTGAACGGCCCAACAAGGTTTGACGCTACCTTTACTTGCATTTTCTCGTTTAGTAGGCCATGTACGTCGGCCAATTATTTCTTTGTTTTTGTTTATTCGCGCGTGTCTGAACCGTTGTACAAACCTGCACATTGCGTGTGAGTTAGCGCACGTGTAGGTATAGTCATGTGCCGCTCTCTCTCCTATTAGGGGGCCCTAATTTTTAATTGGGCCTTTTTCTCCTTTATTTTTAAGGGGACAAGGCCCATATTTTCCCCTATAAAAGGTGGGGGCCACCCATAGGAAAGGAGGAGAAAGGAAGATTCAAGAAAATGTGATTTTTAGCTATTTTTTCTGATTTTTAGTGTTTTTTTAGTTTTTGACATATTTATGAAAATGCCACTGAGAGAGAGAGGAAACCCTAAAGTTCGCAGACGCTATCGCCAGAAACCGCCGTCTCCGCCATCGTCGCTGGAGCTCCAGCGACCGCTCCTAAGGCTCTTTAGTGCCGAGGGCCGCCAGCGGCCGCCCACGGCCGCCAAGGCCGCGGAACCAACTACGGCCGCCAGGGCCAACCGCGGCCGCCCAAGTCACCACGGCCGCCCAAGCTTTCCCGGCCACCTAAGGCGTCCGCAGCTGCCAGGGCCAACCGCAGCTGCCCAAGCCTCCGCGGCCCCTCGAGCCACTATGACCGCCCGATCCATCGCGGCCACCCGAGCCACTGTGGCCGCCCAAGCCTCCGAGGCCACCAGCGGCGTCCGTGGCCGCCAAGGCCAACCGTGGCCGCCAGGGCCGACCATAGCCGCCCAAGCCACCACGGCCGCCCAAGCCCCTGCCCCCGCCCAAGCCTCTACGGCCACCAGTGGCGACCACGGCCGCCCATGCCTCCACAGCTGCCCAAGCCGACCGTGGACGCCGTCCCTAGTTTAGCGGGCCCAAAACCGCTCCTCGGCCATCCTGCCGCCATTCTCTCGGACGCGCCGTCCAATCCTGCAGCCGCCCCACAGTCCCCCTTTCGACGCCTCGCTCCCGCCCCCGTGGCCGCACCTCGGTCAGCCCCAGCATCCAATCTCAGCTGATCGTGGTACCGCCGCACCTTGTCGTTCGCCCTCCAAGGTTGCCGAAGAAGACACCCCCCCAAGCCTACCATTCCTGGTACGCTCTTTGACTTCCCAGTCGGCGTTATATTATTTCTTTTAGTGCCTCCAAACATTTTCTCCACCACCGGGGTTAGATTAGCGATAGATAGGACTCGCATCCTGAGGGTTAGGATTTTCTTCGGGACGTCCTTGGTTGGGACCGTCGAGGGTGTGTGCAAAAGCGGCAGTACCCGAGCTCGCACCGTCGGCCATCAACCCGATACCCGGATCATCGGGAGCCTAGTGGCATTCCCAGGTCCTGCTTGCCATAGCCTAGTGGGTGTTGGTGCATGTCGATGCCAAATTCGTACTTCTCATCGAGTCTATTGTCGTATCATCATTAACATGACATCATCATTACTCGTCTCTGCTCTATGATGTGATTGCACTAGCCCTTCCTTTGGCGTAACACAAGTCGTTCGGTCTGAGACCCGATCGTGTTACATCAATTTGTGATGAAAAAAAAATTCTTTTTACAGATTTGTGATGAAAAAAATTTGTGATGAAGTTGAGGTTGAACCTTTCTTATACAAAATTCTTTTTACAGATTGGCATGATCATTTATTTGAGTTGAAATGGCAATCTTCTAGTAAGGTTTTCTTTGCATTTGATCTCTTAAATGTTTTACATTTGTGGACCAAAATTACAAGGAAACCTGTTCTTAAATATAGGCATGTACACATGGGAATTGAGTTTCTCATACAAAGTCCTTTGAGTTTAGCTTTATGATTGAGACAATCTTTTGTTCGATTTATTCTGCTTTTTATAATGGGAAGTGGGATCCTTTTCCAGTTCTCCTTTATGTTTTTTCCTATCTCTTTAGTTGTACCAAGTAGGTGGAACCCACATGAAGAAGGAATCAAGGGATGTAACCTTACCATAAGGGGGAGCAGTTTTGAAGATTTGTCCACAACCTGATCTTTTAGGACCCAAGTCCTCAACGTGATTTCTCTCTTCAATTTCTATGTCTAAAGACTTCAAATATTTTTTTTCATGTGCAACCTCTATCATTTGTGTTGTTGTGTTTTTTATCAGGATGTTGACCAAGTTGGAGCAATCATGATGTACGACGCAACAAAACTTATTCATGATTTTATATCTATCATCTCAACGGCAAGCCACACGTCCATCCCCACTGTTTGCCATTCTCTCCCTCTATTTTTATTTTCATTATTTTCTTAGTTATGCATTGAGGACCATGCATGTTTTAGCAGGGGGGGAGCTAGTTCATTTAAACTGGTCAACTAGGACTTATGCATTTAGTTTTGAGGAATATAATATGAATTGAACCTACCTATAACAATAATTAACATGCCTCTACATGAATCAGAAATTTTCATCCAATGATTTGGGAACATGTGTAGAGAAGTTAAGCTCCTAGAGCGGATCATGAGCATGTTATAGGTGGAACACATGTGCTTTTGAGCAATGTGGGTTCAATTTCAAATTGGGGAGAGTGTCTAGTTGGTTATTAGATTATGGAAAGTCAAAGGGTTGAAGCTCTATGCTCCAAAGGTTGAGGGATGAGTGAATTGAGGTCCCCCATTCTATTAGCTTGAAGTAACTGATCCCACGTATGTATTGTGTCTCACCACTAGCCTACTCTTATTTCATAATAAGAGTGAGTCATTCTCCAAGTCCTATGCACAGAATACATCGTCTTCACCTACCTCATTGTTTCGCACACTTCACGTCCTAACCATCAAAAGTTGATTCCACCACCTCATTTTTCCCACACATTTCGCATTCTACCAATCATCGCCTTGATTCCACTACTGAGGATATACCTATCTCCCAAGTATTTCTATCTTCCTTTCCACGGTATCAATCTGATATCGCCTCTTTGCCGCTTTTTCTGTCCATGATTCACTCTGCATTATCTAAATCATATTCTTATGTCCCTTCTCTTTGGACCAATGTGATTGTTATGACACTCATGCTAGTTGTGATAAGATGTTTGGAAACCATTTAGATGCTGGAAGTGTTTGATTTTTGTCATGCCCCTCTTCAATAAAAAAAGAGAGAAAGGAACATCTTTTTGGGCGAGCGTATAATTGTTCGGCCTTCAATACCTCCCAAACTAGACATAACTGACGGAGATGATCGGGTGTGGACTTACTGTAAATAAGAATATCGTCAAAATATACGACAACAAAGCACCCTATGAATGGCCTAAGTATGTGGTTCATCAATCGCTGGAAGGTGCTAGGTACGTTCGATAAACCAAAGGGTATGACTTTCCACTCATATAATCCGTCCTTGATCTCAAAGGCAGTTTTCCACTCGTCTCCCGGACTGATATGAACTTGGTGGTAACCGCTCTTAAGATCAATTTTTGAGAAAATTTTTGACCCTGCCATCATATCAAACATGTCATCGATGTGGGGAATAGGAAACCTATACTTGACCGTAATCTTATTTATAGCTCTATTGTCTATGCACATGCGCCAACTCCCATCCTTTTTGGGAGCCAGCAGTGTAGGTACAGCACACCGGCTGAGGCTCTCTTGGATGAATCCCTTGTCCAAGAGTTCTTGGACTTGACACTATAGCTCCTTGTACTGCGTGGGATCCATCCGAGAAATGTCACGCATCGGGGGTAGGACATCGGGTAGATGTTAGGGAAGACGCTTGCAAATTCTTTGAGTAGCTGATAAACCTCGGGTGGTGGGATGGTGGAATCCTCGAAGGAGTGATCAGGAACCATAGCTAACCATATAGTCATTTCACTCTCTAATTCCTTTTGAAATTGGTGACTGCTAAGGATACAGAAGCCTAAGGATGGAGATTTTGGCGAAGGCTTTTGTGGACTTTGGGTATAAGGATGCCACGTAATTTTCTTTCCTGATGGATGAATGAACAAGAGTTGTTCTTGCCAAAAAGATGTACACTGTTATCATACAGCCAAGGGCGGCCGAGGATAACGCTGCCCACCTTCATGGGTAGCACATCGCACAATATGTCTTCCTCGTAAGATTGAACCTTCAAATGAAGACGGCATTGGTTCTTTACGAGGATCGAGGTAGCATCAATCCAGGATACAATATACGAGTTAGGATGGTCGATTAAAGGCAATCCCAAGTGTGACATCATGACATCGGACACGGCGTTGATACAATTGTCGCTGTCTACAATCAGTTTACACATCTTGTCACGAATTTTGAAATATCTATTGAATATTGACATCCTCAAAGCAGAATTATCGGTCAAAGCCTGGGTAATGGTAGATTGGACAACTCCCCAACAGATGTAGAAGGATCCCGACAAGGAAGGATTGGTGGCAGTCGGTGATACCAATGAAACCGACTAAATCTTCCTCGTCTTCGACGTAGCTATCTACTCTATATTCTTCCTCGTTAATAGGCTGATCATCTATGATAGGGATGTTATCGGAGGGCTCCTAACCTATATGTAGGGCTCGTGATGGACATTGGGAAGCTCTATGACCACGACCCTGGCATTTAGAACAGGTCGAGCCAAAGGGACCGATATGTGGGGTTGGATTGAAGAGGGGCTCTAGTAGTAGACTCGAGGGAAGGTGAAGTATGGGTGTTCGGCGTAGCAAAGGACGGTGTTGTAGCTGGAGGAGAGTGATCGGTGGGAGAGTGAGTTGGCGTGGGAACTACTGGTGGTGCCGGGAGAGCTAACGGGGGATTGCGCTGGGCCACACGGTTCGAATAAGCAGAATTGGCGGAATGAGATCGGTTGGTAAGAACAGGATGATTATAGCCGGGGGTCTGGTATAGACTTTGACATAGCTCTAGGTCTTCTACAATCTGATAGGCCTGCTCTAGTGTGGTGGCTTTGCGGACAAGCAACTTAGTCTCTAAATATGGGTTCAGACCGGTTCTAAATTGGTAAATAACGACTCAGGGATTCTCCTCAACTCGGCATCTCACATAGAATTCCTCGAATTGGATAATGTACTCGGAGACCGGACGTCTACCTTGCTGTAGTTTATGCCATTGATCTAGAAGATTATCTAAGTAAGCAAGTGGGATGTATTTCTCATGTAGTTTGTCGTTTATTAGGGGCCAAGTATCTATGGGTGCCTCACGACAGTTATAGATCAAAAATTCAAGATTTTCCCAAAAGATTTTTGCTTGTCCTCCTAATCTCACCTCGGCGTATTAGATTTTCTACCACTCTAGCATATTGTACCACTTGAAATAACTATTCAATTTGGTCTCCCAATCAAGATATTCTTTAGGGTCCCTAGATCCCTCGTAGTATGGAACATTGACTTTGACGCTACGCTGAATTTGGTGCCACTGGGTGTCATGATCCGCATGGCGGTGATCACGAGGGGGAACCACATCCTCGGGTGGAAAAGGATCAATCCTCTCCGGACGATTCCTGCTCCATCCACGATGTCTATCATCAGGCGGATAAGGATCATTCCAAGGGGGATGAGTCCTATCACGCTCTGGGATCCTCTCCTCCGGTGGATGGTAATCGTCCCGTGGTGGACGATTCCCATCATGTACCGGGGCTCTATCCACAGGTGGATAGGGATCCTTCCGTGGAGAACGATTTCTATCCTGGCCTGGGTCCTAGGCTAAGACGGATAGTAATTGTCTCGACCATTCCTATCACGGACCGGAGTGCAAATCTCCAGAGGAATCAGATCGTCTCGTTCGGGACGATGCTGATCTCGGCTTATAGATCTATTGATGGCGCGACACTACCCGACACCGCAGACTCGTCATGCGAGGAACCAGCACCTTCATCGAGCCCGCCACCGACACGTGTCCAGCCGACACGACGAGCTGCTGCATCGACGCGCGACCCCGGATATAGATACTCGGCATGACGACGAGCCACCTCCATCGCCGGAGCACTTGACCTATCCATGTCTTATTTTCTATCTTCGCTTGTTTCATTTTCATTTTGCCTTTGTAAGGAGGGGAAGAACCCATATGAGGATACCTCTTAAAAACTAAAAGATGACTAAAGCTTTAGTGACATGCTTTTATTTAGCTGTACTGAGTCCGCCATTGGTCTGAATAATTTCACATATCCATTAACCGCCATTGACTTATTTTTCATACTGGGAAGTTGTCTTTGAAGTTCCATCGCCCTAGTTGGATTTCAACCAGAAATACTGCATAATAAATTTTGCAGGCTTCTGATGATGAATTTACTTTTATGGAATAACATATTTAGCTATAGTTTGGTGGAGGATACCTAGTACCTTTTGACGGCTTCTGAACAATTTATTGAAATCTAGATTTTTTGCCACAATTCCTCATGCCTTTGAAATTTGAAAGTGGATAAAGAGGAATACAGAGTGAGCAGGTGTCAAGGAAGTGTTATTAGTCATCTTGATGCCGATCTGTTGTTTTGATACCATGATGATAACTTATTTCATGGAAGAGCACGATATGCAAAGAGAAGGAGAGAGATGCATAAATAAAGAAAGAAGATAAGGATTGAGATACTATTATATTTCCACGTTAATTTCATCATGACTTTTGTTTACATATGTTACCTATAGTTACAAATACATATAAATGTTACGATTCTAGCCATTTAAACTACGAACAATGAGTATATTAAGACAAACTCCAACCTTTGAATTATTTCCTATCTATATTCAATCCTAACAGTTATTTTTTATCTACCAAAATGTAATCATATATTTAAACCTGGCCACTAATCTGAGTATGAGTATATGCCATAAGTTTTCACAATAAACTAGTTACCTGTAATTAAAGATCATGTTGGTCCATCAGTTTGTGAATCAAAGATCACGGAGTTGGTAACTCTATTTGAAGAGACCACATTAATCCATTTTTTGTTGACGATGGTATCATTCTTATGATGTCGATGGACAGTGCATGCAAACATTTTGGACAACAAAGTGCACAACTCGTTGAGCTCCTAATGTAATACGACCTACCGGGATCGATCGGCTCGTATTACACCACAGGAATCGATGAGTAGGTTCGGGATTTTTATGAATGTATGCCGATAAATGATATTGTCGAATGAGCAATTAATCGGCCGTTCACAGATATGGGAAGAAGATCCACGTCAATCAATGGGAAGATATTGATCCTAGATCAAACTCCCAATGACCCGCTGGACCGACTCGATGGCTAAGCGGTGAGGGGCATTTGACGGCCCTAGGGTGTTCAGCGTTTAAGTCAACAATTACCCTTTCAACCTCAAGTAAAATCCTAACACTCGATGAGGTGGCTATCCTATCAAGAGTTGTAAACTCGGCAGAGGACGTGATAGCAGAAGACGAAACTAGAACAGGTAATAATACTGGAATTAAGGGAGAGGAAATAAGTAGGTGCCTGGTGTCGATAGTCCACGGCACAAGTCGCTCCCAAATCAATGACAAAGCTTGGACAGGCGACGGGTGGCGGGACGGACGACCTCTCGATGTGCGGGCACGGGTGGATGCACAAGTGTGGGCAGGCTCGCGATTGCTGGCGGGCGCAGGGCGCACGGGTGTGGCCGGGTGCAGGCGGCGTGAGCAGGAGAGGGCGGGACGCAGGCACAGGGTGCGCAGGCGCAGGGTGCGCAGCGCAGGCGCGCGGCGCGGCGGCACGTGGCGCGGCGCGGCAGCGTGCGGGCGGCGCACTGGGCTGTGGCAGCTCGCGGGCGTGAGCGGCGCGCGGGCTTGTGGGTGGGCGCGTGGGCGCACAGGCGCTGGCGAGAGCAGAGGTCGGTGGCGGTGGAGGGCGACGGTGGCGGAGGCGGCATGGCGGCGGATCAAATCTCGAGCCCAAGAAAGGGCTTCTTGAGCTGTAACCACCCCAAGAAACCTTCAAGATGATGGTTTCTTGGATGATTCTTGGGGACCTTGGGTAGGATCTTGAGGATCCCGTGGAAGGCGAGCGTTGGCGTCAGACCTGCGGCCTTGGGCACTTTCGGAGTGATCTCAACAAAAGCTTCTCCAGCTCCAAGCGGCGACGACTTCTTGAATTCTTTACTCGTCCCAGAGTAATGTCGACAGAATGTTTGGACGCGTCGTCACGGAGTGATCTCGACGTGACGATGAGGGCTCTAACCACGGAGTGGTCTTGACGTGGGCGAGGCTAGTCGGACCTCTCTACTCTCTACTCTCTACGATAGTGGAGACAAAAGTTGGATTTCCTTTCAACAAATGACTCAAGGTTCTCTTGGGCATGCTATCCCCTTATATAGTCAGGATAGGTGCCAAGTGAACATGGGGGGAGGACGAACCGTCGCGAGACATGGTTCGGCCTCTCCTTAAAATTTGAAAATAAAACTGGAAAAATAAAAGGTAATGGACGAGGACGAGGCCCAACACCGGCCCAGTCCATGAAATCCAAAAACACAAACAAAAGACATAAAAAAAAGCAAGGAAGATAGGGATCCAAAAACACAAACCCGTACTTGAACCCCGGGTGGCGAGCATTGGCGCGAGCAGCTCGGCGAGGCTGATGTCATCCGGTTGTAACGCCTTCGGGATGGTCCCCCATCAGCTCCCACAACACTCATCGTGCAGCCCTTGGAAGAGTTATTTGTATGGTTATGTTCATTATTTTTTACAATAAATCAAGACATCAATAAACTTATTGAACAAGGACCCTCGGACAAGGAGAGACCATAAAAATGGATATTCAGAAAAGTCTGAGTTTCACAACAGCAACTATGCAAGCAGAAACTCCTTGGGAATGAATTTATTGGATATTATTAAATAGTTCCCTTAAAAAGATTGCGTGTCCCGTAACATTCAATATTAATTTTCTTGGGTTTCCAACCATCCTTACAGAGACATCAGTAGATAAGTAAGTCAGACTGAGGGATAGTTTTCTTTTGATGAGAATGGACAATGGGTGTGTGCCTTAAGAGCCGGCATATCCTTAGAGAACAGTTCCTGAATTTAAATGATCATTCACCATCTCATTAATTCCTTTATGGCTCGTACTCCAAATTGATCTTCAAAATTAACATGAACCAGATCCAGTTAAACCTTTTTTATTTAAATATATTCATGAATGACAAGGGTAAACCATACGCAACACTAGCTGGAGATCCTCTCATCATTATAAACACCAGAAAAATGTAACGTATCTCTGGAAGGACATGATCATAATGCTTGGTTACATAACTCTGTCACAAATGGATGTATTTAACAATTAATATTTTGATTATGGTATGAGTGGTTACTCACGAAGAAACTACATCTTTTCAAATTGTTGGGATAGCTATGAGGATGATTAATAATGTTGATGTATCAATTTCTTAATAGCTTATAAAATTAGAGTGAATATCTATTAAATGAATGCTCAAAATACTGAAAAGGTGCTGATCATTTCAATAGTGATATTCATCCCCAAGTTTGTTGGGACAAATGTTGTGTATTTAAGAATATCAAATCCACAACCGGATAAATAACAGAATTTATGTTATTACCAGAATTACATATTTCATCAATATTTTGATGAAAGGTTCTTTGATTTATTTGAGATATTAACTGGCTGTTTCATCATCAGTAGTTATGAGAACCTATTCATCATATATTCCTTTCACTTACCTAAAAACTGATATTAGGTCTAAGAAAAAAAATATATATCTGGAGCAAACACATCTTTTTAAATTCAGACCATATATAAGACCATGGAAATGGAAAATATGAAAGTGATATCTTTGGGTTGATACAAGATGTTATATACACCTTCATATCGTAAACAGTATGAAACCATATATACGAGAATGAAGAGAATAACGCGTTGTATGGACTTGACATATGTCATTAACGATAAAACTATTGTAACTTAACAACATAATGTAATCCGCATTTTGGGCCTCGTACATGCTGTTATGTACATTTTCCTATATTCAATAGCGTCAAACCATGTTCCTGATATGATGACAATAATACCCATTATGGAATAAACATATATCATTACGGATAATGCTATCACCAATTTAATAAGCCACGTACTAGATAGTAAATTTAATGATTTCATGTATTTCGTCTGCAAAAATGTTAGTTCTGATCATCAATGCATTGTAGTAAGGCTTCAAAATATTTATTTACTCTATTTGAATGAAGTTTATAATTTCTTGGTCCTGGGGTATTTTAACACCAAATTCTATTACTAAATAATTTTTATCAATTTTTCTTGTGCTAAATACACAAATAAATGAGTTAGAAATATAAATTTGGTGTTAGATAAATATTTTTTGCAGTTTATTCTATTTTTATGGAATGAATCTCTGGTCATAACTAATATTAACAACTCTCAAACATATAAAAATTAATATTACTTGTCATAACTAATATCTTTGAATTTTTTGATGCTTTATGGAATTGTTTTCCTTTGTCTTCTAATAATTTTGTTTCATGTTGGCAATACGCCAAATGGATCAGATGATGAGAAAGTCAGATGGCTCCGACTGTAAGAACTTAAAATTAAGCTATGTGATGGTCTAAGAGTTTTGACCTGACATTCGAAGGCAGTTCTGTCTTTATGTCTTGTATAATCGGCCACCGTTGTAAAAGAGGCAACACTAGATTTTTTGCCTTTTTAGAACGTCAACTGTATTTCTCCATTTAGTTTATCATGTTGATATGTTATTGTAATCCAAACTGAAAGGATTAAAGGACTGATGTTCTGATAGTGTTCCATGGAGCTTATTGAGCACGTGAATGAGCTTCGTACTTTTTGATTTACATATGTTTTTGTTGCTTCTTTCATACATTTTTATCATAACACTTGCACCTACAAGTCCCCCTCATTAGAATGTAATCCAATCCCGATCCATAGCAAATGGCGATCGAAAAAATCCATAGAGCTTTCCCCACCTATACCACTAGGAGACACATGTCTGCAGCTATCATTACTGCATTTCACCATTCCCTAACTCACCCACCTACTCAGTTTATCAAAATGGTATTAAGAATCACCAGTGATAGTGAAGCACCTGGGAATGTATTTGTTTATAACTGTATTAGTACTATTTGACTCTAAAATTCCATTAAATATCCCAAGTTTTCTTATAATCTTTAAACTAATATTTTCCATCACATCTTACCATTCTCATATTTTTGTAATATTTTTAATCATTTCAACCAGTTTTCGTTTGTTTAATTTATTGATTAAGAATTTATTCACATTATTTATAAAGACCTAGGACACTTTGCTGATTGAGAGCACCTTAGTCTTTAGACGCTTCGCCGATTGAGAACCCCTGAGTGATGCCTCACAGATTGAGAACACCTTAGTCTTAAGAGGCTTGGCCGATTGAGAACCCCTTGGTGAGGCTTCGCCGATTCAGAATGCCTCAAGCTCTTTTACTCAGGGTTAAGCAAAACCTTATTTTTAGAAAGACACTTGACTCAAGAAACCCTTATAAAATCATGAATACATGCTCATACTTGTAAAAAATAGGTTTTTCTTAGCCCCGAGTAAACGAGCTCACGACGGTTTCAATCGGCAAAGCCTCCAAGGTGTTCTCAGTCGGCCAAGCCTCACTAAGGTTTTTTCAATGATCGAAGCCTCTAAAGAATAAGTTGTTCTCAATTGGCAAATCCTCCTAGGTGTTCTCAATCGGCGGAGCTTCTAAGTACTGAGCTAAGGATTTCTCAATCGGCGAAGCCTCACACCCAATACTTCCTACCTCATTTTATTTTAATTATCATTTTAACTTTATACTTTACATTATAATTTCAACTTTTATAATATAGTTTTTAATTAGGATTTATCTTTTATAATTATATTTAATTATAATTTAACTTTTGTTATCATTTTAACTTTTATGATCTAATGTTGGCCCTACTTTTATATATTTACTACTACTGGGGCCCCCTCGCAATGCTCGCCTAGGGTAGAGAGAGAAGAGAGGGAAAGCAGGGCCGTTCTCATCCTGGGAGAGAAGAAAATCAGTATTTCAAATTTCGTAAATCTTCAAAAATCTCTCGGAGGAAAGCAGATTGCTCCTTCGTTCCACCCTTACAAAACGCCGTCCGACATTTCCGCCATCAGCTGAAATCGTGCTGAATAAAAAAACTCATCTTCAGTCCCTCAGAGCAACAACTCAGAGATGACCTGAAGATGGAAAATTGAATTAAGAAAAACATTTTGATGTTATAGTAATTTTAATTGAAGGAATTAAAAATACCATTCTAGGGGCGGTGCAAAGGCAACTTAAGAGCCAAAAGGAAGTTAAAGGCAAATGTATTGGAAAGCCGTCGAGTGTAAATGGTCAATCACCGAGAAGTCCAAGGGTAGAGGAGGGCCATTAGATGAAAGAGGTGGGGCTTGTATGAATCTGCGGTCTGTTTATATGAGGTGTTGCCATTTATGATGCGTGTATGAATTTCCTCATGTAGACGTCTAATATGACTGGCGAACTCATGACCATCATTTGAGACTCTACTATGCAGTAACATAGGTATAAGGTCAGTGGGCGTATGAGATGAATGACCATGCACTATCTTAAATGGACTCATGGCAGTGGTGCGGTTGACCGACGCATTGTAGACACATTCGGCACACAGAGTGACAGAATCCCAAGATTTAAGGTTGTTCCCAACCAATGGTCGTAATAGATTGCCAAGGCTTCTATTAAAGACCTCAGTTTGACCATCCGTTTAGGGGTGAAAAGCCCTAGAAAACTTAAGCTTTGTCCCCAACAGATGCCAAAGAGTCTTCCAAAAGTAGCTAGTGAATCGGACACCTCTGTCCGATACTATGCTTTTTGGAAGTCCATGGAGACGGACAACTTCATTGAAATACAGTTGAGCGACATGAGAGGCATCAGAAGTTTTAAAGCAAGGAATGAAATGGGCCATTTTCGAAAAACGATCCACAACCACCCTGATGGAATCATGGCATTTGTTCGTCCACGAAAACCCTAACACAAAGTCAATGCTTACATCCTCCCAAGGTTTATGAGGAACCGGTTGAGGGTATAAAGGCCGGTGTTCTGTTTGACCTGCTTGGCGAGAGCGCACACACGGCATTGGGAAACTATATTGGCTACGTCTCGCTTGAGGGATGGCCAAAACAACCAATGCTCGACCATAGCGATGGTTTTATCTCTCCCAAAATGACCACTAAGGCCTCCGGCATGCATCTCCCACACAAGAAAATCCCTAAGAGAGAACTGTGGGCTGCATAGGGGACGATCATAAAGTAAAAATCCATTTTCTAAGATATAATCTTGGGTTTCAGGATTCGGGTAATTGCCTAACGTTTGTAGAATGGGAGCGAAATCCGGGAAATCAGGATATAGGTCCTTCATCTGATCAAACCCAATAACCTCGACTTTCATAACATTCAATAAGTGGACTCATCTACTCAAGGCGTCGGCGACCCTATTTTCGACACCTCTTTTATGCTTGAGTAGGAAAGTATAAGATTGGATGTACTCGACCTATCTAACGTCTCTAGGGTTAAGTTTCTATTGGGAGTGAAGATATTTTAGAGCCTCATGGTCGGAATAGAGAACAAACTCCTTAGACAACAGGTAATGACGATAATGATGTAAGGACTGAATGATGGCATAGAATTCCGTATCATAGGTGGAGCAATTTAGTTTGGCATCATTTAATTTCTCACTGAAGAATGCGATGGGGTGATTCTACTAGCTCAATACTCCACCAATCCCTAATCCCGACGCGTCACAGGTGACCTCAAATACGTTACCAAAATCAGGTAGTCGGAGGATGGGGGCTCGAGTCATTCTCATCTTAATATCGTCAAAGGATTTCTGGGCCACAGTAGTTCACTCAAAATTATTCCCTTCTAGACATTCTGTTATCGGGACCATTATGGAACTAAAATTGGAAATGAATCGTCTATAAAAGGTCGCTAATCCGTGGAAGCTACAAACATCATGGACACTTTTGGGAATCGGCCATTGGATTATGGCGGTAACATTGGCCGGGTCAACGGATACGCCTTGGTCAGATAAGAAAAAACCTAAGAATGAGACTTGACTTACAAGAAAGAAACATTTTTTTGGGTGAGCGTATAATTGTTCGGCCTTCAATACCTCCCAAACTAGACATAACTGACGGAGATGATCGGGTGTGGACTTACTGTAAATAAGAATATCGTCAAAATATACGACAACAAAGCACCCTATGAATGGCCTAAGTATGTGGTTCATCAATCGCTGGAAGGTGCTAGGTACGTTCGATAAACCAAAGGGTATGACTTTCCACTCATATAATCCGTCCTTGATCTCAAAGGCAGTTTTCCACTCGTCTCCCGGACTGATATGAACTTGGTGGTAACCGCTCTTAAGATCAATTTTTGAGAAAATTTTTGACCCTGCCATCATATCAAACATGTCATCTATGCGGGGAATAGGAAACCTATACTTGACCGTAATCTTATTTATAGCTCTATTGTCTATGCACATGTGCCAACTCCCAACCTTTTTGGGAGCCAGCAGTGCAGGTACGACACACGCTCTGAGGCTCTCTTAGATGAATCCCTTGTCCAAGAGTTTTTGGACTTCACGCTGTACCTCATTCGATAATGAGGGATCCATCTGATAATGAGGGAGGTTGGGTAAAGATGACCCTGGAATGAGATCGATGACGTGCTGAATGTCACGCATTGGGGGTAGGTCATCGGGTAAATCGTTAGGGAAGACACTTGAAAATTCTTCGAGTAACTGAGAAACCTCGTGGGGTGGGGTTGTGGAATCCTCGGAGGAGTGATCAGGAATCATAGCTAAGCACATAGTCAGTTCACTGTCTAACTCCTTCTGAAATTTGTGACCGCTAATGATACACAAGCCTAAGGATGGAGATTTTGGTGAAGGCTTTTGTGGACTTTGGGTATAAGGATGCCATGTAATTTTCTTTCCCTGATGGATGAATGAACAAGTGTTGCTCCTACCGAAAAGATGTACATCGTTATCATACAGCCAAGGGCAGCCGAGGATAACGTTGCCCACCTTCATGGGTAGCACATCGCACAATATGTCTTCCTCGTAAGATTGAACCTTCAAATGAAGACGACATTGGTTCTTTACGGGGATCGAGGTAGCATCAATCCAGGATACATAATACGGGTTAGGATGGTCGATTAAAGGCAATCCCAAGTGTGATGTCATCACATGGGGTACGGCATTTATACAACTGTCGCTGTCTACAATCGTTTTACACATCTTGTCACAAATCTTAAGATATGTATAGAATATGGATGTCCTCAAAGCAGAATTATCGGTCGAAGGCTGGGTAAGGGTACATCGGACAACTCCCCTAACAGATGCAGAAGGATCCCGACGAGGAAGGGTTGGTGGGCGGTCGGTGATACCAATGAAGCCCACTAAATCTTCCTCGTGCACGAGTTCATCTTCGACGTAGCTATCTACTCTATATTCTTCCTCGTCGATAGGCTGATCATCTATGATAGGGATGTTATCGAAGGGCTCTTGACCTATATGTAGGGCTCGTGATGGACATTGGGAAGCTCTATGACCATGACCCTAGCATTTAAAACAGGTCAAGCCAGAAGGACCAATATGTGTAGGATTGGGTTGAAGAGGGGCTCTAGCAATGGACTCGAGGGAAGATGATGTATGGATGTTCGGCGTAGCAGAGGACGGTGTCGTAGCTGGAGGACGGTGATCGGAGGGAGTGCGAGTGGGAGTGGGAACCAGTGGTGGTACTGGGAGAGCTAACGGGGGATTGCGCTGGCCACACAGTTTGAATAAGCATAATTGGGGGAATGAGATCGGTCGGAAAGAGCAGGACTATTGTAGACGGGGGTATAGTATAGACTTTGACATATTTCTAGGTCTTCTACAATCTGATAGGCCTGCTCTAGTGTGGTGGCCTTGCGGACAAGCAGTTTTTTCTCTAAATAACGATTAAGACCAGTTCTAAATCGGGAAATAACGACTCAGGGATTCTCCTCAACTCGGCATCTCATGTAGAATTCCTCATGTAGAGGCCGGACGTCTACCGTTGTGTAGTTTATGCCATTGATCTAGAAGATTATCTAAGTAAGCAAGTAGTTTATGCCATTGTTTCTCATGCAGTTTGTCCTTCATTTGGGCTAAGTATCTATGGGTGCCTCACGACGGTTATAAAATCAAAAATTCAAGATTTTCCCAAAAGATTTTCGCTTGTCCCCCTAATCGCATCTCAGCGTATTGCACTTTCTGCCACTCTAGCATATTGTACCACTTAAAATAACTATTCAATTTGGTCTCCCAATCAAGATACTCTTTAGTGTCCCTAGATCCCTCGTAGTATGGAACATTGACTTTGACGCTACGCTGAATTTGCTGCCACTGGTTGTCGTGATCTGCACAGCAGTGATCGCGAGGGGGAACAACATCATCGGTTGGAAAAGGATCGTTCCTGTCTGAACGATTCCCGTTCCATCCATGATGTGTATCATCACGCGGATAAGGATCATTCCAAGGGGGATGATTCCTATCACGTTTTGAGATCCTCTCCTCCGTGGATGGTAATCATCTCATGGTGGACGATTTCCACCATGTACCGGGGCTCTATCCACAGGTGGATAGGGATCATTCCGTGGAGGACGATTCCTGTCTTGGCCTGGGGTCCTAGGCTCAAGCAGATAGTAATCGTCTCGACGATTCCTAACACAGACCGGAGTGCAAATCTCCAGAGGAATCAGATTGTCTCATTCGGGACGATTCTGATTTTGGCTTCCAGATCTATCCTCGGGTCGTGTAGGATCATCAAGGTCACGATGTTTCCTATCACGATCTCGAGATCTAGGATCAGGTGGGTAATGGTCTTCGCGATCACGGCGATGTCGATCCAGCCCTCTATTCTTGAGTTGGTAAGTCCGTTCACTAACTGCATCGATCGAACTGGTTAGACGGTTCTCCATGTTGGTAATTCGTGTATTCGCATCATGAAAACCATTCTGGATAGTGTCTCACACACGGTCGATGTCCCCTCGAGAGGATGTCGGTGGGACGGACGAGGACAACCCATGGATGGGGACAGACACATCACGACCATCTTGGGGTTGGTCTATCATTGGAGCGGAGACTCGTTTGCCTGAATGTAGAAGCGTGCAATGGGACTGATGAAATGATGACGTCTACGATGGCAGAAACCGTAGGGCTGACATAGGTTAGGCTCTAATAACAAGTTAATGTAGGACAGCTAGTGAGAAGGGCGACTAAGGGGGTGGATACGACAACGACGGGTAAAGGGTGCTAGACGGGTATGCATGGAGGGATAAAACAGACCACCAAAATCCACACGGTGGAATTCGGAGTTTGAAACGAATGAAATACTTGTGGTGCAGTTCCGATCCTCGCTGAGGGTGGGAGTACTGTCTTCGTCCACCGCAATGATGCCAAGGCACCAAAATCAATACCCGAATTCACGTCACGAAAGAAAATCTCGAAGAGAATTGTAGGAAAATCAAAATCAAATCAAATCTGACGGCGATGGAGACTTCTCGTGGAATACTATACGGAGAACACTTCGACACCAAAGGGTTCAGGCGTACCTTGACATCTGGGCGTTCTGACCGTGACAAGACTGGGCAAATCCGGGTGTTAAGCAGCCCACTAGACGACAGAATCTTGGCATTATGGGCATTGTACGGCCCTGGTAGAGAGCGAGACCGACGAGTGTGGACACGAGCAAGGGCAGGCTGGGGACGGATCGTCTGGGAGCAACCTGGGGGCGGCCTTGGGCAGCCCTTGTTGGGGCGTGCTAGGTGGCCTTTGGGCGGCCCTAGGTGGGCAGCCTGGGGTGGCCTTTGGGCGGCCCGGGGTGGGCAGCCTTTGGGCGGCCCTAGGTAGGCAGCCTAGGGTGACCTACGGGCAGCCTTGGGCAGCCCTCGCTGGGTGGCCTGGGCGGCCTTTGGGTGGCCTTTGGGTGGCCCTAGGTGGGCATCCTGGAACGGCCTTTTGGCAGCCCTGGGCAGGTATCCTAGGGCGGCCTTGGGCAGTCCTGGCTGGGCGGCCTAGGCGGCCTTTGGGCGACCCTAGGCGGGCAGCCTTGGGCGGCCCTAGGCAGGCGCCTAGGGCAGATTGGGGGCGGCTGTGGGCAGTCCTGGTTGCGGCGGCCTGGGGGGCCTTGGGCGGGCGGCTTGGGCGGCCTTTGGGCGGCCTTAGGCGGGCAGCCTGGGGTGACCTTTGGGCGGCCCTAGGCAAGGCGGCCTAAGGCGGCCTAAGGCGGCCTAGGGGCGGCCTTAGGCAGCCCTGGTTGGGCGGCTTGGGCGGCCCTTGGGTGACCTTGGATGGGCGGCTTGGGGCGGCCTTTGGGCGGCCCTGGGCAGGCTGCCTGGGGCGACCAGGGGGCGGCCAAGCTCCGGCAGCCTTGGCAACCCTGGGCGGTGGAGAGAGAGGGAAGAGAGAGAAGAAAGAAGGAGAGGAGGAGAAGAGAGAGATGGTGAGGATGATGACCGACGACGCGAGATGGTGGCGGCGGCGGTGGAGACGACGGTGGTAGGGTTCGAGAAGGGGGTAAGGGAGGCCGGGCAGTCCTGCAAGAAGAGTTAGAAACAAACTCAATTCCTGAATAATGACTGCGTAACTGTTTCTTGAGACAATGGCGTATACATATAGGCATTGGAGGAAAGAGAAAATACAACTTAACGACGAAAAATTAAAGATGAGAAATTAAAGATGAAAGACGTGCTTCGTGTCACGTCAAGGGGCAGTTGTTGATCTACCATTAGCGACGTGTCATGATGCATGAAGGGGCGTGCATGCGTGGAGACGCGTGTGATGCTGGAGTGTTGACTTCGTCCGATGAGGGTGGTGGCGTGTCTATAGCGGCGGCGTTGACTTTGGTTGACGGTGGCGGAGTGTCTATAGAGGCAGCGTTGACTTTAGTTGACGGTGGAGACGCGTCCAATGTCGATGCGTTGGCGTCCTCGCCATCATTTACTCACTTTTCTGTTTTTATTTGTTGGGGTCCTATAAATTAATCCTTAGAAGTGTATTTTATCAAAACATTAAATTTAAAACTCAATTATTTATTATTTCTTGCCTATAAACTTGACCCTTATAGGGTCTATGCTTTACATGAAACTTACAATTGTATTTTTTAAAATGGAAGCTCCAAATACTAGAAATAGTCATTTTTTTATTTCTGAAACTACATTGACAATCTTTGCGTTGTTGATAATGAAATAATAAGCAGTTCATTGGGAAAATGGGATGAAGCAAACTAATGAATGGGAATAGATACAATATAGGTGCCAGGTAAGTCAAAGATTATGTTATTTGTTTATAATAGGAGGCTCATTTTATGCAAAATGCGATCATAGATAATCTATAAGAAATTTTGTTTGTTTGTTTTTGTAAGAGCCAAGTAAAAAATTAAATGGAGCACTGAACACAATAGAACGACAAGCATAAACCATAAACCATTTCAGTGTGAGATAAAAACCCAATATCTCATTGTGTTGCAACATCAAAGCTTCAATAAATTCATATGCATGTCTGGTTTAAAGATTCATATTTTAGTTGTTGTGTTTAATTCAAGTGCAGTGTTTGTTGTTTATTTAGTTTTTTTGTTATATGAGACAAACCTACCGTAGTTAGTTCAAACAACCAAACGGAGACATTTCGCAAAAAGAAGGCAGGAAGTCAGTATGTATCTCTTTCGCGGTCTCTCCCTCACACTCCCTTACATAACAATTCTCTCTCTATCCATGTTACTACTTAACAATATGTTTCTAAGTGCTATGATGAAACATATGGGGAATCCATAGGTCAATAATTTTCAATCAAAGTATAGAAAATAGTTATTTGTGGACGACTATGTTTATGAGCCTACTCTTTCTTCCCTGTCTGATATTCCACTGTTCCTTGTGTGTTATGATTTTCTTACAATCAACTTGAGCAGATCTACACTCTGACAGTCATTTTCATTTTTATTAGTGCTTCGTATTCATTAGGTTCATGATATTTTTCCTGGCATCTTCAATATTAAATAATGCTTAAATTTGATCAAATATTTGTGTTTTACTCTCTCACTTATTGTACCACTATTTTGTACAGCGGGCGACAAATTCAAGCATTATTTAATATAGCTATAAAGAGAAATTTAAGCATTATTTACTCTCTCACTTACTGTACCGTTGCGGGCATGTACGGCAGATGCCCTGGCGCGGCTGCCCCGGAATGTTATTCTTGTCGGGCGGCGGGTTGAATCCGTTGTAGACGACTTAAATATGCAACGGGGCATTGTAAATTGCAGAGTGGCCTTGCTGCCACGATCCACTGAGACCCAGGCCTGCGTCGGACGGATTCGTCCCTCCCCCTCCCTCCCAATTCATCTAAACGACTATGGACGAGGGATTATCCCTCGTACTTGGCAGATTTTTGAGTCCCTATTCCAGGAGGGGGATGTGTGACGAGGGGGCCGAGGACTGGCGCAGATGCCTGCACGAGCGCCGGCGCCACCGCCCACCCCAGGGAAGGTACTTACCCAATTTCAGCTCCTGGGGCAGGCGTGTGCAGGTGCCTGGGCCTGCCTTGCGCGCGCACAGCTGCCACTGCCCGCCACAAACCGCACACCGATGCCCATTATAGGGTGGCTCCCGGTACTTAGCCGATTTTCAGCTCTCGAGGCCTCCCATGGGGGTTGTGTGCGGGCGTGCGTGGGCAGCTAGGCCTGCCCCACGCACGCCCGGGGGCCACCGCCCGCATGCGGTTGCCCTCCATAGTGTGGCCCTCCCGTACTTAGCCAATTATTTGGCTAGGGAGGCCTCATGGGAAGGTTGTGGGTGGGCATGTGCAGGCATGTGCGGTCGGCTAGGCCTGCCGGGCGCGCGCCAGGGGGCAAGCGCCCGCACGTGGCTACCCACCAGAGTGTGGCCCCCTCGTACTTAGCCAAATTTTCGGCCCTGGGGGACTCATGAGGGGCCATGGGCGGGCGTGTGCGGTCATGTGCAGGTGATTGGGCCTCCCGCAAGCGTGCCTGGGGGTCAGCGCCTGCATGTGGCTGCGCACCATAGTGTGGATACCCATCAGAGGTTGCCCCCAATACTTAGCGGATTTTTAGGCTAGGGAGGTGATAACACCCAAAATTCTGTCTTTATTTCATGTTATTAGCACAATTTTATGCATTTAAACAGATTAAAATGGGGTTGTTATCATATATTTACATGAAAATAGTGTTTTCAAGTGATTTCTGATTTTTCCCTAATTTTCTGTTAATTCTATGAATTTTAAAGGATTTATTGAAGCTCGAAATAAATATTTTTGAATGAAAATGGCAAGTTTAATATTTAATTCGACATTTTAACAGCATGGGGATGAATCAGTGAATTTTCTAAAATTTATTACAAATTTTTAGGATTTGTCTGAGATTTATTTTAAGAGGAAATGTATTTATTCTAAGGAAAAAAGGTATATTTATAAGAGAAAAAAAATTATTTATATCATTTTCGAACTTTGAAGGGCCTTTTTGCAAAGTTTCGTTGCAAAAAGACCCTAAAAACAGCTGTCGGTCGCCACTGCAGGCGTAAAAATGTGATTTAAAATCTTCTAGAGTTTTATTGCAATTATTTAATATATTTTTTAATCTTTTTAGGAGAAACCGGAGGAGAGAGAGTGCGGCAGGGGAATATACACAATTACTTTTGGGCGGCGTCCAACAGCAATTCCAGGCTTTTTAAGGACTTTTCTGCAAATAGAAGGATTTCAAATGCGCCAGCCAATGAGAGAGCGACACGTCATGGCGTGTTTAAAAATGAAATGAATAAATAAATTAATTTTAAATCCAATGGATTAAATTGGTTTAAAATTGATTTATTAATAACTTTTGATCCTGAAGTCCGATTGAGGTGATTTTTTTATGGATCTGTTTGTCTTGATCCCCTCTTGCTATCTGTAGGGTTAAATCATTCAGATCCAGCCTACATTGATAGATAAATATTAATTACTAAACGGGGGTAAAATGGTAATTTTTACCATATAACCGAAGTATAAAAGCTAAATTTTGAGAGGCGGAGCTCATTCTTGATGGTGCTTTGTCACAACTGCAAGACAGAGAGGAGCTCCAGCTTGGATCAACCTATTTGGTACTTTTTCCTTCATTGTATTTGAACTTTTTGGTGTATTTTGAATGTTGTTAGTTGAATCTCGTAATCGTTCTTCTTAATTTCTGTCTGAACTTCTAAATCGCTTGGCTTGAGCGGCATGTACAAGCCCTGACTAGGATTGAGAGGAGGAATTGAGAGATTTATCTGGATATTCAAGTGCATTTCAAGAAAACTATAAAAAAACATTAAAAAGGTTAACTTTCTACCAGATTGAATTTCCGATTCCATTATTCAATAGACTAGTTGTTCCTGAATTATCAAATCTATAGAATCAACCAAAACACATCTAAATATTCTTTTTAATCTCTCGAATTGACTTCTTTAATCCTTTCAATTGGATCAATTAATTCAATTTAGAGCCCCTTATTTCTTCTACTTCTCTCATCTATTCTACCCCCTTTTCCAAATTTCTCATCTAATTAGGGTGATTTAATCTCTGTTGAAGATTAAATTAACCCCAATTAGGTTCAAATTATTCAAGAAGAATACCAATTGGATTCCTTACTAGCTTCCCTTGGACGACACTCGTACTTATCACTACACATCTTAAGTAGAGTTTTTATAAATTTTATTGTATAAGCTAAAATTGACAACGACAAGGGTTTAAAATTGCATAAAATTTACCCTGATTTTTGGCTTATCAGAAGGCCGCATGGGGGGGCTGTAGGCAGCCGTGTGTGGGCATGTGCGAGCGCCTGGGCCTGCCGCGCGCGCGCCCTGGTGCCAGCGCCCGCACGTGGCTGCCCGCCACACTATGGCTACCCAATGGGAGGTTACCGCCAGTACTTAGCCAATTTTTTGGCCAAGGAGGCCTCATGGGGAGGCTGTGGGCAGGCGAATGTGGTCATGTGTAGGCGCTTAGGCATGCCGCGTGTGCGCCAAGGCGCCAGCACCCACACGCGGCTGATACATCCAAAATGATAGTAATATATATGTGCAATTTCAGCTAATTTATCTACTTTTTATCTTTATCTGGATATATTATCAACATTTATGTTACGTTGTGAAACATCATGAAACAAAATCACCTTTTTCTAATTTGGAGTTAATTATTATCATTTGTGGGACTAACCCCACTTAACTCAATGAGTTAAGTGGAATGAATCTCACTCTCTTCTTAGTTTATGTGGAAGATGCAGGAATTAGTTGAAACTTTCATGAATAAAGGGGATAATTAAATGAAGAGGAAGCTATTTGGACCAGAGGAGCAGGCTCAACCACAACCCTGGGCCAAGAAAGAAGGCCCAAAGCAAGACAGTTGGCTCTAGTCTAAAGGCCCACTATGGAAGCTCCACTAAGCCCACTATGAGAGGCATGTTGGGCCAAAGAAAGGAGGGCAAGGGGAAGGTCCAGTCATGATTATTTATGAATATTTCAGGGGCTTAAATGATGATTGGAGGACAACCTTGGACGTGGATCCAAGCCAGAGAAGAAGATCCAGCCATTCAATCCACAAAACATCTAAGGGTGGAGACTTAAAGATAGCACCTTTAATGCTAATTAAGGAAAGAAGCCTAGAACGTCCAGGGGGTATTTCAAAGGTCTCAATGCTGATTGGAGGACCATAATGGACGTGGATCATGACCTTGAAAAGAAGATCTGGCCATCCATTGTATTAAAAATCTAATGGCTCTCCTTTGCTCTCTCTCCCTATATAAACCCCTTCACCCTATTGTAAAATTCATCTTGTGGTTCAATCCAAAGTAATGTTTGGTGGCCTAAGTGCAATTGATTCATAGATCCATTCACCTCAGTGAGTGCCAGGCTGAGCAGGAAGCATCCAGGGCTGAAGAAGCTGGTGGAAAGGAGAAGAAGAAGTCCCTTGGACCTTAGCGGGTGTGACAAAGAGGTTAACTTATTATTTCTCCTTTTCATTCTTTTCTGTTCATCTTTTGTCTTTTGGGTAGTCTTGAATCAGCTAGCCAATATCCAGACGGTTCCAGTGCATCTAACCATGCTCTAAAATTCGTTCTAGAACTCATTCTATAGTGATTTTAGTACACTCCATTGTTTCTCTCTCCTCCACCAAGGCACCTTCCCCATTTGGCATCCGGACTTGGCCAGATTTTGACAAAGTCCAGAGCGCCAAACTGTTTCATTTCCTATTTTTTTTTAGCTTTCAAATACTCCTAAAAAATACCAAAAAATTATTTTCTGTCTATTAATATTATTATAATATTATAATAATATTTTATTTTTCTTTGTTATATATTTTTATTTAATTAGTTATTTATCTTCATATGTAAGAAACCTACCTCTAAAATTATTAAAAAATACATAACTAAAGCACAAATTCCTAAGAAAAAAACCCGTGCTCCCTGTGGATCGACCCTTACTCTCCCTACGCTAGTAAGGTTATTATAAAATTTTGTTGTTTTAATTCGGATAAACCAACGACACTAATTAGTGAAGTTAGCTCATCACTAATTACCCCAAAATCTGAATTATCAACTGGCGCCCACCACACTATGGCACCCCAGTACTTAGCCAATTTTTTGCCTTGGGAGCCACAAGGGGGGGCCATGGGCGCCTGTGTGCGAGGATGTGCAGGCGGTCGGGCCTGCCACACATGCGCGCGGGTGCCAGCGCTCGCACGCGACCGCCAACCACAGTGTGGCCGCCTAGTACTTAGCCGATCACTGTGTGGCTACCCAATGGGAGGTTGCCCTTAGTACTTAGACAATTTTTCGGCTAGGGAGGCCTCATGGGGGGGCCGTGGGCGCCCGTGTGTGGGGGGGTGCGGGTGCCTGTCGCCCACCACAATGCGGGCCCCCAGCACTTAGCCAATTTTTGGCATTGGGAGCCACATGGGGGGGCCGTGGACTGCCGTGTGCGAGCGTCCAGGCCTGCCGCGCGCAGGCTCGCGCGCCAACATCCGCACGCCGCTGCATGCCATAATGTGGCTACCCAATGGGAGGTTTCCCCAGTACTTAGCCATTTTTTTGGCTCAGGGGGCCTCATGGGGGGGTTGTGGGCGGGCGTGTACTCGCGGCTTGGCCTGCCGTGCCTGCCCCCGGGCGCTAGCGCCTGCACGCCGCTGCCCACCACAATGTGGCCCCCTAGTACTTAGCCAATTTTTGGCTAGGGAGGCCACATGGGGGGCTTGTGGGCGGGAGTGTGCGGGCATGTGCGGGCGGCTGGGCCTGCCCTGCGTGCGCCCAGGCGCCAACGCCCGCACGCGACTGCCCACCACAATGTGGCCCCCCGGCACTTAAGCTGGTTTTTTGGCTTGGGGGGCCTCATGGGGGGGGGGGGGGGGGGGATCACTGTGGGCAGGCATGTGCAGGTGGTTTGGCCTGCCGCGCCTGCACCTGGGCGCCAGCGCGCGCACGAGGCCGCCGACCACAATGTGGCGCCCTTGTACTTAGTCAATTTTTTGGCTAGGGAGGCTGCCCGTGGGGCTCGTGGGTGGATGGGTGCGGGCATGTGCGGGCGGCTAGGGCTGCCCCCCACGCGCCTAGGTGCCAGCGCCCGCACGCGGCCGGCGACCACAGTGTGGCCCCCCGGTACTTAGTCATTTTTTGGCTCGGGTGGCATCATGGGAGGGCTGTGGGCGGCCGTGTGCAGGCGTGTGGGGCGATGCACTGGCCTAGCCGCCCAGAGTGTTATTCCTATCAGGCAGCGGGTTGAATCCTTTGCAGACAACTTTAATACGCGACGGGGCATTGTAAGTGATAGAGTGGCCTTGCTGCCTTGCTTCTCTCGCTAGCTCATACTATTTTCGTATTAGAGGCTCAGTGGGCGATCTCCAGCCATGCTGTATTACATCTTATGCATCTCATCAAGGACTAATAGATTTTCCTCGTACACAAGGCATTGTTTATTAAGGCTTGGTATTTGTAGATGTTGTGCTGGTCTTGACATGGAAACGCATTCAGTGCTATTATTGCTATTCCGAAGTTTTCAATTGCATCTTAGTATTTATTAAGATAGGGAATGTAGTATGGTTCATCCCATCTAGAAAGAAGTTTGTAACCACATTTTCCTTCGTGGAGAACAAGCTTCTCCTCTTCGAGTAATTCCCTTCATACAAATATTTGCAAGGAGCAGTCTATTGTGTTCCAATCTTAGTCAACATTCAGGTGTTCTGGTCATCCATTAGGTGATATTCTATGGTGGCTATTTAGGGCCCCTACTTGATCATCTATCTACTAGGGAGCTTGAAAAAATATAGCTCCTCAGAGGATACTGCTTCCACACATCACAATAAGTTCCACACCCCGGTGCAGGCTGACTATGTCACATGCCACAGAAAGCAAAATTACAGAAATATTGACCCAACTATTCAATCTAATTGGGATCCCTTTAGGTCAATATAATTCATGTTTACAATAAACAAATTATCTTAAATATTTTGAATATAATTATAATATTATATACTTATTAACTCCAAAAAATTATTTAATGTTTTAAAATAATTGGTTGTATCATTTTTTATTTACTGAGCGAGTATGTTTGCTGAAACATTCTAACTATATATATATATATATATATATATTGATTCTCCATCGATGGGTTTTTTTAAATTGGCATCTATGATTTAAGTTATTTTAGACGCATGAAAATTTATGATTCTAAAATTGAAAAATCATTTAATTTTGGTATTGAGTGAGCAAAACTTCCGTAAAAACACATGTGACACCAAATAGGATTGATTATTTATCTGATTATATTTATTAGATGCATATCTATAGCTCTCTATCTCATGTGTTCGTGTTAATAGTTCTTATTAATATGTGCATACATGCTAGTATTATTATACTTCAATGGATGGAATATTGAGAATGTGTAGTAAATATAGAAAATTACATGCCATGCATATCTATGCTTTCTAGTCCATTCATGCCTAACTCAGTATGTCCATTTGATATTTATAACATAATATTTCTCTTGTCCAACTAGCTAGAGTTGCAGTTTTTAGAAGTGTTATTAATTCTTAATGAATCCTTCTTTATTCGTGGCACACTATTGTTTGAACTCGTGTTAATAGGGTCTATTCCCAATGAGTGTAAGAAAGATTTTATCTTCCTTGGGTACATGGATATCGACTTTCTCTTCAATGAAACTAAACCACTTGAGCCTACCACAAAGAGTATATTGCTGTGACCCTTTATGTCAAATTCATTGAGTTAAACATTCTCGATCTTACATATTTCAACATGATGATCTATAGGATATTAGGGGTCTTCTTTTCAAGGATTTTCTACCTATATATGTTTCAAAGCCACAAAAAACATTTTTTAGGCACTAATAATACTTAATCTCGATTATATATTGATTCAAAAGTTTGACTTAACTTACTATGGAGGACAGGAATGAATATACGAGTTCCTAATGGACGTGGTTATTCTGTTCATTTTTGTGAATTTGTGCAAATTTTTCGTTCTGTTCGGTTTTATGAATAGAGTTAAAAAAAATTTCGAACAGAACATTGCACAGACCCGTGTGCGATTATTTTGCTTGCTTTGAGCAAGTTTTGTTCTAGTTTTCTGCGAATGTACAAATTTGTGCAAATGTGTGAATTTTGTTCATTTCTGAAAAAAATAGAAAAAAAGAACAGAGAACAATGCCCTGTGTAGTTATTTTATGCAAAATTTTTGTTTGTTTAAAACGAACATAACACATGACATCATAAGGTAATGCAAATACATGACATCATAAGGTAAATGGCTGATCTTGACATTTACATGTGAGAAAAATCAGTGGCTTGGTACATCTTCCAAAGAATACCAAAAATTTTGGGGTCTCTTACAATTTGATCACGGCAGAATGTCCATGTAACCTAATAAGTGTCAGATGATTCAAAGATGATGAATATGAGGAACCTAGCACGTTTGACTACAAAATGAACAATATCAACTTACAAATTTATGACGACTGGAGCCAGCATTGACAGAGAGACACAATAAGGCAAATAAAGTGCCCCTAAAATGAATCGTCACTTAAGTAGGAAACTCGATCACGCTAAGAAGGCCTTTGCCAAGATGAAGATAGGTTTATGAATGGCTAAATCTGATGAAACCTAAATTATGGTCACTGAACCATAGAGTGAGCTTCAAGTCTTTCTGGACCCATTATACCACTATCAAACATGATTCAAGCAGTAAGATTGCCTTTCTTCACTATTATGGTACATTCTTGTACGCTCTTGATACAGTAATGATGGTTTGGATACAAATATATGTGGACCAATCACTTTTTTCAAGCTGAAAGAAATTTTAATGACCGATACAAAAACATGTTTTAAACAGATAACATTTCATACAGTTAACACACTCAATGAAATGTACTCTTACTGGTTTACCTTTTACACTGGCTAATGAAAGCTTTCATTAAGGAAGATGAGTTAGAAAACTTGTCAACCCTGTCAGCAGAAGCATAACCAATAGGGACTTTAATAAAAACTGTAAATAATTATATTGCATGTATCCTATGCTCGTGAAGAAAAATAACATTCATCAATAAATCTAGGTTCAGACATAGATAGGATCAATGATAGGGAGAAAAAATTAATGCAATCTTCCCATTGTAATTCGTTATGATGGCTACAATTAAAACATTATTTTTTCATTAAACTACTATGTTGGGCTATAAATATGAACCAGTGTCAGAGGTACAAATGGGGTCTATAAGAATATTATTTCCTCCTCTCTTTTGTCTCTCTCTTCTCTCCCCTCTTTCTTCTCCATCTCTCTCCATCTCTTCATCTTTATCTATCTCCGTCCCTGTCTTCATCTCTCTCTCTCTGTGTCTTTCTATATCTCACACTCTAACTCTGATGCTCCATCGACATCGTGTCTACGATTGTGCCCCTGGACATGGTCGTCACGGCAGGCTGGTAGGTTGGCATCATACTCACGATGATAGCACCGCATGTATTCGTCCAAGAGGGCCGATCGGTCGGCCTTTTATCCTCCAGCGTGGCGCCATATGTGTTCATCTCGGTGGGCTGGTTGGTGGCTGGGTAAGCACCATCGTCGTGCCGGACATAGTGGTCTCGGTGGGCTGGTAAGTCGGCCTCTTACCCTCGATCATGGTGTCTGATCTGTTCACCACGCAGGGCCGGTAGGTCGAAGCTGTAGCCATGATCGTCGTGCCAGATGTAGTCATCTCGGCGGGCCTTTAGGTCGGCGTCAGGTCTTTGCTCATATTGCCAGACGTGCTTGTCTCGGCCGACCGCTAAGTCGATCTCGTACCAACGGTCGGAATCCTCCCGTGGGTATCGTCTATCCCTCACACAAACCTCGTGCGGGTCGCGTGCATCGTGTCGGGCGGGGTGCCAATCTCGAAGCTCCTTGTGTGCCCTTTGGTGCTGCTGCATGTACTCTTTTTCGTAGGGGCTTCTCGGGAGATCCGGTTGTCGCCCCGGGTTGCGGGCTCCCTCTCGAGCCATGGGCTCCTGTACGGCATCGGGTACTGGAGATTGTGGGCATGGGAGTGCGTGCTCCATGCTTTTGGCGATGGCGACCATGCTGCGGAGACACCCCCGTTGCTCCTCGGTCAGGAGTGACGGCGGCCTGAGGGGATGCCTCGTCAACGGGAGCTTTCCTGTGTAGGTGACGACTTGTCGTCGCCCTGTCTTTGTTATCACTAGGTGACGAGACACCTAGTGAGTGTGGGGAGCTATGTGGGGACTGCTAGTGTCCATGGTGGGTGGGGGTCTGCCCACAAGGGCGGGGCGATCTGGAGGCACCCGCATCGGCGGGTGCGGTCCGTGCGGGCTATGTAGGTGGCTTTCATGGGCCGCCTATAGGCATCGCAGGATAGTGTTCTAAGAGGGCTTGGGGTGGCCTCCCTCGTAGGGCAATGGTTCGGTTTGTCGCGGGGAGGTAAAACCAGCGTGTTGGGCCTTCCAGCTCGATCGCGTCTCTATGGCCGTGTTAGTCCCTCAGGGTACCTAAATGGATTTTCCAAATAGGATGTGATGCAGAATGATGGAGATGATTCATTGGAGACATGTAGTGAGCGACCACAGCCGGGTTCTCATACTAATTTGATGTGACACGTCGTCGGGGATGTCATCTGGTCGGCACCGAGTATGATGACTCGGTACCGATAACAGATGGTGGTAACGAACGTCGACGATGTCGTCGTCTGACGGGTGAAACCCCAACCGGTTAATGTAACTACCATGTGATGAAGACGCGTCATACGTGGCGCACGTGCACGCTCTGACTCAAGGGAGGCACCAAGCTCCAGGCATGGATGCAGTCGTCGAGTGATGGCGAAAGTGGCCTATCGAACCAAGTCACAGCAATGAAGACGTCTACGGCCGAACATAATCAATCCATAGGGCTCGCACATATCAGGTGTGATGGAGAGTCGTCCCTGGGGCCTGTGGTGCAGAATTCATCGACAGTGGGCGGCAGTCAAAGCGGGTGTGATGGAGAGGCGTCGGAGAGGGGACGGCACCTCGATTGGCATATAAGCGGAGGAGCGATACTGGAGGTTGGAAGAGAGAGAGAGTGAGGGAGGTGCGACACCAAGAGTGACCTTAATGGTGACCCGGAGCTCAATGTCACGTCTGTTTGAAAGAAGCGACATAGACGGAGTGGGTCGGGCATCGTCAGCAGGTTAGCGAGCGCCGCTAACAGCCGATCCACATCCAACGGCAGCCGGCAGCAACACAGCGACTGTGGGGCGCTCCGGACACACACAATCCCTGAGAAGTCGTTGCGACCAGGCACCGTCGACCCAATTAGTAACACTAGCGGCTAGCCCAGGTGGGATCGTTGCCCTAACACCTTCGGCATATGGGTTCGGCGCATTTGTGAGGGCTAGTTTTGTTGTGGGCTGCGGATGGTGCGGACTGACCGCACCCAACAAGCTCCGACTAGCGGTGATGCCTCCAATGCCCGGTCAGGATAACGGCTCCAAAGGGGGGGGGAAGGGAGAACTCTCCACGCCCACCGGTGCAGACCCTCCAATGGGCAACTCAGCGTCGGCCAAAAAGGCTCTCGCACACGCAATTTAGTGTCAGCTAGACAGGCCCTCGCGTGGGCGAAAGGACTTCGAAGGATCCCGCAAATGTGTGGTTACCGGAGTACTCAGTCCGCCTGGCCTAAAAGGGCTGATCGCCATTACTTTCTGCTCATGATCGACCGATCGTGATTTCTGGTACACGTCTTCTCCCAAAAACAGGGCGTATGAGCTAGAGGGACCGCCATTTAGCTTCCGATAGAGAACACGACAGCAAATTCCCATAGAAAACCGATTCGTAGTGCCAAATATCGTCCACGCCTCTCAGTCGGCAGCGAGAGAATTAGAACAGACGTGCTGGACGGAGACCCGTCGAGAGGGTTTGCTCGATCGGCGGTTTGTGTGGCTCCGTCCTTCCAATCGCGATCTATTCATCTTCCCAATTCCCTTCTTTCTGGTGCTTCTTCAGCTCCACCGTTCTCTCTATTCTCCCCCGTCATTATTTTCTCAAAGGGGGCGGGACCTGTTCTTCCAACAAATGATTACCTCAAAAAAAAATGTAAAAGAAAGGGAGGAGGTCAAATGGCCTCCCCGAATGGTCAACGAAAAAGAAATAAGGTCCACTAGGGGCCCAATAGAATGGGCCCCCCATCATAGAGGGAAAATTAAAATGTAAAAAGAATTGATGAAAAAAAAACAAAAGGGTCACAAGGAAGGGGTTCCGAAATGACAAAGGTACCGTTCCCAAAGATGACAAAAACACAGATGCGGCACGCATTGCAGTGCGATGAAAATAGGACGACGAGAGCAGAAAACACAAAACACCACAACGAAACAGTGAAAAATCAAAAGTGATAAGTGAGCAGCTTCACCCTGCTGTGGACGACGATGGTGGGCGGTGCGGACGACTTTGTCGATGGGCCTTGATGACGTGCACTATCAAGCCTGTGTGACCCTTTGATAATGACGCTTTCACACCATTGTCTAGCTAAGTTTAAAGAGTCAAGGTCCATTATTGAATATTTTTAAAAAATCAAGTATGAATGCCAATATATATATATCCTAATGGCATCCAGGATGTGTTGCATGCAGGTAATAAGCTCTTCATCAAGAGTCACACATGCTCTAGGCATTTAGACATGCTCATGACATATAGTTACAACCATTGTATATCGCATGTGGGCAGTAGGTAAAAACACTTTCACATGTCTGTGTAATATTGTATGTGCATTAACTATCACACCATCATGGATGGGTTGAAATAGCAGGCCTGAATGATGGCTCGTGTGTTGTTATGGCTGAGATATGAATGTTGAATAATTGTGCGTGCTAAATATTTAATCTATTGAGTTTCCACATTTTCTTACTTTATTTCAAGTTTACCACAATATGCCCAGCTTGAATGAGCGCTGAAATATTTGGGTTCAATGGTGTGAGTACCACCTGGGTTTATGTAGGTCCAAGCCCATTCTCAATCCATTGACTATAATCATGGTCAATCTCATACATAGGGGTAACATTCATAGCTTGGCATTACCTGGGTTGTGATTTATCTTACCATTTATATCCAGAATGTGTGCAAAAAGTATCAATTTTTCATGCTGAAAATGAAGTTAACACTCAGTTTTGTAATTGGTCCTAACTATTAGGGTTTAATTATTTATGAACTAGACTGATTTGATTTGCTTGAGTTTCCCATATGGTGAATGGCTTATCTGAATCTCATGAATAAGTTAATTATGATAAGATTATATCACAATTGTCTTTATTATTGAAACATATCTGCTTAGTTTTTTTTTTTAAAGATGCTCACAATGGGACCAAATTATCCAGATTTAATAGCATTGTCTACCACCAAGCAGACGATGACTTTGACTTATCTTGTAGCAAACAGTGTAGAGCCACTAATGGTATACTATAGTTACTCTTAATGAAGGCATTTTCTGAATAGATTTCCATGAATCCCTAGATGGTAATGTGTATAGCTGTATAACAAAATGACTCATGTCAAGATTTGATTTTTTACCTGAAATACCAAAGACACCTTCTAGATGGACCTTTATGTTTTGAGTAACTTTATAGTAAACAATGAGTTAGTTTTGAAATAATTACTGTAAGTTTATGATCTAAAAACTGTTTATAAAAAATTCTCCTACCACACATAATAAGGGCTGATCCATAGGTTGCAGGTATTGATAATTTCAATTTTAAGGGCTTTAGTTTCGTTGTTGGTAGTTGAGATTCTTTATAAAAAATTTATTTAACCGTACTTGCTTACGAATATTTAGTAAGTGATGAGTACGATCGTGTCCACGGGAACGGTGATTAGGGATTTAATTTTCTCACTATATTGATTATCAGTATGAAACGAGATAAATAATAGAATAGAATAGGCGAGATAGTGATGTCGAGGAAATATAAGTAGAATTACGCAAAGTTTTACAGTAATAAGGTAGATGGTGCGATGAATACTATAGTGATCGAAGACCCAAATGGTTTGATGATAAAGATAGATAAGAATTCTTGGGGACGTACGTAAGTGAATGAAAACCGAAAAGTTGATAAAAACTATAATTATGATCACAATGATGTCCGGCGAGAAACAACCTAAGAGGAAGACACTTACATTAGATCCCAACATTCCGCTAGGATCACGACGACTAAAGAATGTTTGTAAGCTCACCCTCTTCTCGTATGTTTCTTCCCACATGCCCAAGACACCAAGAACACACTTGATTATCTAACTCACTATCTTTCAATCAACCAATCCTAGTAGGAAGGAAGTTCAATATGAATGTCACAATGCTCCCGGCATCTATTAATGGATCAGAGGGTATGGATGGAATGACGAGGGGAACACGGCGCAATGCTGATAATTTCAACACAATCAGAGTTGTAGATCAAATGTTATGGGCGTTTGAAGATGAGCCAATCCTAGCCCTATATTTTCTCCTCTATCCTGCTCAGCATCCTCGTTTCCATGCCCGTTAAGAAGTCAAAGGGCTTGAGATTCCATACTTTTTGTACTCCGTGTGGGTGCTATTTGTATTTCGTGCCACGTGTACCTGAAAAAAGGACAAGGACAAACAAAGGAAAAACATAAAAAATGTCTTTCTCAATGATGACGTGGTGTTGGCGCCATGTCCCCTCGTTATTCTTTCCTCTTTCTTATTTTGTTTTTTACTGAGTGGGCATGAGCGCACCACGTCACCCTGGAGCAGTAAAAATAAACAATTCTTAAAAAATTCATTTAAATAAAATAAAAGCCAAAAACATACATATCCTTCCAAATCATATCATATCTTTCCAAATTTAATGTTGAAAAAAATTCAGAAAAATCATATTGTGTCTAAAAAATTATATTATTTTAGAATGGATTGTTAGAAGAATCCCAAAGAATTCATAAAATTCAGAAAATCATTCTATGAATAGATTTAATCATTTTAAGCTGGATAAGATAATGAAAAAATAGATGTAAATATCATAATGTCAAAGGACTAAACACACAAGTTATCAGGTATTCAATCAGTGAATTTTTTGTCACACTGTAGTTTTTATTATTTTGGATGTATTTTGATATATTTTTCCTACATTTAAGAAAAGGATGAAAAAATCTAGTACTTTCAAGAACGTTTTTGGGAATGAAAGAGGACAGTAACTGTATTAAAAAGGATTAAATTTTATGATACATTTTTCCAGATTGGGAAGTTCTATTGGAGGAGGGTTTTTGGACGTTGTTTGTGACATTAGAAATCATTGAATCCTGGATTCGTTCCTTAATTAAAATTTGTAAGGAACAATAGAGAAAACTTAGAGATAGACTAGATTGAATATACAAATGCATTCTGACATCAAAGGGAATGAGATGGTGTTTTTTCTTCACATTTTCCAGATAAATTCATCTGGATTACTTTTCTCTCAATGTAAGGTTTTCTGAAATTAATGAAACCAATGCACCCATGCTGCAACAAAATACCTGGGTCTGAATTGATTGATCAATCTTTTTTTGAATGAAAGGGTTTGTGTATAGGTTCAATGCCACAGATGAATGTAGGAGAGAGATGGAGGTACCAAAATTTTTCAAACAATAACCTTTTTTGCATCAATGACCATCATGTTTTGAGTTTGGATAGTTCAGAATCGTTGGATTATTTGTGCCTCTTTAATTGAGCCCTGTTATGGATCACTAATGTGTCAATGTTTGAGTCATTTATTAATTCCCAAGATTCTACACACAAGTTTCTGTTTTTTAATGCCACATTGATCATGTTTTGGTGCGTCTCTTTTGGTGGAAATTGCATCCTCCACTTTTCTGACTATGTTTTGATTTACACAATTAAAAGTCTAGATTTAAATCTTAAATGTATCGTCATATTCCCAAAAATTTACATCTAACTTTGGGTTAATATATGTTTTTGACCCATCTGCCTTAATCATCTCATTAATATAATTCTTGATTGCAAGTCATTATTCTATCGCCAGATGTCAAAAAATTCCATGGCATTGAGTGCAGTTTAATCTTCATATTTTCTCCCATCACGGCATGTTCCAGCACAACAAAAGTAAATTTGCCACATTATGAGATCTTTACAAAGGGTTGAGATCACCAATGATTGGTTGGAGTTCAGTTAAGCCGGATTGGGAGCTATGTCACGGAAAGGCTTCCACGTAGTAAATGCCAATTGAAATCCATACTAAAATTATATATGAGGTAATTGGTACAGTGTTTATGTCTCTAGAGCATAATTTGTAACTTCTTATCCCACTAGCTTGAAAAACAAACTATAAGTTGGTATCACTAGTTCCTTAATTAATCTGTAGAATGACATTTTCATTTAGAAGTTATGGAAGAAATTAATTAAATCATTAAAATTATTACAAAGAATGATGTTGGCCTAGAGGGTTGCATGCGTAATATTTTTTGATTTTCGTAAATGTACGATTCTTGTAGGAAGTTATATGAAAATTGCGTAGAGAATATTAACAAGGGCGCACACCCATTATTTAAGCCCTGGAACCCTCCACTTTATTCACTTGCTATTTACAAAACTTCTCGTCTAGTGAGATTTGTTTTAAAGCACTGATGTTCGAGGGAATGACCAGGAGATAAAAAAACTTTGTAAATCAAATATATACTTCTAGAGACAAGACACATTAGCAACTCAATGACATTCATCCAAATAATCCAATCATCATCAAGTTTTTGGTTTCTATCCATTTTGGTTTGTTTGAGTTTCCTTTATGAATCAATTACAGATGATATTTGAGCCTTAAAAATCCAACATGAAATAGTTAAATACTATGGCTTTAATGTATAACTTGTACCTTGAAGTAATTAATCATGGAAGTGTAATATATTTTTTCTGAAAGTTAGTTCAACCACATTTCCATTCATATATTTCTATGTTCCTGTCAAATGTTTAACATTGATAAGTAAATTCTCAACCATAATTTTAAAATAGGCATCTTGAAAATGATACATATGATAGCTTTGATTAAAGAAGGCAAATTTGGGGATTATTGAGAATACTTATTTTTCACCGAACATGTCATTTATTTCTACTTGTTTGTCACCAAGTCTCTATATAACTTGGGAAAACTCATATGATTCATTATATCTTCATTCTTATCTTAGGGCTCTCCCATGTTGTTATTTTCATTAGACAACCAAGTTTTAATTAAGTCAAGGTTCCTCTATGGTATTCGGTGACCTCCGCGCATCCCATAATTGAAGGCTAATTACCCAATATAATAAAAACATTAATAATATTATGATAAAAATTATTAATCCTGATCAAAAGGATTGGTAAAATTATTAAGTCAAGGTTCCTCTATGGTATTCGGTGACCTCCACGCATCCCATAATTGAAGGCTAATTACCAAATATAATAAAAATATTAATGATATTCTGATAAAAATTATTAATCCTGACAAAAAAGATTGGTGAAATATGATTGATTGATTGATGCCCTGTAGCATTGACTAGATGATACACTTAGGGAGGACTGCCTAACATCTCTCCAGATAGAGCTGGGAAGAAGCACCTACTCCAGATGCATGAGCTCCAAGATTCAAGATAAGGTTCGCGAGAACTCTCTGATTTATAAAGATAAGATGAAGCCCTTCCATGACAATAACCTGGATTTCAGATAATTTCATTAAAATAAATAGTCTGGACTTATAGTAAAAAAATAAATTAATTTGTAGGATAGATAAAATCTAGATGGGATGTGCCATTCTTTAGCTGATAATAGTAAATTATAATTTCACAAACTAAAAACTGGTTAGCATATGAGTGGGAGAGTGTAATGAATTTATTCATGGCCTGAAAGCCATTCTATGTCTCAGTCTATACTGATTCATGCAAACATGCAATGGCTATAAGGAAGTCCATGGGTAATTGTGCTGCATTCTGTTTACATTTCCCATTTGAGATCTGGGTTATTTTCCCTTCTTACCTCATGTTTATTTGTATTCTTTCCAAATGAACATGTGATGACCTTTCAGCTCCCATCACGTTCTCAAGGTCTCAACAACCAGCCAGCTTATATGATGTTGAATTCACAAAGGCAAAGTTTGAAACTCCTCATGAAATTCTTACATAGCAATTTTCTTGATTTCTGTTTTTCTACCTGAGAATTAATTACCATTAATCAAATAAAAATAAAGGGTAATAGCTTCATATTTTGAATAAATGGTAATGTTTTGAGAATAAATTATCACACATGCACCAACCTAGGTCGAGGGGAGAAGAATACATTATGAATTCATCTAATAATTATCACCTAACTTTATAAAGTTTATTTTCCCTTTACATCAGATTTGGACGTAGATAAAATGACCTGTTGTAGGGGGTCAAGATAATCATTTAGATGCTATGAAACATTCAAATGTGTGGCGAATTCCCAAGTGTTTACTATTCTGGTGGAGTGACTGGAAGACATGAACAATATAAGGATTGAATTTTTTTCCCTTCTTTATTCAGTTATTGAGGGGTATTCCTCACCTTGATTATCAAAACGTTTTCATAAAATCTATCACATCTTACTCAGATATAATGTTTATTTTTCAGTCAAAAATTTAGTTGAATCTCTAGACACGTATATTCTTCTATATTATGATTGATCATGGATAAAGATGGGTACAATAATGTGATGCAGCTAAATTCACATTAAGGAAATATCTGAGAAATTGTTATATTTTTATTTATTTTTTATCAAATCCTTCCTGATGGAGGATCATGCCGTTGAACATGCCCGGACTCGTCACCAGCCTCGCGGCGGAGCCCGGGCCGACATCAAGAATCCAACTTCCACCACCAGGTTTAAAATCATATCCGTGTTGTTTTGTTTTATTTCGTATCCGTGCAGTTTTATAGTCTTTAGAAGTCCTTCGTGTGTTTTGCGGAAGTTCCTCGTCACCTCACCGGCTTTATTTTCTTAGCTATGGAACGGTGGTACAGCCCCCTCCTACGTGTGCACGGGTCCTCCCCCCATCCCCCATGAGTTATGCATCTTCTCCTTTTTTTTGTCCACTCTTTTGAAAATGGGGGAAGACCACGCATGGTTTTCTTCCCCTTGAATCCCCTTCGCGGGGAGGGTAAGAAACCCGCTAAGCCCTCCCCCCCCCCCCCTGAAGAGCCCACTCAGGCACCCATCTGATTCCCCCCTCCTTTCTCTTTTGCTCTAAAGGGAAAGGGAGAGCGTAATTTTGAAATGGTTGTTTTGAAGGTGAAAAAAGAGATTATCCTTCGTTCCTTTATGCAGTAGTTCCTCTTAGGAAATTAGGGTTACGGTTTCTTCTCCTACGTTCACTTGTTGATGTAATACGATGTCGGCCGGGATCAAGTGGCTCGTATTAGGTCACAGGAATTATGATGCGATGACGTGAGATGTAATTCAATGCACGGGAAAATAGCGGATGAGCAGTAGAGGGAATCGGCGGATAACGGTGTCGGCCGTGCCGGTCAACAAGAGAAGAATGATCCCTAGATCAAACTCCCAAATGACCTGCGAAAGCAACTAGACCTCTAGACAATGAGGGGCGTATGACGGCCTTGGAGTGTTCGGCGTCTAGGCCAAAGAATATCCATCAACCTCAAAGAATTCCTACACTCAACGACGGTAGCTATCCTATCTGTGAATTGTAATGAAAATAATGGCAGAGGACGCGATAGCGGAAGACGAGACTCGAAAAGATAATAATGCTGGTAAATGGAGGGGAGACGAGACTAACCTTAAGTCCCGCTAATCCATGGCGTCAAATTTTGTTCTGGCAGGTGATGTGGTGTAGATGGTAACGTGTTGCTAGACGACTCTGGCGTGATTGCTTGGACGTCGGACCGATGAGCGCAAGAGGTGATCAAGTCAACCGACCTTGGGACCACGACAAAGGATGTGGCAGCAGACGGGCACGTGCAGAGGTGTTTTGGTGCGGGCGCATGGGCCAGCGCGAGGAGCACGACGCGCGAACTGGCGAGCGGACGCACCGCGCGGTGGTCGCAGGCGAGGGTGCGCGGACGCCTACAGTGGCGGGTAGAGTGGCGCGCGGGAGGGGTACCCTCTCGCGCAGGCGCCGGGCGATGAATGGTGGAAAGGTGGTCGAGCGGGAGGCAAGGGTGAGGGGCCAAGAATCGAGAGGAAAGAAGTGTGGCAGAATTGAGGGTTCAAGAATGGTAATGGGGAAGGGTCAAGAACGAGATGGGGAAAGGACCAAGAACGAGATGGGACGGATCAAGAATGAGATGGGAAGGATCAAGAACGAGATGGGGAGGGTTCAAGAACGTGGAGGGACGGATCAAGAACGAGATGGGAAGGGTCAAGAACGAGATGGGAAGGATCAAGAACGAGATGGGGGGGTTCAAGAACGTGAAGGGACGGATCAAGAACGAGATGGGAAGGTTCAAGAATGTGATGGGAAGGATCAAGAACGAGATGGGGAGGGTTCAAGAACGTGGAGGGATGGATCAAGAACGAGATGGGGGGTTTCAAGAACGTGAAGGGACGGATCAAGAAGGTCAAGAAACTGGGTGGGACGTGGTAGAATCAAGAAACGGGGCGAGGGGAAGGAATCAAGAAAACGTGGGGGAGGGGAAAGAGGGGAAAATCAAGAAATGTGGGAGGATGTTCAAGAACGGTGGTGGGGTGGATCAAGAATGAAGAGAAGGGTGGGAAAAGGTACCAAGAAATGGCTTTCTTGAACTGTAACAACCAAGAACCCTCCAAGAAAGAGGAGTTCTTGATTGATCTGGGGTGTGCTCCCTCGACGGAGTAGATTTCCCCGGTTGATGGCGTGTCGGCGATGCTTCTTGAATCTCCCAAGACCCCCGGAGTAATCTCGACGAAGGCCTCTTTTGATTCTTGATGGCGGCGGCTTCTTGAAACTCTTTCCTTCCACCGGAGTGATCTCGACGGTGCGCTTTAACACGTCTCCCTCGGAGTGATCTCGACGGGAGAGACGTGGGCTCTACCCACGGAGTGATCTCGATGTGGGGTGGGGCTAGCCAAACCCCCTACACTACTCTCTACGATAGGGGGGAGACGAATTGTGAATAAACTTTTCAACAATGACTCCAAGGTGTTCTTTGGGCATGCCATCCCCTTATATAGTGAGGATGGGTGCCAAGTGAACGTGGGAGAGGACGAACCATCGTGAGACGTGGTTCGGCCTCTCCTTACAAATTCAAAATACAAACATAAAAAGTAAAAATGACGAGGACGGGGCCCAACAACATTGGCCCAGTCCACGAATCCGAAAATACAAACACACATGAAAATGAGCATAAGTAAAAAGATAAAAGTTCTTACGGGTGGCGAGCATCGGCGCGAGCTGCTCGGTGTGGCTGACGATGTCCCGTCGCATCATCCTCGAGATGGTTCTTCGTCATCGTGGCGTCGTCCTCGAGATGGTCCTCCATCACTTGTCCTCCAAACTCCTTTCAAACCGCCATTCTCCCACCTCATGCCCTCACTGTCTGTCCCCGTTCTTTGACCTGTGGCTTTGGGCGTTGACCACAGCTCTGGCAGTAGCTTCTTGGATGGCAGTCACCGGTGAAATATTTACTTTGGGAGGACGTCCAGGGCTCCCATCTCATATTTTGTCTCTGAATCTTCCCAGCAACTTGAGGTGTGAACGCCCTGTTGTGGCGCTTGTGTTCTCTATAGGAACCCCGCTCCATCGTTATCCACAACTTCTCTCCCTCTTCCGGAGTTAGTTGACTACAATCCACGGCAGAAGACTCTGGATATCACTACAATGTTATTCTCTGCCCTCGGTAAGAGCCCCCCGACTTCTCCCACGGCAAAGTGGCTGATGTAGCCAACCGCAGCCATCCAAAATTTCCGAGCAACGGCGCTCCCAACCATGCCCGACTAGCGTCTACTTCTTGGGGTGGTTGACTTCGGGCCGCTGCCAAGAATTGGAGCCTCCACAGCAGTTGTGTTTCCTAGCTTCTCAACGGCGCTGCCATTGTCTAAGGCCCTAGCCACTGTCGCTCCACACAGTGGTCAACGCGGTCGATCAGAGTTCTTCGGGACCTCTCTTGTGTCAGCATTCCCAACGGTGTTCTGCACCACCCTCGTGCCACTAGGCGGGGGTTGAATTTGCCTACTGATAAGGACTGGGGGGGGACTCCGTGTTGACAGTATTCTTTGCTTCCTTGCCCACACATTCTTGTGATATAGCACAAATCGGACGCTCCTGCGTGGTATAACATCATAATGGTGTCAGAGCCAGGTTGAGCTAACCTCTATGCTTAGCATTATCGGTCCAGGAAAAATAAAAAAAATTATTTCTGTTATTTTACTTTCCTTATTTTCGTACGCATTCATATATTTACATTCATCGGATTCCATACATCTCATCATCGCATCATCCTAGATAGAAGATCTAGACTATGGGTTTCCTGGCCATAGAATGGTTCAGACACGGGGCCAATTATGGTCCTTCGCGGATGGTGCACCTCACAAGTAGGGTCTCGACTACGACCCCGACATTCCCCATCTTCCACCCGAAGAACCCGTGCTAGCCATCCCTTATGAACCCTCGCCTGACCGAGGCAAGTCCGAAGCATCGACTCAAGCTAGTACAGAACCCTCTCTGAGAGCCCTACCCCCCTTAGCGGGCCGCCGATGAGGGCGCCCCCACTCCAGACCGATGAACGAGGGCACGATGTAATGCCCCCGACACCTACTCCTGTACTAGGCTCCCACCCCAACCCAACACATGTAGAGGACTCTATTCAACGCCACGGGAAGGTGCCACCACAAGATCGTGTAGAGTCGCTGTCACTCCACGATGTCCCACATCGTCAAACCGAGGCACCAATGCACCCCTATAACCACGTCAAATGCCATGGGGACAACCGCCATGGCGGCCGCCACTGACCAATTGGTACCGTTCGCCACGACAAAATGAATACCAACATTACTACCAAGACTGGTTGCTGCACTACCTGGAGTCGACGTTCCAGCAACACAAAGAGATGCCTGCCCTGGTCACATATCAGTCAGGAGGACCTCGTCACATACCCGAGTCTGGATACCTACATCCCGCTGTACGCGCGGGGCAAACAAGGGACATAAAAAGAACCGTACTACCCATTGGCTCCTCTGGCGACCCCGACCCCGTACAGGTCTGTGCCAACTCATGTAGCACCTTACAAACAACTCGACTACTATGGGGTGCCTCGTGCCCCCTTGGTCCAACCTCAGTCGGCTTACGCACTAGCGTCGACATATGTATCTGTGCCAACTTACACGACACTGCCGCCCTCTGCACCGGCGCCGACCTATGCGCCACACAACTCATATACTGCCCTCAGCATCTGTCGCCGCCCCGCAGACTGCGTCGTGGTCGAGGCATCCTATGCGCCCATGACTCAATACAAGCCCTATCACCAATCGGCGCCCCCCCCACCCAAGATTGGCGAGCATGCCACCCGGACCACCGGGCCCGCCAGATTACTGCCCTGCTCCTCGCGCCCCTATTCTATCATGGACACTGGAGCCCTGCGACCCCTAAGAACCCCAGGATATTTGGCGACATCCGTCGCCCCGTCGACACCACGATGACAATGATAGGGATCAGAAGAGAGTCCGCATGGGGGTTCCTGACTATGAGGGCATGAGGAACCTGAAGGACTATACGGACTGGGAGCCCGACTTAAAGAGCTACTTCCAATGGTACGTTATGGACGATGACTTATGCGTCTTATACGCCAAGTCCCAACTAGGAGGACAGGCCAATATATTTTGGAAAAATGAGAAGGATGCATAGAGAAGACGGGGGGATCCACCGATCACCTGAGAAGAGATGTCTAGAGAGCTAAAGGATGAATATATCCCTATGCTCTATATGACATGACTCTTCCTAAAGTGGATGGATCTCAAACAAGGCACGCGCAAGGTAGGCGATTACATTGAGGATTTGGAGGAGTATCGCATGCGCTGCCGCTTGGTTGACAGCCCACATATCCAGATTGCCCTTTTCGTGCACGGTCTCCATTCTGACTTAGGTGCTCGGGTATTAGGACAAAACCCATCAATAGTAGATCAGGCATACAACATAGTAGAGAGTAACGAATACTCCTTTGAGGACACGAGTGCGGCGACAGGTCCAATGACCCGCCTCATGTCCACCGCCATGAACACCACTACTATATCGTCCTCGAACATCAGTGGGATGAAAGTGGTTTCCCCTACACCTAGGACTCCCATCCCTTCCCCGACCACCACTACTACGGTCCCCCCCGCCTCTTTCGTCGACTCGACAGCTCGCGCTCTGAACATGACTCGTGAGCAGGTATAGTATTTCAAGTGAAAAGGATACAGGCATAGGCGGTCTGACTGCCCGTCGCTCCTCCACATGGACGACATCGGAGATCCGATTGACCCACCACCAGAGGAAGACCTTGAGGTAGACGTCTACCCTGGGGAGTGCCCAAAAGATAAGATCTATGAGGAGCCTTTAGGGTACATAAAGATTACTCTGGATGTTCCGACATCCATCTCGCCTATAGTGAACTTCGACATTCAGCACAGCGCCACACACCCCGACACCCCAAGAGTCTGGTGAGCCACCCGGACCATGGCACCCGTTATAGCCCTGACAACCCCTCCATCAGTGCCTCCGGCCTCCTCGATTCACAAGCCTATGATAGTTCCAAGGGTTTCTTCGTCACAACCACCCACCCCTGTGGTCATTCTACCGCCCCCGAGGGCACAGCAGCCATCTCCTTCGCCCGATCTTGTACAATGCATAGTGATATTTTATGCCTACATGAAGATCAGTGGGCGGACATGCAGACTTATCATAGATAGCGGGAGCTGCATCAACGCAGTCTCCGAAGATACAACAGCCAAGCTGGGCCTTGCTCTTACGCCACACACGGCTCCATACAGCGTCTTGTGGATCGATGCCTTCACCCTACCCATGCGGTCCTAGTGCCACATACCACTGTAGATAAGCACGTATGATGAGCACGTGTTGTGCGAGGTCCTTCCCATGAAGATCGGTAGCATTATACTAGGACGAACATGGTTATATGACAACATCCAACTTGTGGGAAGATCGAGCACATACTTCTTTATGTATGGATGATTCCGATTGATTTGGTATTCAGCGGTACGAGCACTGACATACTCAGAGTGGATCACCCCGATTCTGGCCGCCCAGCCAAAGACCCCGATGATCACTAACAGATGTATATTCTGACGAGAGCTTGAATAGGGCTGCGATGGCCTACCCATATGTTATGTTCTCACCCGGAGTTTTCTTACAATGGAAACGTATGATATGCTACGAGCACCCAAGGTGCCTAACGTGCCCGAGTTAACCGCACTCATGTCTGATTACGGGGACCTTTTCCCCAAAGAGCTCCTTAACGAGCTACCACCAATGCGAGGTATTCAGCATGCAATCGACCTAATACCCAGAGCTTTGGTACCAAATTTGGCACAATACCGGATGGACCCGGTGAAGTACGACGAGTTCTATCAGCAGGTCAAGGAGCATTTGGCCAAAGGTCTTATCCGAGGGATTCTTAGCCCGTGTGCCATCTCAGCATTACTCCCGCTAAAGAAAGATGGCACCTGGCGCATGTGTTGGGACTCACATGCCATCAACAAGATTATGATGAAATACCATTTTCCATACCACAAGTGCAGGACTTATTCAATCAAATGGCTGAAGTGACTATATTCTCAAAGATCGATTTGCGTAGCGGATACCATCAGATTCCCATCCGACTAGGGGATGAGTTGAAAACTGCCTTCAAGATCAAGGATAGTTTGTTAGAGTTGAACATCATGTCGTTTGGGCTATCCAATGCCCCAAAGAAACTCTACGCCCATCCAAAGAAGTGCAGCTTCTTCATGACTTCTCCTTCCTCCGCTTTATCATATCGAAGCCATTACTTCATGGCCACAACCCAAGGATGTCCACGAAGTGTGAAGCTTCATGGGTTTAGCAACCTTTTACAGGAGATTCGTCCCCAGATTCAATGGCATCACCACCCCCATCAGTGATCTCATCGAACTCAATAAGTTCAAATAGAAGAAGGCGGCCGACATGGCTTTTTGAGAATTGAAGCGACGCATGACCGAAGCTCTCGTGTTATGACTACCCGACTTCAACAAAGTCTTCAAAGTTGCTTACAACGCCTCAGGCGTAGGAATCGGTGGTGTACTCAGTCAAGATGGACACCCCGTAGAATACTTTAGCGAGAACTCAACGATACGAGATGTCATTACGACAACTACGACCGAGAGTTCTATGCCCTAGTACAGTCATTATGCCATTGGCACCACAATCTCTTACATCACTTGCTGGATCACATACCTACTAGATTATACATTCATCATCCAACACAAGAAGGGAAAATACAACGCATTCGCTGATGCCCCTAGCCGACAACTAGCTGTCCTCGCCATGCTGAAGACTTGTGTTTTGGGGTTTGAACAACTCCCATAGGATTATGTGGGCTGTCTCGATTTGGAGAAGATCTCCAACCCGATTCAAAATGGAGCAAGAACTGAGTACCGAGATTACTATCTCTCCAAAGGTTACCTCTTCTACAGGAAGAGACTATGTGTACCCGCACCTCGTTGCAGCATTTTCTTATCTAGGAGGCGCAAGCGGGTGGTTTCGCAGGACATTTGGGTGTCCACAAGACCATCTTACCTGTGGAACACCAATTTTACTGGCCGTCCTTGAGGAGGGACGTGGCGAAGATCATCTTGGGCTGCTTAGCCTGCTCCAAGGCTAAGATGACCAAACCGAATGTGAGACTTTATACCCCATGACCCATGCCGACGCACCCATGGGATGGTGTTAGCATCAATTTTGTACTTGGATTACCGAGGAGTGCCCGGTGTCACGACTCTATCATGGTAGTCGTCGACAGATTCTCCAAGATGGCTCATTTTATACCATGTTCAAAGACGTCCGACGCCTCACGAGTAGCGCATCGGTTCTTCGACGCAATTGACCATCTCCATGGAGTATCGTAGTCAATTGTGTCGGATCACGATGCACGCTTCACTAGTTGTTTTTGGAAGACCTTATGGGTCCTCATGGGAATGAAATTCAAATTCTCAATAGCTTACCATCAGAAGACGGACGGACAGACAAAGGAAGGGAATCGGAGTTTGGGAAATCTGGTTTGCTCCATCGTGGGCGAGAACCTCACCACCTGGGATTGTATCCTTCCTTGCGCGGAGTTTGCCTTCAACTCTTCCTTGAACCGCCCCACCGGTTCCTTTCTGTTCGAGATTGTATATGGCCAGGTACCTCATAAATCCTTAGATCTCGATCTGATGGAACCACATTCTAGAGCATTTGAAGATGGCATAGCATTTGCACGGCAAATGAGGAACATGCATCATGACATTCATAATTTCATCATCACGCAGAATGAGAAATACAAAGTTGCCGCTGATGTGGGTTGTGGGTCAATTAGCTACGGTGAGGTGATCTAGTAATGGTCAGGTTGAGGCCCGAGAGATATTCTCATGGGGTCGCTACGAAGCTTCACTCTCGTAGTGGCAGGCCTTTCGCGATAGTTCATGGCGTTAGCGAGAACGCCCATGTAGTGGGTATCCCGCCTGATTGTGGGATCTGTCCTACCTTCAACGTTAGTTACCCTGTCCAATACCATCTTATGCCACCCATTGTTGAGCCTCACAGCCCCTTGAGCATTCATAGTGATGTGAGCTAGAGTTCCCATCTACCCCCTCCACTCTAGTTCCCAGAGAGGCATGAGCATGTCGAGTTGGTACTAGAGGAAGTAATTAACGCTACAGGGGAGCGAATGGACCGAAATTTTCTTGTGCATTGGCAGGGTCAACCATCATCCGACGACACGTGGATTTCAGAGGCAGATCTTCTTTGACTATGGCCAGAGCTCGTCCAACTCCTTGGTGACACCATCAGCCCGCACTCGACGGAGTTGAGTTCATCCCACCCCGGGAGGACGATGGAGGCGCACGCCATTGAACACGCCTCAACTCGTGTGCGCGGGTTCTCTCCCCATCCCCCATGAATTGTACATCTTCTCCTTTTTTTTCGTCCAATTTTTTGAAAATGGGGGAAGACCACGCATGGTTTTCTTCCCCTTGAGTCACTACAACGTTCTTCTCTGCCCCCGATAAGAGCCCCTAGACTTCTCCCGCGGCCAAGTGGCTGCTGTAGCCGACCAAGGACTTCTCTTGAACTTCTTCTGGAGTAAGTTGACTACGATCCACGGCCAAGGACTCTTGACGTCACTACAACGTTCTTATCTGCCCTCTATAAGAGCCCCCGGACTTCTCCCGTGGCCAAATCGCTAACGTAGCCGACCGCAGCCCTCTAGAATCTACCATCAATGGTGCTCCCAACTGTGCCCAACTACCGTCTACTTCTTGGGGTGGTTGACTGTGGCCTGTGCCAAGGATCAAAGTCTCCATGGCAATCATGTTCCCTGCTCCTCGGCGGGTCCGCCACTCTCTGAGGCCCTAGCCATCATCACTCCCCACAGTGGTCAGCGTTGTCGATCAGAGTTCTCTGGGACCTCTCTCGTGTCGGCATTCCCAACCGTGTTCGAGACCACCCTCCTGCCACTAGGCGATGGTTGAATTTGCCCGCTGCCAAGGACCGGGGGGAACTCCACGTGAACGATATTCTTTGCTTCCTGGCGATTGAGCAATACCTCTTGAAGACCTAGCTACCTCCATGTGACACATATCACTTCCGTCATTCACCCCACCCCCCCGCCCCCATTCTCTTTGCGGTATCATTACTCTCTTCAGTGCTGACTTATTTCATCTGCTCTGCCTTGAGTGAACCTTAGACTACTACATAGGGATAACCACCTTCTCGTGAAAAAATACTTCTTGCCGGTAACGGATTAGCTAGTTATCCACGACAGTACAGACGTAACCAGATGGTTATTGGTCCCTCACTCCGTCGGCATCCGAGCCAAACATACCGATCATTGGGAGCCCAATCAGGCTACGACATCTCGCGTGTCACCATCTTGTCCCGTGCCTCAAATCAGATGTTGACTACGTACTTTCTCATTTAGTTTATCTTTTGCGCATACAGGATCTCCTCTTTATTCAACATACCTTGCCCACACATTCCCGTGATATAGCACGAACTAGATGCTTCGGCGTCGTGTTACATCACTTCCTAAAACATAATGATCTATCTGAGGTTTTTTGTACTAATTTTTATGATCATTTTGAAAATGGTTGAATTAACAACAAATATGCATCTATAATATATTTTTCTCATTTATTATGTGACGTTTTTCTCTATTGTTTCCTCATTTCACTGAAAATAATTGAATCCAGAAGGGCTATATTTCTCACATATTCATTTTAATGAATGTAATTTGTTTTCTAGAACCCCACAAGTCATAAATAAATTACTCCTTATCATGTCTGTAAGTAGTTGTAGGAACTATAATTTGATCTCACTCTTGAGGTTCACCATTTAATATCACATTTGGATTTTGAAACCTCATCATTTTACTGACATAAAATAACGTAATAAAGATCATCCTCATGAAGCTCATAAATTTATTTCAGAAAAATTTCCATGTTGAAATAAGGGTATGAACGTGGAACTAAATCAAACCCTGATGTTTATTAACTTTTCCTCAATTTAAATTATCTACATTCATGTTGCAATATATATGAGCTATTCATTTCATGACGACAAGATGGATGCGCTTGAATACAATCTGAGGTAGATTGGAAATATTTTGAAGACTGAAAGCCTGAATAGTATTCAGGGTGATAAAACTCATCTACGTGAGTCTCGGATTGACCTTCACACATGGATGTTTTCTTTTATTGTTGGTCATGTTACTTATTTTATCCCTTTGGCTTTGGATTATACTATATTATATATAAACACGATTCTAAGTTTTTAAAGGTCCCCCCCTACCTCTGATGAGTTTCACTAAAAATATTTGCTATATTATAATCACGCCTATTTGCAGCCACCACAGAGTGGTACTTTCTATGTGAGTATAAAGATTGATTGGTAAGGGATTTCAGGTTCTGCGGATTAGCTATTGATTCATGAGGTTAATCATTCCATTCAAATGATTTGCTTCTTATTGGTCAAGTTTCTAAAACACTAGGCACATAATTTGGTTTACATATAGATATCTGTATGTAATTATTTACGATGTTGGGATGAGGCCTTAATATGCTAGAGTTGTCAAGTCTTGACAAAGAAAATGGAAAGCTTTATCCATAAAGTATATCATTGAGATAAATATAAATGTGCTAGTTTGAATGGTGAATCCTATATAACCAATGTGCGTTCATTTGTGTCTGATTGAGCTTCAAGCTTGTGCTGTGCATAGTGTCTTAAATATGGAATGAATAAATAGTAAAATGTTCATAGAATTGAGTAATCTGGTTTAGGTGAGAAAATAAGTTTGAATTAAGTTATCCTTTTAGTCATAGGAGTAGGCATTCTACTTATCAACTATGTAGCTGTTCATAAAGCTTCATCCCATAATTTTCTGGGCATTCTAGTTTGATGAAGTAAAGCTAGTGTTGTTTTAACCATATCTCTCTATTTCCACTATCCGGTTTCATATTGTTCTGGAGTATGACGGAAAGAAACTTAACATATAATGCCCTATTTTTAAACACTGAGCAGAGAGATTAATACTCTGTACTTTAACCTGAAAATAAATATTTATTTATAGTAGACAATTGGTTTTTTACTAGTTTTTGAAATTCAATGAATGCACATGACAGATCAATTTAATATTCAAGAAGACACGCCATATATACTTACTGAAATTATCTATAAACATAACATAATACATAAAACCATCTAGAGATAGAACTGGATATGACGGCTATAATATGAATATATCAATGAAGGGTGGGAAAGAAAGAAAGCTTGTGAGACAATGATTTACTACATAATTCAGAGATAATTTTGGAATTTATGTCAGGGACTGGATGTCCAAAACGTTTGCTGACGTGATCCAATATTCTTAGTTAAGGATGTCCAGGCCTTCACAGACTTGTTTTTGATGAAGCCTTTCTCCAATGTATGCGTTAAGATCAGTTTTATGTGGCTTCAAGTAGTGAAGCCGTTCCCTAATTCCTAATTTCCCATCAAAGTAGAGCTTTACTGGCCTGTTGGTCCCTCACATGAAAGCGCAATGAATGAAATTCAACAATGAAACTGTTATCCATTGTTAATTTGTTTAGTAATTTCAAGGACACGAAAAAAAAGTTCAATAAAGAGTTTTGTCTCTTATAGAGCTTTTTGAACCCTCTATGGATAGAATTCTCAAATGTGTGCCATTACACAACTTTAGGTAATCATTAATACGATAGCTTTACTATCCGGATCGTATGTATTGTTCTCTGAACTGTTGACCATGTCGGTTTGTGGCGTTGATGCTCATGCTGAGACATTGAGTAGATTCTTTGTAAATTTATAACAATCTTTCGCTTTGGCATTTCAACATATCTGAATTGAGAGCATATCTGGCATCCGAGTTGATAGTTTTCCTGACGCTTCCCTGACCACGATTTTGAGAAAAAACTCTTGTTATGTAACTCCAAATATTTTGAGTAAAACTCTGGTTTCATGGTATTTGATATTGAGCATTGTTGGCTTAAGGTTGGAAGAAGCTTCAACCATATGAACAAGAGTTTCATGAAAGGAATAAGAACACATCGTGTGCCTTGATATTAGTCACAATATCTTAAAACTTCAGATGGTCTACGCTCGGCTGATTGTCCAACATCCCTAGGAAATGTAAAAATGATGGCCGATTCTCCTACTTATTCACCTCTCATTCATAAACTAAGTCATAAACTAAGTCATAGTTGCACGGAAAGGCCAATAACGCGTTGATTGATTCACCACCAAGGGTTGAATTCTCGATGTTATATTATACTTCAATGTACATCTATTATATAAATTAGAGGTGGTAGTTATTCCCCACATTTAATCAAATAGAACTTTTTAAGCACCTTCAAGGTTAGTAAGCTTCAAAGGCATCATCGTTAGAGATAGAACAAAAACTGGGACTTGTCGTCATTCTTCATGATGGTATGACTCCGTAGAGGGATTGTAGTGGCAGAAACATCTTTCATGTTTTTGATTGAATGCTTTGAAAGTATGTTGATATTAGGATTCAAATCATTGTGATCAAGAAGATTGAAGAGGGTGAGGTAGGTAGGGAAGGGGAGGAAAAGAGGAGAGAGAGAGGCAGAGAGGGAGGGAGAGAGAGAGGGAGGGAGGGAGAGAGAGAGAGAGGGAGTGTTAAAGACACGTGCACTTACGAAGGCTTTGAGGTGAATCCTCAATCTGATGGCGAGGACGCCAATGCATCAGCCCGGGACACGTCACCGCAGGCAGTCGGGGTCAACACAGACGTTACGGATCCAAAGATGAAGTCAACAGAAGTCAACCCACCTCGGTCAACAGGAGTCAACGAAGAAGTCAACACGCCACAACCGTCATCCGCCACGTCACCACCCGCGCACGTCTCCACGCGCGTCATGACACGATGCCAAAGGCAGATCCACAACTGCCCTTTAGCGTGACGTGATGCACGTTTTCCCTTGCGTGTCTTATTTTCTAGTTATTTTCTCTTTCCTCCAAGGCCTATATAAGGTCATTTGTTTCAAGAACTCATTAGGCAATCATAATTCAAGAATTGAGTTTTCTTTCTAACTCTTCTTAGAGGATTGCCCTACCCCTTATCTTGCCCTAACCTTCCCTGTCGTCGCCGTCGTCATTGTCATCACCGTCGTCGCCGCCGCCGCCACCGCCGCTGCCGCCGCTGTCGTCATCACCGCGGCGCAGCCACGCGTCACACGCCGCGACCGCACGCCACCGCTGCGTGCCATCTCGCGCGCCGCCGGCGCCTCAAGACGCCGCGACGCGGCGCTGCGCGCGCCAGCGGCGCCTCAAGCGCCGCCACAAGGCTGGTGCGCTCGCGCACAAGACTCGCGCGCCCGCGCGCGCTGGAGTTCGTCGCGCCCGACCCGGCGTCCCGCTTAACGCCAACCAGGGCCGGACAACGCCCGAGCGCCTGTTCAGTATCACGCCGCCGTCGCCACGAGCAGAATTACCTACAGCCTCTACACGCACTACGGTGCTGAGGTATACCTGAACCCTGTGGTGTCGACGTGTTCTCCGCTCAGTATTTTCTCGGGAAGTTTCCACCGCCGTCAGAATTAGACCTGGATTTCCTCTTCTTCTCTCCTTTTCTCGAGTGTTTCTTCGCGACGTGATTTCGAGGTATTGATTTCGGTGCTTAGGCATCATCGCGGTGGGGGAAGACAGTACTCCCGCCCTCGATAAGGGTCGGAGCTGCACCACCAGATTTCATCGGTTTTAAGTCCGAGAATCGACCGTGATTTCTGTGGATTGTTTTATCCCTTACCCATTCCTACCCATAGCCTCGTCATCCGCCCTAAATCGTCCATCCCATAGTCGTCCTACGTCAAATTGGTATCAGAGCCTAACCTGTCGCCCAGCCATTTCCGCCATCGTAGACGTCTTCATTCATCATTTGTTAGTCCCCTTGCATGCATTTGCGTTCAGGCAAACGAGTTTCCGCTCCGATGACAGACCAACCCCAAGACGGTCGTGAGGTGTCAGCCCCTATCCATGAGTTGGCGTCACCCACTCCACCATCCTCTTCTCGCCTGGACGTTGATCGTATACTAGACGCTCTCCATAATGGTTTTCGTGATATGAATACACGAATGACCAACATGGACAACCGTCTAAGTAGTTCGATCGACGCGGTGAGCGACCGAACTCAACAACTCGAAAATAGAGGCCCGGATCGTTTCGCGTGATCGTGAGAACCACTACCCACCTGATCCTAGAGCTCGAGATCGTGATAGGAATCATCGTTACGTTGATGATCCTATACGCCCGATGATAGATCCGAAGTCGAAACCAGAACCGTCTCGAACATGACGATATGATTCCTCCGGATACCCGTACTCCAGTTCGTGATAGGAATCGTCGCGACGATTACTATCCACCGGAGCCTAGGACCCCAAGCCAGGATAAGAATCATCCTTTGCGGAACGATCCCTACCCTTCCTTGGAGAGAACCCCGGTGCACGATGGAAATCGTCCACTACGAGACGATTACCATCCACCAGAGGAGAGGATCCCAGAGCGAGATAGGAATCATCCCCCTCGGAATGATCCTTATCCGCCTGATGATAGACATCGCGGGTAGAACGGGAGTCGTCCGGACAGGAACGATCCTTTTCCACCCGAAGTGGTGGTTCCTCCTCGCGATCACCGTCGTGCGGATCACGACAACCACTGGCAGCAGATTCAACGTAGCGTCAAAGTCGATGTCCCATACTACGAGGGATCTAGAGACCCTAAAGACTATCTCGATTGGGAGTCAAAATTGAATAGCTATTTCAAGTGGTACAATATGTTAGAGTGGCAGAAAGTCCAGTACGCCGAGATGAGATTAGGAGGACAAGCCAAAATCTTTTGGGAAAACCTTGAATTTTCGATTTATAACCGCCGTGAGCCGCCCATCGATACTTGGCCTCAAATGAAGGACAAACTCAGAGAAAAATATGTACCACTAGCTTACTTAGACAACCTCTTAGACCAGTGGCATAAACTACAACAGGGTAGACGTCCGGTCTCCGAGTACATCACCCAATTTGAGGAGTTTTACATGAGGTGTCGTGTTGAGGAGAACCCCCGCGTTGTTATTTCTCGCTTTCGGACAGGTCTCAACCCGTACCTTGAGACGGAACTTCTAGTCCGTAAAGCCACTACGTTAGAGCAGGCCTACCAGATCGTAGAAGACCTAGAGCTGTGTCAGAACTTACATCATTCTCCTGTGTATCATCGCCCTGCTCTCACCGATCGGCCCCCTTTATCTACTCCTTATGCCAACCGTGCAATCCAGCGTCAACCTCCCTTAGCTCTTCCAGCACCACCACTACCACCTCTCTCAGCTCCGCCACTTCCAGCTCCCCGGGCTCCTACCCCTACCCGCACTCCAACCGAACACCGTCCCGCCGCTCCGACTCAATCATTGCCTACCCCGACAACTCGTAGCTCACCGTCCCTCGAGTCCACCGCAAGGGCCCCTCCTCAATCCAACTCTTCACAACTCGGTCCTTCTGGCTTGACTTGTTTTAAATGCCAAGGTCGAGGTCATAGAGCTTCCCAATGCCCCTCTCGAGCCTTGCACATTGGACAGGAACCCTTCGAAAGCGAGCCTACCTTAGATGAGCCATCCCTAGAGGAAGAGGAATATAGAGTAGAGAGCCATGTTGTTGATGATTTTGTGCTTGATGATGGATTAGTGAGCTTTATTGACATCACAGATTGCCCCCCATCTCTTCCTCGTCATGACCCATCTACATCAGTTAGAGGAATTGTCCGTTGCAATCTTACTCAACCTACTACTGACAACCCTGCATTGAGGACGTCCATATTTTACACGTATTTCAAAATTGGTGATAAGATGTGTAAGACGATTGTAGATAGTGGTAGCTGTATTAACGTCGTCTCCGACGTTATGACTTCGCGTTTGGGACTACCGTTGATTGATCACCCTCACCCCTACTTTGTTTCGTGGATTGATGCTACCTCTATCCCTGTGAAAAACCAATGCCGTCTCCCCTTGAAGGTCCAATCCTATGAAGATGAGATTTTATGCGATGTTCTACCCATGAAGGTGGGCAGCATTATCCTCGGCCGCCCTTGGCTGTATGATAACGATGTACACCTCTATGGTCGGAGTAATACTTGTTCTTTCATCCATCAGGGCAAGAAAATCACATGGCATCCCTACACTCATAACCCGCAAAGGGCCGTCTCGAAATCTACTTCCATAGGCTTGTGTGTTATTAGTGGATCCCAATTTCAAAAAGAGCTTGATAGTGAAATGACTATGTGTTTAGCCATGATTCGTGATCACTCCTCTGAGGACTCCTCTACTCCACCCCATGAGGTCTCTCAGCTTCTTGAGGAGTTCGCTAGTGTTTTCCCCAATGATTTACCCAATGACTTACCTCCAATGCGCGATATTCAGCACGCTATTGACTTTGTTCCGGGGTCATCGTTACCCAACCTTCCCCACTACCGTATGGATCCCACGCAGTACAAGGAACTCCAACGTCAAGTCCAAGACCTCTTGGACAAGGGATTCATTCAAGAGAGCCTCAGTCCTTGTGCCGTCCCAGCACTACTAGCTCCCAAAAAGGACGGGAGTTGGCGCATGTGCATCGATAGTAGAGCCATCAACAAGATTACTGTCAAGTATAGATTTCCCATTCCTCGCATCGACGATATGTTTGATATGATGGCAGGTTCGACAGTTTTCTCCAAAATTGATCTTAAGAGCGGTTATCACCAAGTTCGTATCCGACCGGGAGACGAATGGAAAACAGCCTTTAAGATCAAAGATGGACTTTATGAGTGGAAGGTTATGCCCTTTGGGTTGTCCAATGCACCTAGCACTTTTCAGCGATTGATGGACCACATACTCAGACCGTTCATAGGAAATTTTGTGGTTGTTTATTTTGATGATATCCTTATCTATAGCAGATCCACACCAGATCATCTCCAACACATTCGTTTAGTTTGTGAAGTCTTAAAAACCGAGCAGTTGTACGCTCACCCAAAAAAATGTTCTTTCCTTGTTGGTCATGTTTCTTTCTTAGGTTTCATCCTCTCTGGTCAACATCTTCTTGAGTACATCAAAGGTACCTTTCACTACTTTCTTGAATTTAGTGGCAACTCTCCAAATAAACTACACATCTTTAGTGATGCTGATGGCGCATGCCATCAAAGTTCAGCGACGACCACGTTCGCGTCGCCCGCCCTCGACGTCAAAGACCAGGTGATAGACGCTCGCTTATCTTTTGTTTCCTTCGGTTCTCTCTCATGTTTTGTCTTTTCTCATTCTCGTCTTCGTGTTTTGTTGTGTTCACGACGTGTTTGTCCATCCGCCATTTTACATCAAGTGGAGGGACCGACCATTGACGCTTCCCCCTTGTCTCTATCCCCCTTTCTTTCCCCCAATTCCTTCATTCCCCTCTGTTTTCTTATGTTCTTTCTTTGTTTGTAATAGGGGGAGCCCATTTACAAGGGCTCCCCTAATGGACTCCCTTTGTAGGTCCAATTTGGGGGCCCATTCCCTTTCCCCTTTATAAGGGAAGAGGGGGGTGCCCTAATCCTCAGACGAGGAGAAATCAAGAAGTTTGTGTTTGATTATCATTTGGTCTCCCTTCCTCGTCAAGAGAATATACAGGGGAAAGAGGAAGAGGGGGTGGAAGGGAAGGAGGTGGACATTTGGGGTGGTCTGGAACGTTTCCCTACCCCCCCACACTGTGCTGTGATCGGAGTATTGGCGTCCCTTCATTTTGGGCTGCCAATTCTCACAGTGGAGTTTCCCAGCCTCCCCCCGGGCACTCCACCGCAAGGATGAATTCCGGCGATCTAAATCGCCCGCACCACTCAGTTATTGGGTGTGCAGTATCCTGGGACAGATTGGACAAGTCTCGGCCACATTCGTGCCCGACCGTCCTCCTCCCCGACTGTACAACTCCTCCCTAGTGTACCCGAGCTCGCGTCTGATGCCGGAGGATGGAACGACAAATTCTCAAGGGCCCAGTTCACCGATTCATGGGCTACCTCCCCAACGGTCTTCACCCCCCCCCCCCTTCTTTTGAGCAGGGAATGTCCCCTAATGGGCATTTAGGCGAGTGGGACGAATCCTTCAACCGATCGGGATCCTAGACATCGATCACTCGGTTTATAGGAACTGATAAGTCGCCACCCAATGAGGCACTTGTATCTGCTCGGTGACCCTTCTCCCTCGCGCACTGAGGGGAAACTTCATTGTCTGCTGCGTCCAGTATAGGGCCCTACTGAAGCTCGATCGACATAGGCCTCCTGACCCCTATTGTGGTTGTTCGGCTCCAGCTTCCGCCAAAGCTCCTGAGGAATCAGTCCATAAAGAACGGCTCACCGCCAACTATCAATTGCCACGTGTGAACCCTCCTGTGCGTTCCCAAAGTGTCGGACATCAATGCTAGCGTCGCTTGCTGGGATTCTGTTCGCACTAGTCCTCAAAAGGGTTGCACTAAAGTTCAGGAGTACGCTTGAACCGATTCCTTTTGGGTGCGACCTCAGCCCCTCTTCATCCGACCCTTACTTAGAGCTCCAATGCACCACTGCTCGTCGAGCTGCTATGACCTCTCCGGTGCCTCTTCATCAAATCCGCTACGACTGCAGACCGCCGACAACTCCCTGCACCACGAGCCATGCTGACAAGGTACGCTGTACTCTCCCGTTGCTCGTTTACTTGCTTCTTGTAGTCCATTTTTCTCTCGACTTCACCGCGCTTGGGCTAGGTAGGTAAGAGAGGTTAAACGAGAGAAAACCACAAATTGTGAGTGTCTTACCGTAGGGGCGAGTACGTCCGTTATGTGCGAGCCCAACGGATTGTGTCTGTTTGGCCGTAGACGTCCTCATCACTCCGACGAGGTTTGAGAGGCCACCATTGCTGTCACGTCGTGATTGCTGTCCAAACTTGAAGCTTGGCGCCTCCCTCGAGTTAGAGCCTGCATGTATGACATGCAGGGCATTCTGCATCCCGTAGTTACATACCCGTTAGGGTAACCATTGGACGACGACACCGCCTTAATCAGATACATTATCCCTTATCGGCACCGAACAATTATATTCGGTGTCGACCAGACAATATCCTAGACGACGTTTGACATCAGATGCAAATTGGGCTGGTGATCCTTTGGATCAAAAATCAACAAACAGAATTTTAATTACCTAGGCCATAATCTCATTAGCTAGGCATCTAAGCAAACCACTGTTAGCTGATCCAACACTGAAGCAGAACATCAGGCCATCTCTAACACTACTACTAAGCTTGTTTGGTTCCAATCCCTTCTATAAGAACTCAATATTCAAACTACCTCCACCTCGACACTCTGGTGTGAAAACATTGGTGCTACATATCTCAGAAAGAATCGAATTTCCAATGCTCGGCCTAAGCACATCCAAATTGATTTTCATTTTGTTCGTGACATAGTCTCACGAGGATCAATGTAGGTTTCATTTAATCCAACACGTGATCAACTTGCAGATTTCCTTACCAAACCTCTCTCTAGATCGTGTTTCTATCTTCTTTGGTCCAAGCTCAACCTCTGCCCACGCTTAAGCTTGTAGCGGAGTGTTAAAGACATGTGCACTTATGAAGACATCGAGGCGATTAGTCAACTGCCACAGCTGCCACATTTCACTTAACTACCAACATTGCCACCATTACCAATGCCATACCCACCTGCTACCAAGCGTCTCCATGATGGTTACTATCGTATCACATTGGCGGACCTCATTTGAACCCCTCATTTGAATCTCATAAACTATGGGACATCCGTCCCTATAAATTCTCATTGTTTTCTTTGATTCAGCGCCGCGAAAGCATTCTGTTGCTACTTTTTACAGTAGTTGCTCTTCTTTTCCTTCTTCTTGGTATTTCTGTTTGTTTCTAATAAGGAGAGAGGGAAAGAGGAAGAGAGAGCGAGAGAGGGTGAGGAAGAGGAAGAGAAAGAGAGGGAGGGAGAAAGAGGGAGGGAGGGAGAAAGAGGGAGGGAGGGAGAAAGAGGGATGGAGGTAGAGAGACACAGGGAAGGAGGGAGATAAAGAGAGAAAGAGGGGGAAATAGAGAGAGACAGAGCAAGAGAGAGAGAGAGCAAGAAAGCGAGACAGAGAGCAAGAAAGAGAGAGAGAGAGAGAGAGGGAGGAAGAAAAAGGAAGAAAAAGGGAGAAAGAGAGAGAGAGAGAAAGAGGGAGGGTGGGAGGGAGGGAGGAAGGGAGAGGGAGAAAGAGAGAAAGGGGAGAAAGAGAGGGAGAGAAGCAGAGGAAGGGAAAGAGAGAACGTTTGGTAGTATGGATCTTTGCATTTACCGCAAATGATATTTACATATTAATTGATTTTTATACTATAAATTCTAGCGGACAATATGCCTCAAATCCTAGCCCTTATAACCACCCGTATAGACTGAATCATATGCATGATATTTACCTACTATGTTTGGTGCTATCCTTCTATCTGTCATCATGTATTTAATCCTGACCTCTATTCTCGTGAATAATAAAGTGCCAGTACCCATATTTGCCATCACAATTGTTACAAGGAAGTAAGAGTAACAGTAACTTACACATAGAAAATGCTGTACCATCCTATAAAAATAAGTAACATATTGAAATAAACTACCATCTTATTAAAGTAACAGTAATACAAACAAATAACATGCTAGACAACTAACAAATAACTGATTTGTGCCAGCTTTTGACGGTAGGATCAGCTGCTGCACAGCAGGCTATTATCTGTCACGCACTTTATATGAATGACTAGGGATTGGTGGAAGCCAGATTTTTGAAATGCTAACTCTGACGTTGGTGATGTTTGTCCCGATAGACCAGATCGGAGTTGAATTTCGATAGATGACCACATTTCGGTCAGCTTGGAGGATAAGTAGAGAATCAGTTTTATAGGACTTGGTATTGGTTGCCCACAATTCACTGTATGTGCAATCATATATCACAAAGTTTCCATCTCTCTCCAACATCACCTGGCACAGTGAACCTTAATCCTTGGTCCCTGATTACCATATGGCTTATTTGATGTCATATAGCACAAGGTTACATTCATTTTACATGACAAGCTCATAGTCATTGAACTTTAGATATATCAAGGTGAAGAGGACATTCCATGGTGATGGATGGTTAATCTTGATTTAGTTAAATTAAGGGTTTAGTTTTCTAACAAGAAATTAAGCCAGCAGGGATCACAGGTATATAGGAAGATGTGGAAGCAAGAGCACGTTTTAAGGATCATAAGACTATGGTTCGTGAAATACTAAGTACATGGACAAGTGTGTGGCCATGAGTTATTTAATTCCATAGACAGTTATGAGGGGGTGCCTATAAATATGTATGAGTTCAATTGTTGTAGTATGTTGTGTGCATCAACTCTTTCTTCTTGTTTCTCAATGTGAAATCAAGAAAGTGAGAAATTAATCTTTTCCCTCTATGTGAGATCAAGAGAGTGAGTGCTTGTGCTTCCCTTGTTTGTGTGTATTGTTGAAATGAAAGCCCTAGGTTCCAACAAGTGGTATCACAGCAAGGTTTATGGTGCAAGAAGCGTGTTTATGTCGAGACGAGGAGAGGTGCCGGTATCAGAGGCTGTTGAAGAGTCTTGTGTGGGTGGAGACGGAGCCAAGATGGGAGTGCCCAGAGTGACTGGTATGTTGGGTGTCTCTACTATCTTACCTACTCTTTATGTGATGAACTATCTTCCATGGATGAAGAGGACGACGATATGGCTTGAGGCGTATGGGTTGTGGAACGCTGTCATCAAGGATGATGTGTGAAAGACAAATGATGGTCTTGCTATGGCGCGATTTTTGGAATTATTTTCAAAGATCTTCACCTTCCGCTTGACGAAGAAAAAAGCTCGAAGGAGATGTGGGAGACTTTTCGAGTGATGAACGACAATGTTGACCAAGTGAAGCAATCTTGCATTCATGCTTTCAAGCGAGATTACAGGCACCTGAAGATGGATAAGGATGACTCGGTTGTTGTTTTTTTTGGCAAGTTATCCAGGACTGTGTTGAAGATGCGTAATCTTGGAGAGAGGCTTACTGAAGACAACATCGTTGGAAGATGACAGCAAGCAACTCTAGTGACCTTCGACAATGCTACTGTGGAGATTGAAAAATTTTCTGACATCAAATCCATGTCCCTTGAAGAACTTGTGGGCTCATTGAAGGTGCAAGAAGACAATGCTTTGAGAATGAGATTCAATTTAAGAGGAGCAAGTATTTATTGCACGGCACGATGGAAGATGTGTTCGTCAATGAGGTCAAGGTTGTGGAAGCAACAGACAAGGAAAAGATGATGACTATGATAAGCAAAAAAATTTGGGTATATTTTGCAATTTTATAACCCCATGCAGTTGTTGGTTTTAGCTGCTATAATAAAATTTATAAAACACTAACTTAAGATGTATAATAAAAATTATGGGTATCGTCAAAGGGAAGCTAGTAAGGAATCCAATTGATGATCTGCCTAAATACTTTGACCCTAACTAGAGTTAATTGGATCTTCAATTATAGTCAAATCATGTTAATTAGATGAAGAATTTAGAAAGGGGGTAGAAGAGATGGGAGCGATAGAACAAATAGAGAGCTCTAAATCGAATTCTTTTATTCAATTAAAAGGATCAAATAAGTCAAATAGTGAGATCGAGAAGAAACTTTGATTTGGCTATAGTTGGTTGTGGGGATTTGGTAACTTAACATGTACTAAATATGAGATCACAAAGGTAATCCATTTTACTCTAGAAATCAAACCTTTTTATAAATTTTCTAAATGTGCAAATGGAACAGCTAAGTCAGTTTCATGATCTCTCTTATCAATCTTAGTAAGGCCATGAACATGCTGCTCAGGCCAAACGATTTAGAAGTACAGAACAATATCAAGAGGAAAATCACAAACTTCACTAAAGCAGAATCGAAATTACACTAAAATTCAAATATATTGAAATAGAAAGCACCTAATAGGGTTGATCCAGGATGAAGTTCCTCTTTGCCTTAAGAATGTGATAGAGCCACCTCCGGATTAACCTACTCCTCTCAAAATTTGGATTCTATACTTTGGTTACATTATAAAAATTGCAATTTTACCCTCATTTATTAATTAATTTCTATCTATCAAAGTAGGCTTCATCTAAATGATCAAAGTGTACAGGTAAAAATAGGAGGTTGCGACGAGCAAATCTGCAAAACAAATCGTCTTAATCTGACTTCAGATTCAAAAGTTAGAAATAAATACAAAATGACCAATCTATGTTGTTGGATCAATTTTCATTAATTTAATTTCATTTATTTTCTATATGCTATGCCTTGGTGTCTCATGGTTCTCCGATGCATTTATACATTAAAATAGCGCACTCATTCTCGTAATGCCACATATCCATTGGTCTGAAATCAAAATATAGAAAAAACTATAAAAACAGAAAACAGGGAGGAATCTGCACTTACCTGTGCGCCTTCAAAGTTTTACCCCTTCACAAAGTACCACATCACCTCCCGTGTGTGCGCTTTGTATGCACAACGCAGGGGGTGAACTTACGTCCTAGAGAGGAAATGTCCTTAACGTTTGCAAAAAAGCCCAAGATTAAATATGCATGGGCAAACCGAGGATCCCAAAACGTATTTATGCGTATGTCCTTTTTGCTTTCTCTCTTCTGCATTTTCTCATAACCATCATTAAATAAATCGCGCGTCATGACAATAAAACCATGTAACTATTGTTATTGCTTACAACCACAACCAAGAGCTGTTCTAAGTGCATAGTTGCAATGAGAATTTAAGAAAACCTCCTTTGACTTTAGAAATTGCTTAAAAACTTATATTTTCAATATTAATATATCACTTTAAAAGTTAAAAATTCATTTCCTCCTCGAATAAGTACCAATCAATTCCACTAAATTTTATAAAATCATAGGAAATTCAATAATTTGTCTCTACATTAATTAGCATCATTAGGTTTTAAACTTGGCATTTTATTTAAACAGAATTATTTCAAGCATAAATAAATTCCATAAAATTCATTAAATTAATAAAAAATTAGGCAAAGACCATAAATTATTTTGAAACATTATTAATATGTGTACATATGATAACAAGCATATTTAATCTCTTTAAATGCGTAAAACTGGGCTAATTGCTTGAATTAAATACTAAATTTAGGGTGGTATCAGACTACAAGCCCTGTCATAGGTTAAAGGTAAAGTGCTATAATTGTCAGTGTTATGGACATTATGCTGCAGACTGTCTATGTAACGATGAGGAAGACAAGGTGGATGAAAGGGCCTATCTGATAGATAGAGGATATGAGCATGTATATGCTCTCTTGTAGGCCATCCCAAAAGATCACACAAGGTGGCTGTGAGCATGGAGAGTGTCAAGATTGAGGAGTGTTGGATGGTTAATCTTGTTTTAGTTAAATTAGCGATTTAGTTTCTATACAAGCTCTAGGAATAAAGCAAGTCAACAGGGATCATACATTTATAGGAAGATGTGGAAGCAAGAGCATGTTTTATGAAGCCGACGACTATAGTTCTTTGAAGGCCAAATATATGGACAGGTGTGTCGCCATGCTTTGTTTAAATCCATAAGCAGTTATGAGGGGGTGCCAATAAATATGTATGAGTATTATTGCCGTAGTATGCTGTGTGCATCAACTCTTTCTTATTGTTTTTCTGTGTGAGATCAAGAGAGTGAGAGCTTAATCTTTATTTCTTTGTGTGGGATCAAGAAAGTGAGAAATTAATCTTTTCCTCGGCGTGAGATCAAGAGTTCGTGCATGTGGTTCCCTTCTTTGTGTGAGTTGTTGGAGTGAGAGAGATAGTTTCCAACACCGGGGCAGCGACTACTCAGAGTGTTTTTGGCCAGACAAACTAATGGGAATAGAGCAAGGATGAGTAGGAAAGGGACAGAGAGTTGTCAGATCAACATAGTGCCGAATCGACATGGGAAAACACCAAGAGGGTTTTGTGTTATTTATAGAAGGGATGGACAAAAGAGGAGGCCCACTATATTTCCTGGACATGGAGATTCTGACGTGTATTGTCTGCCTCATTTAAATATTATATCTGGCTAGGTCTTATATGGTGTATTAAATAGCAAATAGAAGATGGGACGTCTCAACAACCAAGTATTTATGAAACCAACTACGCTTCTGATTCGGGCTTGATATCATAATGTGGGATAAGCATCACCAATTCATTGTACCTTTTATTTTTTTCTCAATATCACGAATTGGGATGCAATCGCCAATTCATCACCCCGTATCTTTTTGATTATATGCACTGGAAGCCGTGTCTGAAAGCTATTTAAGTGTATCTACTAGACATGACTATTTGCATGCCCTGATATCTAGAACAGTCCCATGACGATATAAGTTTTGGGAGGAAGGACATGTGCACAAGTGAAATACTTGTGCGTAATTAAGCTCTTCTGATGCCTCTAGTGAAAGTATTGCATTATTGGTTATTATGCCAAATGTAATTTATAGGATGGACAACATTATTGAGAACACACCAACTCATAGTCCAGCTAGCCTCCCAATCAGCAGCAATGCTGACCAATAGTAAATAATTTATAGAGTAACAAGTAGGGTTTGGCCATTTGATAGCTGTTCATTATCCTGTACAATTAACTGGCATATTATATCCAACAGAAATTGCGATGATTTTTTCTGCCGAATATCAGATATCAAAGAAATATTGAAACACTCCTCGATATTGGACATCGGGACAAGTATCGGATAGTGTAGGGATGTGGTGGATATCGGATACCAGATATTAAAAACTGAAATCCTGATATCGATTCTAATATCTGGACATTGATTTTTGAGATCTGGATATCCAAACATCGTAATTCTATTATCCTATACGGAAGAAAAATGAAATTACAGCACTTATATATACTGTGAGTTTGCTAACAACTAAGAAAATATGATAACTCATCAATACAGGCAAGCAATCCAAATTTCTTTATGAGGGGGATCTATTATTTCACAAACTACTACTGTTGAAATATTTTATTAGAAATTGTAGATAACTCACATTTCAATTATAAATTTTAGAAATGATGTCAGAAATTGAAGAAAATGTATTATACATAATTTTTTTATTCATGAATCTATCTGTTGTTTATCATTTTATACTTCTAAATTATATATTTTCTATACTTATAAATTCATTTATCATAAAAAATATTTCAGAATCTAGTTTGTATTGATTAATTTTAGATTTCATATTGATAGAATATGTGGTCGGCAAGCGAATCACTCATTCCAAATCTTGTTTTATGGTCATTAATAGAATGTATTTAGTACACTCCATGTTTGATACTTCTAATGAAGTCCATGAGTACACGATCATACTTAGTGAATTATGATGAGATCGTAATATGGAGATCACTAGTCTTTAGAATGTGTTATGCGTGTAGCTATTTAAAGGATATTCCAAAAGGATATCAAAGTATGTAGATAGAATAGCACTGTCTAGCCTCAATCATTTGATGAATATGGCTGATCCAGTTACCATCAGGGTGGAGACACCAAGGATAGATAATGTGTACTCTTTAGTGGATGGAGTTTACTCAATTGATCTGTACAAATCCCTGAACCATATTATACCTAACTGTGAATCAGGTTGATTCCCACCGTGGTTGTGCGAGTGGAACTTAAACCTGAGACACAAAAGATGTCGTGTTGACATACGATTATGAGTCCTTACTATGGGATTCTAAATAGTCTTAGTATTGGTGCATCAAGAAGTTCACCAAGATCATTGAGTGGTCAAGATGTCATTGTTCACCTTCACTATAAGAGGAGGCAGCTCAAACAAGATGATGCAATGCAGTCCTTGGCCAAGGTAATGAAATATCAGAAAAGTGTTCTCTGATGATTCCCGAGTGCATTAGAGACTGATTAAGCTTTAACAATTGACCATACCCTTAGTCATCATAGGAGGGTCAAATGATTGAGAAACTATACATACAAGTAACTGATGACGAACATGTTCCACGGGTGAGTATATACACTCTCAGTTGTATATTCTAGAGCACGAGGTATCGCTTGGCACCCCATAGGTTGGAGAGTCAAACGATTGACTGGGTTAAATCAATCAGACATTAATTAATCTATATGTTGATATGAGTCTTTAATTTGGAGGGCGAGTAAAAGTTATTGAGCCATAGAATCGTTTAATAGACTAATACATTGGCCTAGAGGGTCACACTCAAATCTTCTAGATATTGGAAGATATACTTAACTTTAGGTGATTTTTATGAAAAATACCCACTTAGTATAAATAGGGGAATGGCCTGAACGAAATTAACCAAGGCCAGAAGTGTTCAAGGGCCTTCATCTTATTATCCCTTCTCCACTCACCTCGACTCCACTATCGATGTGATTGATATGGCAAACGGATGACGATAAAGGGGACCGTGTGGATACATCTAGAGGTGCGTACCTAAGCCGCTCGAATCATCTCACTCTAGAATCCAAGAAATCTCGGATGTAATATTTTCAAAAGTTCTTTGTTTAATTTTTTTTTTATGCCATTACGATTTTGTTACGCGTCTTCCGCTCCATAAAAGTGTAATATTCATCCAGATCAAAGACTCTAGAAGCTAACATCTTAATGATTAAGTATGAAGTGACATATAGAACTCTATGTTTGAATATTTGTTATTAAATTGCATTGTTTAATTATTCAACAAAGAGATTTAGTCTACACTAAAATATATGCTGAAAACGACACATTGTTAATAATAAAGCGAGAGGATTGTATCTCTAATTAACTATTTATGAAAAATAAAATATCTTTAAGCCTCATGTGACATATATAATTTCATATTTCATTATTTATTATTAACGTGTAATGTTTAATTATGAAGTGCATGGATTAAATCAAGTAATTGTTATTGATAAAGCAAGTAGAATGTATCTAAGTTTATTTATAAACAAAAATGAAGATCGAAAAGCATAAACTTAATAAAAAAATTTATGAACCCTCGTGTCAGACATCGTCAGAGATGTAGTTCGTTCGGCAAAGAGTATGATGGCTCGGTACCGATAAGGGATAGTGGTATCGAACGTCGATGGTGTCATTTTCCGGCGGATAAACCCTCATGAGTTGATGTAAATACGATGCAAAAATGAATGTCCTACGTGTTGTACGTGCAGGCTTTGACTCGAGGGCCACGCCAAGCTCCAAGCTTGGATGAAGTTGATGTGCACAGCCATGGTGGCCTCTCTAACCTCATTAAAGCGACGTAGGGATCTACCACGTATGTAACTGACAGTCTCATTTGTACACGTAAGACACTCAAGTACATCGTAGTTGTTCTCTCAAAACCTGTCTCACCTACCGAGATTGAGCGTAGTGTAGTCAAGCTGAAAATTTACTACAAGCGGTAACTAAATGAATCAAATCTTAGGGTGCATACGTAACTGACAGTCTCATCCGTACACGTAAGACACTCAAGTACATCGTAGTTGTTCTCTCAAAACCTGTCTCACATACCGAGATTGAGCGCGGTGTAGTCAAGCTGAAAATTTACTACAAGCGGTAACTAAACGAATCAATTCGTAGGGCGCGTACGTAACTGACAGTCTCATCCGTACACGTAAGACACTCAAGTACATCGTAGTTGTTCTCTCAAAACCTGTCTCACCTACCGAGATTGAGCGCGGTGTAGTCAAGCTGAAAATTTACTACAAGCGGTAACTAAACGAATCAATTTGTAGGGCGCGTACGTAACTGACAGTCTCATCCGTACACGTAAGACACTCAAGTACATCGTAGTTGTTCTCTCAAAACCTGTCTCACCTACCGAGATTGAGCGCGGTGTAGTCAAGCTGAAAATTTACTACAAGCGGTAACTAAACGAACGACAGGAGAGGACGGTGTACCTCGTCGACCTGGCTCGTGGTGCAGAATCGTCAACGGTTGGTGGTAGTCAAAGCCGATGGAGAGGCAAGGTGCTGGAGACGTATGACGGCTCAACGAGCAGTGATGTTGCCATAGCAATGGGTAAAGGTTAGAGGACTAGAGCAGGCAAGCGAGGCAGCGATCACGGCTCCTACCAGCCTCTGGTCGTAGGCTCCGTAACCCAAGGGCCAGCGCACTATTGACGAGGTGGTAACTTATGGTGAGCGGGCAGCCACGGGGAAATCCACCCTAGAGGCAGAGTCCCGTTCGACCACGTGACGGCTGTCGTGCGTGTAAGAATAGTCGATATCACTCAACAGTGGGGAATAACAACCACGAGGGTAGTAGATTCCCGAGCCGTAGTGAGTCAGCTGAACAGCGGGTATGTCCTAATCAAGGAGACTACTCCTGCCAGAGAGAAGTCCACAACAAACTCCTCTTCAAACAGGGGAAGTGAGGGATCATCCACAATATGTAGTAGAGTGCCGATCCGGATAGTGGACCAGGGAAACCCTAAGCACACCGAGAGGACTAGTGGGTGGCCACAACGTTGCTCCCGAATTGTTCATGGCCGCTGACTAACGACATAGGCAAGAAGCATGCTTTGGATGCTGCTTCAACTCGGCGGTATGAGTAACGAACAGGGTTGAGTTCGAATCATCACTCCACCTCTGTGCAGGTATGCCATGCGGTCGATCAGACAATAACCCCCTCTCCACGCTATCAGGAGATGAAGAATTTGACGGTTGATAGCCGTCCACGATCTACACGACGAAGTTGTTTGATTCGTCAGTAGAAGTAAGAAACAACCAAAAATTGAGGCATCAGCTCCTTCCCTCAAACATATGCTGTTAGATCATCCATGCAACCCCACCTTCCACCATTATTAACAGTCGAGGAAGGGGTCAGTTGAAGAGTCGCCCTCTGTAATTGGTGGAGCGGAGCTTTTCCGATCAATTAAATTTGCAAACATGATTGGCCCACGCAGACTTGTTCCGCAAGGGCATTCTACAGACACGCTCAGTGAACTAAGAGATATGATCAACCTGCAAGCAGGTAGACCTTGTTCCCAGTCCTCCTTGTCTTCCTCCCCTCCTCCTATATTTTCTTCTATGAATGGGGAGACAGACCATAACGAACAATCAAAATGATACTTCTTTATTCTCCCGGTGTAACCTGTTTAGGGCACCCCCTCCTCCCTTGTAAAGGGCCCCTTAGTGTTCCAATAAGGGGGAAATGTCTTCATTAGGGGGGCCCTTATATAAATGGGCTCCCCCATTACAAAATAAGAGAAAATAAAGACATAAAAAGAAAACAAATGGAAGGCAAAACACTAGGGGTCTCTCCCCATGACGACGACAATGGACGTACGAGACACATCGCCAGTGCGATGAAAACACAACGACAAGAAAGAGAAAAGCACAAAACACGAGGAAGAATGACAAAAATAAAAATGTGATAATCGAGCATTTATCACCCAACCTTCGACGACGATGGCGGGCGGCGCGGACGACGTCGTTGATGATCCTTGATGGCATGCGCCATCAAACTGCCATTTTGAACCTGAGAGATAATGCTTTAGCTTTTGAGAACAATATTTGTTGTTGAGTCCTGATGTAATTTCTAGTATAATGCGGATTAAAAAAATGATTTTAAGATCTCTTAATTCTTGTCCCTGCCATGCTTCTACTCTAACACCATTGTTCGAGAGTCTTATCGTATGGCTGTAAAACGTTGAACTAATATATAATTTGATAAAAACGTCTTACTTTTTATCAGATAATAGTTTATGTGCAACGAATCATAGGTTACTTAGAATGAACACTAGTCCGAAGATGATGGCTGTTTCTATCACAATACGTTTGATACTTGGATGTGATTGTCGTTGATTAGCAAGATCCCTAGAATCAAATTATGTACTTCTTTCATTATCCTAGAACTTGACCCAAGTCACCTCGACATTTCTTTGAGAGGATCTAACTTGACACGTAGCCAAGTAAAAAAAGTACATGGACACTATTTCTTTTATTATATAAACAATTAAGATTCTTATTTGAGCCATTTTAAATTTTCATGCAATTTATTTATATTGAGACAGAATATATCCGCTATCATCCTTAACTGATTTAATTTCAATAAAATAATATGCATGACCAAGTTGTGCTGTGGCTAATTCAGATTCTGAATGATGTTTTTGATATTGTTTCAGTCAGTGCATTAATTTCGTTGGATGACATCCATGATGTGGAAACTCATTGTTATCAATCCAGGCTGTTGTTCCATGAAAATAGTTTTTCATATTTCAGCATGTAGCATCTCTCTTGGTGCATCTAGCAGATACCATCAGTCTAATGGTAGTGTCTTTCATAGGTGAACTAAAGGGTTATTCAAGTCAAAACTTTCTTTCTAGCTGCAGTCTTCAGATACGAATCTAGATTTGTATTTGTAGACTTCCCTAGTGGGTTTATATTGTAACATAGAAACCCACTTGCATCCAATCACATGGATGTATGGAATTCTAGGGGTCAAGATCCATGTATTGTTGAGCATTAAGCCTTGATAATCTCTTGTAATTATGTGGATCACGTGTTTATGTTCGATGGGTTCCACAACCTCCGTTCTGTTTTCTATAAGAGACAGTAAAATGCCATGTCTAATAGAGCAAAAGGCTAGAGATTTTGAATGAGATTTTATTGTTCTGCCAGAATTTAGACTGTCATGAAAAGAGAGTTACGCCCTGCCCATGACAGAGATCTTTGGTTTTTTAGTTTTAAGACAATTCCTGGTTCATACATGTGGTCTAGAGCGTGAAAGACATCAGCAATTTGATAATGTTTGAACAATGGAATAGTAATGGATTCAGGAACCATAATTAATTGAGAAGCCAGACGTTTGAACAAACAGTGTTACTTTTTGATACATCTACGACAGCTCTACAGATCTCATGGATATTTATTATATCGATAACGTTGTCAGATGGAATTGAAGCAATCAGTACTCTCGTATTATTAGCAAACAGCAAGGGTAAGTTATCTTCGTAACAAAGTAACATGAAACAAAATAATCAAAAATTATCTCCGTGTAGCGATGAGAGCAAGGTTTCCAAAATATGCGTATTACAACAGTTCTATTTTGTTTAAGGGAGCTCTCACAATATAGCCTATGGTTATTCCCTTTGGTTTTACATAGTTTCATACTCTCCTCCTCAGTCTGGTTGTAATTATAGTATTTTATTTTGAAATACATGATTTATATTTCAAAATATATGACTAAATAAATTCCATATTCTATTTTGAAATATATGAAGGTTTCGATAAGTCACTTTTCCTTTTAAGAATCTAAAACATGCATCTTTACGATATGGATAAATAAATACAATTTAATTGCACTATTCTGAGTACTAAATTGTTGAATTGGATGTAACAGGTCGGGATAAACCATTCACATCAATTTATTAGAAACACAGTGAGTTAAGGGACAAGGGAGCTGATTATATTTGACAACGGTTCAGGTCTTATACAAAAAGTGGCTATTGAAGTAGGTGAATGGTAATACAAACATTTTGGTAAAGAAATGTGCTAAATAAATGAGAGACTGGCCACTTTGTGATCAAAGTAGACAAATCTAATTAGGAAACTCCATCATCACACCTGTATTGACAGCATTTAGTGCTTGACTTAGCTTGTTACAAATTTAGTTATTTCTCAGCTGGAGTAGGAAAAAGCTGATCTAAAGTAGGAAGGCACCATAATACCACAGGAACTAGGTTTAATTATTTTCCAAATCTGAAAATATGGATGTATACAACAATGCATTTGACCTGAGTATGTGGGAGGATAGGAATTCTTGAAGCTTTGGAAAACATAATTAGACTGGGTTATAAAGAGGACGTTCTATCATCGAGATGGGATAGATACTTATTTAGTGCTGGGACGGAAATATTAGTCCATATCCTTTTGAGTTGGTTATTATTCAAGTTTGTTAGGATCTCATCAGATTCTCGCTGATCAGAGTTTAAAAATATATATATATACATATATATATATAAATGTGTGTATATATCCGTGATTGTCATTTCAATAACTGCTCTGATTTTTTCTCTTATGTTAGATAATAAATATTATTTCTAGCTGTTCGATGAGCTGCAGCAAAATTAATTAGTTACGAGATACCATTAACTATATGCGTCTTATCAATCTCTCTCGCGTGTGGTTCATAAAATAAAATTATTTTACTCATATAATTTCAAATGTAATTAAATTGTTAATTTCTAAGTAATTGAAATTAATTTTATTGAGCTAAACTATATAGAGATACGAGTAAAACAAAAAAGCTTATGATTTTGCAGTAATATAAAATATCTTCACCAAGGTACAGTATGGCACTATAAAAGACAATGTAAATAGTTAATCGCAATATAAATCTTTCTTTTCCATCTTTTGTGTTGAAGTGATTACAGTAGATCTGATATCTATTTGTGGATTCAATATCCAAGAACAAAAAAAAATATCAAGATACGCACAACAATAGTAATAGATATTATGTGATCTGAAAAGAGTATTCCTACATGAAATATATAAAAAATAACGTTTGGAACAAATTATCAGCTAGTACTACCTTAAGGTTCAGATGCAGAGTATGCCTGGATTTATTGATTAAACAAATGACTATCTCTTTTTTTTAAACTCACCTTTGTTTTTGAACCCAAGAAACAAAGAAGAGTGCCCATTTTATATCTAGTTTGTTAAGTTTCACATTAAAATATAGGTTTTATTTTCTAGTGATAAGAAAGTATTTTATTAAAATTGGAATAATAAAGCACTACCAAGGAGAGATTTTTTAATATAATGAGAGAGATAAATTCCAAAGTAACTGCTTAAGAAAGTTGGATACCCTCCATCTAATATTGGGCTGTACAATCGATTTTGAACCCTGAAAAAATATTCTGCCTGTAGAAGATCGGTATCAGAGGAAAGTTTCAAGTACACTTCTGGAATAGAATTGAATAGAGTGATGTTATCGTCAAGTATAAATATATATCAATTTATGTGCATTTTCCCTAGAGTTGATGTAGTTAAAATATGAATTTTTTGGCACAAATGTATTGCATCAAAAAATAAGTTTTATACTTCTTTTTCAAATTACTCTCCAGTAGAATGTGAGGGTTTACCTTTTGATTTACCATAAGCAGAAAAAGAGTTAGCATCAGTTTATTAAACTTAATGTTCAAGCATGTTGTATAATTTGTTTGACGTAACTTCTAAGCTAAATTTACTAGTTTCTGCATTATTTGTATCAGTTATTTACTTAGGTGGGTGAAATTTATCCCTTCCACCAATAGTTATTCCTACTTTTTTCCTGAATTTGCAGTTATCGTGGGTACTTTTATCATATTAACCAAACCTATTTGTTCCTCATTTCTCGTATCATAACGAGATGGTTTATTCTGAGGTTGAGAATGGACCAATGATTAAATATTGGATTGAAATTTCTTTCCCAGATGTTCTTGGAATTCTATTACTAATAACTCCTTACCATCTTGTTTCATTGTAACTTTAGAATATATTAGGCCAAGATAATGCCTTTTTAGGTTACTAACTTCTATCAAACAATACAGAATAAAGTATTAACTTTCAATGTCATGGATATCTATGAGATGTGTCATATGGTTGCTGGATTAATGAATTATGGCCAATAAGAGTAGGAGCTCCAAGGTTTATCGGTCAAGGTTTTATGATAACCTTATCTCATACACGTCATTTACTAATAAGTATTCATCATCCTTATGAAGCATCAAACACCTTAGGGCATTTGTTGGGTCTAATCCATTTTAATTTTGACAAATGTATTTCTTGTGAAATATGTGTCTCTATCTCATAAACATACCGTTGTATATTGGAGATTAAAATTATTGTTAAAAAAAAGCATCTGCTTGATATAATATTTATTTCACAATATGCAAATTTCGTAGGTTTGTGTTTAGTATTTTCCAACAAACTGTTTATCAATGATTACGGAGTATCATCTGTCTGCTTATAGTCACCACAAATTGAACTATAGTCCAACTCCATTGAGTTCTTTAACTATACCCAAGATCATAGACTCATCCATTCAACCAGTTATGAATTTAGTGATAAAATAAATAACAAAATACACAAGGACAGGTATCTTCATTTGGTGAGGATTAAATCTGGATATGAATTTTTGGATATTTCATATTCAAGATATTTAAAAGTGATCTTAAGAGATATATATATATATATTTCACTTTTCTTAAAGATATCTTTCATATCCAAATAAATAAAAAATAAAAATAAAAAAGGAATAATTTATATTTTTATACTTGAAAAAGGAATAATGGGAAAATTATTATAAATACACCATTAATATTAAATAGAAGGAAAATTTTAAACATTTGTAACATATATGTAACAAAAAAATAATTAGAATTTTCGAGATTATGTTAAAAGTTGTAAGGAATTTCAAGTTATGTATCAGTCTATTTCAAATTATGTATCAGTCTATTTCAAGTTAAAAGGTCATAATAGATTTCACTGGAGTTAAACATTCTCGTTGTGATTCTCCGATTATTCTGATATTAGTCGATCTCTGCAAAGTTTTCAATATACCAATAGAAATTATTCTACCTTTTTCTCGGATTGTTTTGTATTGGTATGTAGGATGCAAGGATGCACATATTGTCTGCATTATTATGATTCCTAAAAAGTAAATCATAATCTCTTGGACCCTTGGTTATGAACGGATCTCGGAGTACATGGATTATGGAAAAATGTCAAACCAGATCAAACTTTTTATTTTTAAAAACGTGGGCTTATAGATATTACGACACATTCGATCAAAAAAAATATGAGGTGTGTATAGGGTATCCTTGATCTGTACGTGCCTGTCTGACAGATGTCTTTGAAATGCAACCTTGGGGGGGGTTGCAAGTCTAAGCAATTTGCTTACTCTTCAAGAGCTGAGAAGTGTGTACGTTTTAAGAGATGCCTATCCACTATTCCAACAGATATTTTGAGTGTTTGGGTGTATTAAGGAAGTGAGAGATGCCAGAGTATGGGACTAGCTTACTAATACATTAGGTCAACAAATATTCAGTTGAATAATTTGATTCATCTTTCCCTACTGAGAAAGTGTGCACCCCAATAATCTTCATTTTATTATGGGTTTTTATGTTTTATGATATGAAGACAAGGTGGGTATTCAGATTTTTAAAAGGATGACACACATCCAATGTGAGGTTGCGATACATTTAGTGCTTTTTCTCAGTTTTTCCAGTTTCAGTTGGAAATGGTGGTCTTTGGCAAACCTAGGGAAACAATCCACGGTCTCCAGTGACCCATTTTCTCTTAACATGTAGCATTGTGGATGCCAATATCAAAAGTTTTAGGTCTCTGATGGTGCCTTTTCTTAAAAAAACAAGTAGACTTCTTTGGGTATAGTGATTTCAGGTAGAAAAGGCTGTATTTTATTGCTGATGAGAGATGGATCTGTTTAGCTCGTTTGTGCTAAACAAGGCAACATATATCTGAAAAATTTACATATACACTATTATCAAGTTTTTTACTATGAATAAACTGTATATTTTATTAGCCTCGAGTGTATGCATGAACTGTTCCAACGAAAGAGCTCCATTGGAAGTTGAAGTGTTAATGAGAGAAATACATAGAATTTTAATACCTAAACCATTATTTATTTGAAGATGACCATATCAATATTATCGTTAAAGCTTTCCAGTTATGTTTTGATCAGATAATACATGGAGGACTCATGCCCCATCAGAATATGACAGCTAAAGTTTATGAATAAGTTAGTGGTCATTGTGGAATCATGATTTTCTAATTTTGAAACTATAGCTGTATATGTAAGCACACTTGTCTTTATGGCCAAATTGTGAGCACACTTGGAATCATGCCTGAAATCTTTTTCTTCCCTCCTTACACAGCCATATCAAGCATAGGCTTCCACATAATTATTTCACATGAATAAGTTGTCTTGGAAGTTCCATTAGCCTACTTGGACTCCATCCATAAGATTTACTTTATAATTTTTTTTTCTGGGGATCAATTGATTTTCCTAGTATATGGGATGACAGATTCAGGTATAGTTTTGTGGGGGAAAACCACTACCTAGTTATCCATTCTGTAGTATTTCTTGAAGTCTGTATTTTTCAACACTTTCTTTATGTAATTCTGTTTGAAATAGGCAGAGCAATACCTTCGACGAATTTGATCAACTCATTCCAATTCATAATTCCCATTATTTCATTCCTCCTAAATTGATAATTTTCACTGTCATGTTAGACATCTCGATGTGCATATATGGCTATGATACCATAATGAAGAATGGGTTGACTCAATGATAAAAAGTGTCAAGAGTAAAATGAGATAATCAGAGAGAAAGAAATGCTGTAAAAAAGGAGTTATATAAAATTATATTTCCAAAATAACACCATGATGATATTTCTTTGTATTTATGTTACCCATAGTAGCCATGATAATTAAACATACATATGTAAAATGATATTAGCTGTCAAATGCACATACAACTATAACACGACTAAATCTAACCATTGCTTTACTTCCTATCTATGCTGAATTCAAAATCTTATTTTGAATAGTTGCATATGAAATCATATATTATACCCTCGTGCGTAATCTTATTTTATGTATTGAGTGGAGATGTTCAGATCTCACTAACTAAATATTAAATATCATGTCGGTCCATTGATTTGCTGATCTGGAATTATGGAGTCACTACCTGACTCTGATAGATGATACATTAGTCTCTTAATTGTTTTGTTCTAGGTCTATTTCTCTTGTGAGATTACTGGAAAGTTGATGCAAATATTGGAACTTGGTATTGCACGACTCACGCAGCTATCATACTGCACATTGTGTAGCTCTTTAAGAAGTTGTGTTTACAACTACGTGCACTTTTATGGAAAGAAATGATGAAATGAAAAAAATAAACGTTATTAAGTGAGGACCATAAAGCGTGTAATATGTGATTGTAGACAAGGCTGAGTAACATCTAGGAAATGGATATTCCAATGTTTATGATTTTCACAATGGCAAATGGTTGGAACATATATTCGATGAAACTGAATTTATTAAAAGTTATTTAATACTACCAACAACATTAATACCAGTCTCATACCAACTTCCTAATAGATTCCCATAGTTTTTCTGTCATCCTTCAAAAGAAAGAGACAAAAAGTGAAATTAATAAATACCCGCAAGAGTTTTGTTTATAGCCATTAAAGGGAATTTAATGCAGATACCTCCTAGATTGCAGATAGCTACTGAAGCTCATAAAAAGGATTCTTATTTTACATTATTCTAATGAAATGGAATCTATAAACTCAAAATTTTCAATGCATATCTGGGCATAACGTATGTCTCACAATGACTACTCTCTTTCTCTATCACTTGGTTCATAATATGGTAACTGATGGAAGAAACTGTTGCATCAAATAGCTAATACTATACGATATATAATATAAATAATGTGGCTCACATTGGCACAACATGGACTAACTACTCAATCAATAAATTTGGACACATTGACTCTTCATTATTCCATTTACATATTTATATATATAAGATAAGGTTGCTCTATAAATATCATTATATTAGACCGGTACCTTTTAAAATATGTTGGGGTATGTATCAGACATAACTGATTTATTTGCTACTAAACAATGAACTTGAAGTTCGTGTGGTATTCAATAAATCTTCCCTCGAACTAAAAGTTTATCTTTTGAAGCCAAAAAGATGCACATTCTACCTCTCCCTCATGTTGTCGATGATATCTCCTCTAACAGTATCAGTTGTGGCAGAATAATAACTATGTATCAATACCATTCCTTATTAAAATATAGAGGAGATTTGCGAGAATGTGGATCAGATGGCTACGATGAAAGGCTAGAATTTTGAACAACTTACAGGTGCACCCAAACATTCCATATCCATTTCATGCAATGGATATTGGACGATGAAGCTTTAGTTGTTTTGAAGGAGTATTTTGATTGGATTTTACTCTTTTACACGTTTACACTTTAGAACCACTTAAATGTAATGTGAAGCATTTCCTTAGAACCAATCAATCATCCTTGCTTCAAGTATAGCGAGACGCCACGACAGCGATTCATACTCTTCAGGTTGGTCAATAAGTATTTTTCATTTATTCAAAAATTAATGATTCATGTTGATTGTCTTAATTTGTATTATAACATTACATATAACTTAAAAACTAGCTTAACATATGTAATATTTTTAGATTACATTTCAATACCACAAAATAGCATCATAATCCTCAGATAAGTAATGTATAGAACACCATAAACTGGATGAGCATATAGAATAAATAGATATTAAAGGTGTCAGTAAGTGTTAACTGTACTCTTCTTTAAATGTTTTATTTATGGATATGGGGAACTTAGTTTTTTTAAAATTTATAACTGGAGAGAATTATGGTGTGACCTAGAAATAATTGAAACAAAGCTATTAAGTACTTTTTGCTCTCATAAATTTTGTATGTGTTAAGGGCTATGCAAGTGCCGATATTTTATGTGACCTTTGAGCTCTGAAATCATCCATTTCTAACTTTACATTCTCTAACAGCATGCTCCGCTACAGTTTAAGTCGGTCATCATGAAATTTTCTACTTTAATCTTATTGACCCTGAACTAGTTTTATACTAATGAGGTGAAGGCAATCGGTATATTCTTAGGATGTACCATAGAATCATCTAATAATTTTTTTGGTAGGCATTACGTGTGAAATCCATTCTGTTGTCAAGGGTTGCGAGACATGCTACAGTTTAACCCATCTCCCCTAGCCTGCGTGGGTTTCCTTCAACCATGCACATACTATCCAGAATCCAGGAGCACATTTGCATGAGTTATTTAGAAGCTAACCGAAGTCTTGCATTATTGATACTATCCTTGTTGTGGTGTACAGGCCCAAGAGATACATCCCCTTTGTGTGTCAGCACCATCTTTCTCCCCCTAAGAGGTCCTTAAGAAGTTCACCAGAGAGGCCATAAAAGTGCACAGAACCTCTGTTGTGGTGGTCTTTAATCATGATACTTCAATTGTGAGTGAATTATGTGGCTTATCACACACCCTACAATGTGTTCACTTAAAAGACGACTCACCTTAGCATCCTAAATGAGTCAGCCAAACAAAGGACGCCAATTTCAGTTTGGAAAATTAAATTTTCCATGTTTTCAAAGATCAATAAAAAATTAGGATCCTAAGGCTGCATTTGGCCAAGGGGATATAGAACATCCCATAGTCATGGGTGGCCATCCAAGAATAGATAATTATTCAAGTTACAATGTGAATCACGTTTCTGTTTTTAAAGTTAATTATCAACAAAAATATGCATTTGACCACATGATATGCAAATAGCAACACATTAAAAACCTTATCAATTTTTTTTTTAAAAGGTATAGCTAGTTTAATGTTATTCAGATCCGCTGGTTTTATGTACAGTCCTGTATTGATTTTATGTGATATTTTTCAAATGTTTCCAGCCCTTCAGATGAAAGATGTTATCAGAATTTATTCTCTCTAACATGTGAAACCGAAACATACTTTTCAATGTTTACTTTTGTAACAATGTATATTCCTTTTTTCTTCATTCTCTCGTTTCATGTGGTCTATGTGAGGAACAATGGAAGAGTAAGTGATGAAGGTTGACAAATAAATTGACAACCCGTAGGAGTAAGTGATGAGTGTAAGATATTGAAAAATAAAGTTCTATGGAATCAATATAGTTGTTATTATATTTTAAAGAATGATAATGGATTTATAAAAATTTTATTTCAGGGAATGCCAATCAGTTCTAACTCAAAACGAATGCAGAACGACGTCGCCTGCATTGTCCTAAGGGGTACATAGACAATGATATGATGCCAATTTGATGCCAGATGTCAATAGTATCGTCGTTGTGGCGGGTATAAAGTCGGTGCTCTGATACCAACTTGATGCTGGATATCATCTAGGACATCGTCCGGTCCGTACCGGGAAGATGCTCGGTTACATAGATAGTGGGGTTGAACGCCATCAAGGACGCCATCCGAGAGATAAACCGTAATGTGTGTATGTATCCACAAATGTTATGATACATCCTACGTAGTCATACTTGCAGGCCCCGATTAGAGGAGTTGTGCCAAACTCTGAGCTCCGAAGGGAATTCCGGGTGACGGTAACGGTGGCCTCCTGACCCTCATCAGAGGGACGGTGGTGTCTACAGTGCTGAACAAATCAATATGCAACCTCTCGCACGTAACAGGCAGGCTCGACCCGTACTAGTAAGACACCCAAGTTTCTTGTAGTTTTCTCTCACTTCTCTTTCACTTATCTCTAGACCAAGCACAGTAGAGTCAACCAAAAATATACCCCAAAAGGTAATGTAATAGGTGAGCAGGAGGGGGACGTACCTCATTAGCGAGACGCTCATCATGCAGCATATTTCTCGATGCCGAAGGTCAAACTGAAGGTGGAGGAGGACTGCTCGACAATCAGCAACGGGCCGATGCTGGAGTAGTCGGTGGAGCTTGGGGCACGATATGTTGGAACCTGGCTCTCTCACTTCAGCAACTCAGACAGAGAAGGGAAGGACACGCACTCACTCTCTTGATCTCACACAAAGAAAAAGATTTTAAGCCCTCACTCTCTTGATCTCACACAGAGAAACAAGATGCAAGAACACTTTGAGAGAGAAAGGAACCTTGATGCACACAGCATACTACAACAATGAAACACCTACCAGTCCATGCACTTGGTCTTCCATGAAACCCAGTCTTTAGCTCCTCAAAATAAGCTACTACCTCCACATCTCCTCATGCCATGCCGACTTAGTCATTCTTGACTTATTCAAAAAAATCTTACCGACTCCTAAAATAACTGAGTGAAGATTAAACTCCAACACGATAGAGAGCAAGTCACGAGCAATATTGGTGGACTGCGGTGTGGATGCTGGGGGCACCTTTGAGTGGCGAAACAAAATGCACTGTCGGCGTCTAGGAGCGCTCGGTGCGAACCCCTAAGAGCGCATAAATTAACAGCTTCACCCAGTGAAGGGTGGCCGACGGGGCGAGCCACAACATGGCGGCATTGTGCGGACCGACGTGGTCAGGCAGTGCCATAATGCACCTGCAGTCGTTCTTGGATGACAGTCCTAGATCGCGAGAAGCCGGTGGTTTCGGGGGTCGGGTAGCCAATGGAGCACTAACGAGTGGTTGAACCAATCAGCCGGTTGGTTGGCGTTTCGGGCAGTGAAAACCACTGAGTGGGCACTCAGCGGTTTTCACACGACTAACGGCCGCTCGAGTAGCGAAGACAACGTGCAAGTCAACCAGCTGCATGTGCAGGTTAGCGGCCTGTACGGTGAGAGTCTCGTTCGGGTAAAGTTGAGGGGGGCTGTGGGGGTTCCAACTAGGCAGACCGCCACAAGACTAGGCGGCATCCGTTGACGTGCGGGCAACTAGCTGAAGAGCTGTCCACATGAAGCAACACATCGGCGATTGCAGCCGATGACGCTAGTGCGTCGATGACTACTGGGTGTGGGAGTACGGAGCTCAACCGGAGACCGCAACCGGTCGTTATCGTGGTGCTAGTAGTGCCTCAACCCTCATCGAGCGGTGATGACGGTGGATCGATTGGGATCCATGATCGATCGATCAAGGGGAGGAAAGCTGGAATCAAATTGACTAGAGGAGGAGGCCTAGCGAGAGAGATTCAATCTGCTGCACTGTTTCTCTCTTTCTTCCAATCTTCGATTCCCCTTCTTCTCCTCGATTTCATCCTATCCTTGTGCCTCTCTTCTTTTGCCACCTCTTCTCCTTACACTGTTCTTTGTGAGACCAAGAAAATGACCATAATTCTAAATCAAATATGACCAGTCTGAATTCTTAGGGCGCCATGTTGGAAAGAACTCCGGACAATAACACGAGATCTTTCTGACTCACTCAAAAAGAGAAAGTTCAGAACACTGGTTGTTATGATTTATCTTTGTTCCACACCGGGTTTTATACAACACATGGGGTTACCATCTTGGCAGGCCACTTAACCACCAGTTAGTTAGAATCACTTGCCTGTTATTATCTGAACCATCCATTCAGCAACAGAAAAACTATCGTGAAACAGAAAAACACAGAAAAAAACAAATGTTCTTGGAACCAATCTCTTATATATTACTTATATCATGCCATCCCTACCCTTAAATAGGGAAATTGAGATGGGCTCTAAAGTAGTACCATAGAGGGGGGGGGGGGGGATAGTCCATTAAGGGAGGCCCCTAACAGATTGGGCTCCCGTTACAACCAAATTATAAAAGCAACACAAAAACATAAAAAGGGGTGGGGGAGGGATCCCAAAGTAACTAAGGAACCGTTATAAAATAGAATTAAAAACACACAAGTAAACAACGGATGAAACGATGGACACTTCACGACTCGACAAAAACGACTAGACGAGACCAAAAACACATAAACGCAATTAACGAGGAAGGCGAAAGAAACCAAAATGCGATAAAACATAAGAGCAGATGGGCACCTTGGCATGCCGATCAGGCAGAATGCTAACAGGTCAGCCCTTAGTGACAAGAAGGATGGTGGTGACAACGTCTCTGAGGGAGCAAGCTGGCATGCTCCATCAAAAATGCTTTGTGAGACTTTCATTAGTGGGGCGATGATTGACTATTGTTGGCATGAGTGGAGTGGAATGGGTATGTAAACATATGGCCGAGTTACTGTTGATGATTGTCGATGTGTACTAACATATTTACTAACCTAATTGTTGATTATGTCAACATAGATACGAATATAAGATCTCCTTCGAGAGCTTGATCTATCAAAATTTGTATAGAAGCTATAGAGGAAAAGGGGGAATACCCCAATATCCTTGTTCTCATTTGCCTAACAAGTAGTGTTGTTATTTCTTCAAGGCTATAGATATGATTCCCGGGGCCTACATTCATTAAAATATTTAAGTTTAATAATTCTACAAAATAATACGCTTGTTGAGTAAAACACCCTGATAAAATTGATAAGGAACAAAATCTGATGGTGAAAAACATTTGCGAAAAACAATTTTTCAATATGTAACTATGGATGGTATAGAAAATGAAGATAGGGATGTCCTTAATATACAAAACGTAAAAGTAGGTGGTGGTGATAAAAAATATTTCATTTATTATTCATTAATTACCATTCTATAGAGAGAATACAGAGAAAAGCAAATGCCTTGAAAATAATGGATCACCCCACTACAACATTGAGGATGCTGGCAAAAATGGGATAAAGAAGTTCTATTTAAAAAGATGAACACAAATGATATGGGAATGGCAAAAGACTTGCATAAAAATTGGGCACGCATGGCGAGGAGAAAATGTTACGCCTCCAAGCGTGATGAAGAGTAATTGTGATTAAATGATAGAAAACGAGTGTAGTAAATAAGTTATGTTATTCATGACCGCACATCTCATGTTAAAGGGCTAAAGTGGTCGCCAACATGGGGGGCCTTTGTGTTGATCTTGACATTGTTTTGGGTCTTTCTTTGATATCATTGAAGTGATGTAATGTAAAATAAATAATATATGATAGAAGAAAAAAGAGATGATCAATGTGACATTGCGCTGTTTACCATGTTAGGATCCATACATGCTTCTTGGGGTGTTTTAACTTCAGAGACACAAATTTGGGACACTACATATCATCCGTTGAATAATTATGTTGTTATGGATCTTCCTTTATACTCATTCAAAATCATAATTTTAAATTTGCTATAGACATCTTCCTAGATGTTGAGTGTGTAAACAATGTTATCTGCATTTAAGTTTTCATCATTCTTAGTGATGAAATGGAATTTCTGAACGTAGTACGAATGCATCAGTTCAAGAAAGAAAAATTATTGATTCTACCCAAATTGCGATTCAGTTCATTCAATAAATAATATTTATTACGAAGGAAGCATGTCCTTGTTCCATCCAAAGGGTATGAACCAGACACTTGGAGAAGACAGTCACTGTGGCACAGCGTGGGCTGCGTTGAGGGGTTTTGTGTCAGGGATTGAAGGATATCTGTTACATATGAATACATTATATATTATGACTTTTATACCATTCTTATTGTTGGATAGACCCTTCTACAATGTATGCATACTGATACGAATTAAAAACCAAAAAAGTTTCTTATAAAAAAAATTAATGTTTTTCAACACATATATTGCCTTCTATGTCACATGGACACAAAACAAAGGCATTTTAGTCATATTGTAATGGATGAAAATTGGTGTGTTCATTAGATATTAGAAGATCCTATATCACCCTTAATGATAAAGAGGGAGTTCTCAAACATCTCGCTATGTGACAAGGTATCATAGTGTGTGTGATAAACATTACTAGGTTATTTCTTTCAAATGATTTTTACATAGTCCATATGACACAGTTTAATAATACTTAATTATGCAAAATCGTCTGAAGCTCTATGTATACCAGGCAGAACAATGTATATACTTCATTTTATATCATTTATCTAAAAAATGAAAATCATCATACCGAGACAAAATATAATCTGATTTATGAAAATCATATACGTTAGGTTATTTTGAAGTGATATTGTAGAAACCAAATTGAGTGAAACTTAATCCTTACTGTTTGTTGTCCTCTGGCAATATTATTTTCAAAATCTAAAATCAAATAGTGGTGTCCAGATATAAGATTTGCAAAGGTTTTTAAGATTGAATTACGAGTAAAACTCATTTTCAATTTTAATACTGAATGGTTTTTCTACCATTTACAAAATTTCGAAAAGTTAGTACAATCTTTGCACTATATATTGTTTTCAAGGTAAAGGGTTAGTCAAACAGTGAAATGTATGAATGTTAAACACTTCTATACTGATTATCTGAAAAAGGAACATAAATATAAAAGGTACATTAATACACATTTTTTTATTTCTAGAGTTCTAGTATCCATATAAAACTCCGATTAGTAGGTCTCACAACATGTTCTATCCAGTTGAACTTATTTTAAATAATCATCCTCCAACACATTATATAAAATGTGTTTTATTGAGTTGTATATATACACGTTATAAAATATGTTATTTTTATACACGTTACATTTATTTATTGTATTTAAAGATTTAATGACATTCTTATACTCATAGTGTTTTGCACTGTAACCTAATACCTACCAGGTCACATACAAGTTTAACGCTTTTTAGCTATAAATAAAAAGATAGGTATGAAACTTTGCAAATATGTACAGATTACCATGTTTGACATATAACTACAAGTGCATACTTTATCCTGGTAACCAAGATATACAACTGTGTTGAAACACCAGATAAATATCGTACTAGGTTCATTTGAATATATTATTGATGTAAAGTGTGTCAAATTAAGCCAAATTTTTTAGAAACTTTGACTTCATGATGGTTAAATTACCCTAATTTGTAAATAAAGAAACATACTGTATAGATAGATAAATATTACATTTTTGAAGCATCAAATTAAAACATCAAGTCATAGATTATGGACAAAATTAATCCTGATTTTATGATGATGTTCGCTTTCACTTATTATCACCTGTTGGTATTTTATTTAGTATTCAATAAACTAGTCTTAATGGCTACATGATATACTGGCGAATATATAATTTTTAAATTTTGGTAATTATTTGTAGTCACAAGGCCTTAGGGAATGTTCTACCCACGTCAGAGAGTGGGATTGATTGGTTAGTTGTAGCAGGTACCTGACTACCTTAATGGTTACTTGTGAATGTTCAGGATAAGACATAAGAAGGTTATGGCAGGAAGACTAGGATTGTGATCACCTAATGGTTTTCGGGAATTTAATTATTACAGTATGCCAAGCCGGAGCAAGATATGATGGCTTGTAATATAATAAAGTATATTGACATGGACGGGTAAAAAAAATAAAAAAATAAACAAAAAATGGATTTAGAATTTCTTCTGTCATAGATGTTTGGAGTTTTATGTATACATTTGGGAACATGGTAACACAAGGATCAGGTATTTCCGTAGTCAGATTTGCAAGCAATTTATTTTTTAGGCGACATTATTTCTTAGCATTTGATGGGATTGAGAGACATACGTTAAAATTTTGATTAATATTTTTTCTATGAATTTGAAAGCAATATTTGTTTAACTTTCTGTAATTTTAACTTTTTGATTTTTATGCAGCCGATTTGAAGGTATAGGTTTAAAACTATGAATTGATATTAGTACCCAACTATATCCTATTTCTATTTAATCCACTTATATTATATTTGCGGCCACAGTGCCCATAATAAATAAAGTTTTCTAATCAGGTCTAAAGCATGGGCGTTATTTTACTGCTATAGACTTTTTGCCTTATACTGTGATTGTTTTGATAAGGGGTGGTGTAAAAATAATAGATAAATATGAGTCTACGACGGCACCCCTATAGTACAATGATTGTTGTGGATTTAAAGTGAAAGCATGAGTAACGTTGAGCAATGGTTCCCACAGGAAAAAAAGGTATGTTATGCTACCATTGCTTACTATTGCAAGTCATCGCGCATAAAAATCAAAACCAAAATATCAATTGGCCTTTAACCAGAATTGTGCAAACAATGTATGCGCTATTGATGAGTAACACAGTGTATTATCTGTGAGGAGGTTCACTGTGTTGGATCAAAGTAAGCATGATCCATGTGAGATGGATTGGGTTGAGCATAATATCTATTAGACTTTGTGGTGGTCAAACTGATTTACTTTACCATCTTAATTTAATAAGAGGCCTTACGCCTTCGGGGTAGAGTTTGAACCAAATTTACACCAATATTTCTCACCGTCGTGTATTCAAGGGTCTATCAAAACGTCGGTACTCCACGGTGACTCCCTAACAGTTCTTGGCTCCCTCGTATGGAGGTCGAAAAAACCAAATTCCAACATTGTTTTCCGATTCGGGAGATAGTTTAGACCAAATTGTTCGCTCAAAGAAATTAAGGAGCATGAGTCATGTGGTTTACCATAGCGGTAACTTAGAAGACGATGGAAATTCACATGTGACTTAGTAGTTTGATATTCAGATTCTGAGAGAGAATGAGCGAAATTAACGCTCTTTCGACGTTTAGATTGAATAACGGAGCGGAAGTTTGGTGCTAGTGGGTTTCAACGAAGATCAGGTCTAAACGGTTAAGTGCCAGCCATGGAGGCAGCTTTTCATGTTTGGGCTAGGGCTTGGTCTAAGTAATCTTAAACTCATTACACAAACTTTTCACTGATAAGACGTTTACATGAAATATGTTCTTTCAAGTTATGTGAATCATTGGACAACCGGTCGAGCGTTACTGATTCGGTGGTTAAGAGTCGATCTTATATAACGGTTACAAGTCGTCGAGACGCTCGGGATCGGTTGAGCGAGCTAACATATACTGTAATGTACATATAGTTGACTTTAAATACGAATATAGATGCACGTTTTTATCTCGAGGAAAACATGGATCTTGACTACCTACTTATTGTCTCTCCGTGCCATCGACTCTTCTTTTCTACTTCTTTCTCATTCTCTCGTTATCTCGAATTTTATTTCCTCTGTTAAACTCGATCAACTTGAACATGCTTTACCAAACTATGATCTCCTTTACCTTAGTCATGCGTGGAATATAGGTACAGGGCGAGACTTCAAGGTTTCCTGATGTGCCGTAGGTAGACTAGCCCATGCCTAGTTCCCTACTCTTTTTTAAAAGCGGGAGGATGACTCAGTAAATAGACGGAAACTGGTTATCTCGTTTGTTCAGATGCGCTTCTCACGCTGTCGGCTGCTCATATGCACTGATGGCTGCAGCAGTCGTGCGCAAGAAAATTTCCCATTCATATTGATGAACCTTAGAATAATAGTATCAAATGGTGGAATGCCTTCATTCGCATTGTAGCGTGAAAGTTGTTATATCGTCCATGGACTAGCCTCGACGCTAGGGTGTGCAAATAAAGAGTCCAAGCAATCCTTGAGTAAGGTCACTATAAAATAATGATTCATAATGACGTTTCCTATCAAATTATCTCCTGCCAGGGCCCAGTTGATACGTCTAAATAGATTTCCCCCCCAGGGCTTTCATGACCTTCAAGACATTTGAGCCGAGCAGGGACGGGGCAATAAGTTAGCCATGCCTCGGGAACATTTGTTTCACGCGTAGTTCGTCGCTGTTGTGAAGTCCATTCTTATCGCAATTTAAGTCAGTCGAGAGGAATATTAAAACCCATCTGACTACGGCAGAGCATACGACCCCAAATATCCTATTCTCACGTTCAGACTCTGCACTCTCTTTCGCCTCACCTTTCCTATAAATAGTGGAGAACTACCCTGCTGCCGAAGTACCAATTCTACGGAAGCCTGTGGCAGTATTGACTGAGTGCTCCCTCCCCCCGCCACCATGTCTACCATGCAGCTCTCTCTCCCCCTCCTAGTTTTTCTTGTTCTATTTCCATCCGTCTGCCTGGCTCGGAACGTTCTCTACGCCGGGGATACCCTCTTTACCTCGAAATCTCTAAATTACAACGCCTATGTGCTCGTCATGCAAAGCGATTGTAACCTAGTGCTCTATGACAACGACAGAGCCGTCTGGTCCTCGGGGACCAACGGCCGAGGATAAGGCTGCCGGGTGGACATGCAGGGGATGGGAACTTTGTGATATATGACCAAGGAAACCGTCCAGTGTGGGCGACCGACACCAACTTCGGCGACAACGAGTATGCCCTTATCCTCCAACCTGACCGCAACGTGGTCCTCTACCAGGGTTCCCGAGCCATCTGGGCTACCAACACCAACGTCGTCGGCGCCGGAGTCACTATCACACCGCAGAGGAATGTCACGTCCAGCAGCCCTTAGTCCATCGTCGCACTTTCGCATACGTAAATAAGCCGCAGCGCAGCAGCCATTCTTATCACTAGGAGTTGGCGCAAATAAATTATGCGTGCTATTAGAGGCATGTAATTTGTTCTACTGGCTGTTACTTTCCCAGCGTGGTACTCCTTTCTCTTATACACGTCGTGATCAGTTCAATGTAATTCGTGTTCTGGCGCAGTATAATCAGAATCGCCTTTTTTCATCGGTCTTGAGCTCAAATATTGTCGACAAAACAGGTGTTCTTTCTCATATAGCACATTAATGTACGAATGTTAACCGTATTAAAGTTTTGATTCTTCTCGAGAGGGGTAGAGATCATTTCTCGCTAGTTTTCTCTACCATGAGAATAGACGGCAGATGAATTTATGTCGTCCTATCATGTCGCATGTCTTTGTGTGTCAACATGTGGTCAGATTTGTTTACTACCGCCTAGACGTACCCCTCACCAAATCAATTCCCCTGAAAGAAATAACGCTCTGCCCTGCCATATCGGAAAAATATATATTTTTTAATCCTCAACTAATATTTAATTTTATTTATTCGGGAATTTCGGCACTGTAAAACTTACGAGCTCAATTAGCATCGTACGATTAATATTGCCGTTACAAGTCTCATACAAGCGCTTCGCCGTCATCCCAATATAACCGGATCATAAATAGTAAGCTCTCTGGAGATCATCAAATAATTCATGTCATTTTTGACGCAAGCAATTACAGCCGGATACTCATTTTAATTACTTCACATCTGAAGTTCACAAGTTAAAATTCATATAATAATTCTTTAAGGAATCTGACCACTTGGTCTCTGAAATACTTCTCTACTGTAATTGACAGACTTAAGTTTTATAAGTTAGCACTGTATGACTTCACACGTCCATCATGTAAGATATGCCCTGGTAATAACGATAGTATCGCAAAGAAGAAAAAGCAACGCAGTTTAAGAACGAATTGCTCGACAGTCCATTTTACAACGACATATGATCTTTGAATGGGTTTCCCCGGCCGAGATTCACTTGTTCAGCGAGGGAAACCCATAGAAATTTAAATAATGATTCAAGGATACAAATCACGTAGAATGAAGAGCCATGCCACTTTTACCTTATACATATGTACCTGAGGGCCTATATTTGTGCATAGAGTTGTATAAGTTGCCGTCCAAAGGTAAAGTAAGATTTTCAAATTTATTGGATTCTGTCGGTCACGCAACACGACCGTATCCAAAATAAAGTTCATTTCTTACTTTCTAGGTAGACTTTCTATTGCACCCAAAATATTATAAAGTTCCCGTTGGAATCAAAATATTATAGGTAGACTTTCTGTGTTTATTATCGCAGAGTCGTGGATTCAATCTCACTGTCAGTTCGAAAGGAAATTCTAAACCTTGGTACCGGGTCACATGGTCAGAGGCAGTTGCTGTATTGATGAAAGAGAGAGGTTGTTCGCTATTATCCTAAATTAGTCAATTTTAACTGTAAAATCCAAAGGTAAACTCAGAAGAACTTAAGTGAAATGAAGTAAATAAAATAATTAGCGAGGGATTGTTGTCGGTCTCTGGGTCTACTTTACCACATTGATACAAAGGGTTCCAAACCCAGTTCTTGAAAAACTTAAATGTACTTGTGTCCTTTCAATCATCTGGGTTGTTTTGGTTCGGTTTGTAATTCAGAATAAAGTGTAAACTACACGTTTCGTAAGCCCATCATCCGAAACTGACTTTACATATTAATATAATTTAAGAAGCAAATACATATATTGTCTTCATTTTAATCTGCATAAATATTAACGTTGTGTAACATTCTATAGCATATTCAAACAAAACCAAATTGACTAAGACCTAAAAAACATTTTAATTTTAGGATGCAACTAATTGTTTTCTACACTTTTAGTTTGTTCAAGTCTCACTAAGAAGAGACCTTATAAGTTATTTATTGTACGGTGTCTTAAATATTAGGTGTATTCACATATCCGCCTGAGAATCATCCATTGAACCTACAAATAAGGCATCACAGTATTTAGTCACCTTAGGTTTTGTAATTCTTCTACTCTAGGTACTACTACATTTCATACAGATAAAAAACAATGGATGAAAACATATGTTTCATAACATAAATCATTAATTCTGCTTTTAGACAATATAATTTTTTTATCTGAAAGCTCAAGGCACATTGCACATGCAGTGCGGAAAGATTAAGGACATGGGACAATTTCTCGATGGAAGACTTTTTGCAGTACCCTGTCAAACTCAAGTGCATAAATAGTCATGTACTCATTAGTGTTTTAATTATCAGATTGCTGTGTATTCAATCACACATACTCATTAACTGACTAACAAGGATTTTCTGAAATTATTTACTATTGTCATGGTAATTATTATGAAGGAACATAATCAAGTTGTGGATGCTCCGCAAACAGTGATAATACTTAGGTTGGCAAATGATATAGGGAGAGGTGATGATACATTATGAGATCGAATAAATTAATAATATACCTAAACAAATAATTCAAAAGTTTGAAATATATGTAGCCCCATTTTTTAGGGGATGAAACTGTGATACATAATTCATTAAGCTGTATAAACATTTATAATGAGAATTAAATCCTAAAATGGAAACATCTAGTTCGGTAAGGACACGTGTACCTCGCTAACAAACAAATCAGTTGCTAAGAAAGCATTAAAGAAGTGTAAACTGTACTCAGGAGTCGATAAAATTGAATATGCACTAAGTCCAATGAACTATCTATTTCATGAGCACTGACATATTTCAAATAACAAAATCATATAACTTAAAATTGTTTGCGTTTTGCTGCATACATGTTTTAATTTTCACATATGATCGGGTAACCCCGGATACCAAGTAGATAAAACAATAGTCACTATTAATTACAAGAATACTTAAGAAAATTAGCTCAACGGGTAACAAGTTCAGATGTTGTACATATCATCGAATATTCAAGTAACATAAGTGTTATCCATGTACAAGTATGTTTATTATGAGGTGATTGTAATTCGGGGATGACTAATATTTATTGATAGATTGTAGGTACTCATATTGAAGAGATGCCTCAACATCCTATATTCTGTTTCTTTACTCAAGTTATATGAAAAGTGTTGCCCTAGGTTCTGAAAGTATGTGCAGAAAAGTATAAACTATATATTTGATATAAAAATATAAAAACTATGCAAGTATTACCTTTTATGTTGTTTAATTTCTAAAATTACGTTGATTTGGTAAATTATAAAACAATGTATCCAGTATATCTATTAATAGAGGCCAACATACTCTAAATTTGAATGAGAGTGATATTTTCTACCTCATTAATCTTTACTTTAGTTGTCAAGAGGATTTATTAGCTTCATAGTTAATAAGTCTAAAGAAATATATCTCTCAATTATCAATGAGAAATTAGATATTTTACAGCATTCATGGAATTCAAATATGCAATAGAACAAAAGATGACAAATTTATCAAATCTGTCTGACCGGGTAGACAAATAGAGTAATATGGTTGGCACATAAATGATAAATCTCAGTACCTTTTGTTTTAGACAAAAACAAACATGACACAATCTCACAATACACCAGGGTAGGGAAGCGTAACATTAAACATGCAGGTGATTGGAGACATACAACACTTAGGAAAATGGCGAGAGCCATGGTGAGTCACTCAATTCTGACAGTCTCATTGTAGGGTGAAGGGATTAGAACAATAACACATTTACTAAATAAGGTTCCACAAAAAGTTGTAGGAAAAACACCTTACAATTCAGGAATAGTAAAAGACCTTCTTTGGGTTACATTCATAAATGGGTTCTCCCAGATGAAGTCAAGCTTTATAATCCAAATGAGAGGTCTCCACAATTTAGCAATAATAAATGCCAATTTTATTTCCTATCCAGAGAAGTCAATGGGCCACACGTTCTATTTTCCCACAAATACCACTAGAACTGTCTAGTTTATTTGAGCCATCTCTGTACAGTAAGGTAATGTTCGTGAGAGTATACTATTGGGCTTGGACATTGATGAGCTGGCAAAAGGATGTTGTGGAACCGAATCACAGTATGAGGATATTGGTTGATGTGCTCCTCTAATTAGTATCACATACTTACAAATTATTATTCCAACAATGAAGAATGTACCATTAACAAGCAAGCTAGTCCCAACTGCAAAGACTGCCCAAAGATCGACTATAAATAGATGAAGATGTAAATCATGGTCACGAGAATATCCTATGAAGGTCTTCTAGGCAAAGAAGGCAAGAAATGTGTTGAATTATGTACTATAGTCACAAGGTGAATATATTGGTTTGGGGAAAATGACACTACCATGTTTTTACACCCTATGAACTTTATAGACTTTTGTACACTGCTTCAATAAATAGAGAAGATTGAGTCAATCAGCATCAACCTTTGTGGAATCATGGACTTACCATTGCTGATGAAACTGAAAGTTTCTATGTGGGTCTACAATACTAAGCTTACTTCTAATGGAACTGTTCAGACATACAATACAATACTAATTAAGAATGGGTTGAGATAGATTCAATGCATTTGATAATATCAGACATTTGCCCTTGTCTCAGATTATGAATAGTCTGAAGTAGTAATGACATTCACACGTAATTTATTAAAATTACATTAAAAGCACGGGAAAATGGCTAAATACTGAGCGGTGATCCAAAGGAGGAAAACCATGGGATATGTTAACAAGCAGAATATATATATATATAGAGGAAACCCAAGTTTCCACACAATGTTATTTTCATTTTCATCACCACTTTTGAAATCAAGTTAATAAATTTTTATATATCAAGGAAAGTGATAAAAACAGGATTCTGCTGGTGCGCTCTGTTAATGAGACACTTATTAATGTTTCAAGTTTTATTTTGTTTAAAATAGCCAAAGAATTTTTATCCAACCATTCTGATACCGAGATGGGTGAACTCAATTTGTCATTGAAATGAAAGTACAGAGGTATACATCTGTAGGCCCACTAGTGCAATCACGAAGGGGCTACGTATCAAATGTGTTACAAATGTTTATTTTTACACAAAAACTTTTATTTACCCAGACAATGGCAGTTGGAATTTCTTCGACCACCATTGGAAATAACTTCTGAACTATTCGATTCTCATTTGGATCCTTGGTTTGAGCGTTAAATCATATGATATAATTTTTTGCCTCTCAACTATAATTGCACTTATCACAAAGTATCCTCCAAAAAAACAATGTGACCCACTTTTTGCCTTGTCAATCTAGGATGAAACATATGTGCCATGTGGAAGGGACAAAGGATCAGACCCTTTTACATACAAGAAAAAATGTCCTTTTCAAGTCATATTCCTACACTTAGACTATTGAATGGTTCGATTCAAGAACATCTACAACTGGTTACATTTTTATACTTGGTCATGTGTCTATTGGTGGCGTCATACCAAGCACAATAAAAAAATGTTATCTATGACGGAAAATGATTATGTGGCTTATTTATAGGCTTGTTCAGAAGCCATACGGTTGTTGAATTTCCTTTCACGTCTTGGAAAAGTTTCCCTATAAAAACTCCACCTGGTTTATATTGTGACAATGAAGATGCTGTAAGGTTCTCCGATAAAAACAACAACTCAAGTACTTCTGGCAAGGGGAGGTAAAACTAAAATTGTAAAACGCATGGTGAGGGATGAACAAGTTTTACTAAGTAGACAGAGATAAGTTCTATGCTGCCTGCATTACTTACTAAGGTGGCCCACTTGGGACCTATGGTTCACATGTCTTAAGTATGGCCCTAACCAGTTTCCCTTGGTTTGTGTAATGAGGGGGGTCTAACTTAATATGCTTTAGTCAGGTGATATTATATGGTATTTTTTGTCCAACTGATCTGAGATATGAGTTATTTTTACGAAGTGCATACAATGAACTTCAATTGATATCATCGTAAGAATATTTTGTTCAATAATATGCAGTTCAAGTTTTTATCTTGGATGGACTTTTTATGAGGTGTTTTTATGCCTTTAGGCTGTATTATCAATATAATTCATATCTACAGTGCAATTATGTTTACATAGGATGGACTTATGCCTTTAGGTTGTATTATCCCTATAATTCATATGTACAAGAGATGCTGGCATCATAAGATATTTTCAACAGTTATCTCTGAATTGTTATTTACATCATGTAGACTGGCGCTCCAATCAGGGCAATTGTAATATTCTTGGATGTTGATGTTGATCACTAGTCATGTGTAGGGGTTTTTGTACTTTCCCTGATTGGCAATCGCAAATCAGAGCTAATCGGTTGAAATCTAGTCATGGCTCATCCGAAACAAATGGTTATAGATTTGGGCTCCTATAGATTTGGGCTCCAAAACAAAGGGTTACAAAACAAAGGTAGTTGGTCGTGAGAAGTGTGAGAGAAAGAAATTGACAAAAAAAGCGCGATTCAGCTTCTTGGAAAAAGTTTGGCGATCTTGAGTTCCTTGGGGAAACTTGGTGATTTGTTTTTAGATTCATTGGCAAATTTGGCAATCGTGTGCAGCAAGTCAGATTCTAGGGAAATGTGGAAGACCTTGTGCGGCGACTCAGATCATTCTTGCGATCTTTGACGTTGATCAAACTTGTGAACCCTGAAGATCTTGGGTGAAGGTTCTAAACGGCATTGGCAACATTGGTAACTCTAAATGATTTAGAATTACCTGCTGAAATCGTTGATTAAGATAGAAAGAGATCAAGATTAGTTTCTCTTTTCATCTGCAGAATTTAAACTCTAAACAATTTAGAAGTACCTGCTAAAATCGTTGATTAAGATAGAAAGAAATCAAAATTAATCTCTCTTTTCATTTGCTGATTTTAACACCCTGAACGAATTAGAATTACCTGCTGAAATCATTATTTGAAAGGAAAAGAGAATTGGATTTCTAATATATATTTTTTTACTGTTCAATTTGAAATCTGAAAAAGGGATCAGATTTTCAATTCTCTTCTTTTCAGAGTCCTGATATGGGAAGAAAGTAGTATTATCACAGTATCAATATTATTCTTTAAGTTTTTTTTAATAATAAGGACTTGAAAAATATTTATATTAAAAAAAATTATATTGGAATAGTTTTGCTCTTGAGCTAACCTTTCAGGTAAATTGAATACGAGTTGTTCAGTATTTTCACAAGGTCTTTCAGCACTTGTGAGAATAGAGACACTACTTTGAGTAAAGGCAGTTTTTGAAGCTGAGAAGGACTTGAGTGGTCCATTGGAAGAAGAAGTGAAACCAAGGATACCGTCAAAAGGCTGAAGGGGCTCAAGGTCATTTTGTTTTTCAATTTCTAGATAGGAGGTATCCGTGTATCCCTATTACCTGGCTGTTTTAGCTTGGGGGGCTATAAAACTTGATTAGGGACATATTAAAACTCCGGCTGGATACCCTAGGACAGGAATAAGGTATTAGCCCTAACCTGTATAAAAATTCTGGGTGTCCACTTCTTCTCTCTCTATAATTAGGGAATAGGTAGAGATATCAGGAAAATAATAATACAAGAAGAAAAAGAAAAACTGGGAGCGGTCTAACTCACCCCCCCCCCTCTGAGGCCATTTGTAGGATATTAATCGAACAATTTCTGTCAAGATGTAGACTCAGCTTGGCAACACGCGAGTGTTCTTCTCACGATAGTCCAAAGGTTCAGCAACTCATCAATGATGACCAGAGCTATACGGGCGATTGTGGCCCCTCAGGCAATATAACTTCAGGCACTGTATGGTCACAAGATTATCCGATCGCAAATCTCCATGTCGGCTTAGAAGACCGAGTTGGGCGAGATCAATCGCCAATCTCACCTATGGAGGAATCCATGAGATCAACTTAGAGTCGCACTGCAGTGATCAATGTACATTCGTCGTGGATGTGAACAAGTGCATGCAAGTGAACAGGGTAGTTGTGGGATGTCCAAATGTGGCCTTTTTTAGGGGGAAGCTTATTAGGCTTCCCCTTAAAAAGGTTTTTTAGGGGGATAAGAAGCCCAGCATGAATTTCCTTCCCCTAAAGATGGCCAGTACTTTAATCAAGTAAATAAAATACATACGCGGGGACCTGCATTCACATAGGAGGGGCCAAGCTACAATTTGAAGACGATGAGAAATGATGAATACAACAAAAAGCTAGGCACGTACACGAGGATTGAGCCATCCACATGAAAAAACACAAAAGATCACGATATGTAATAAGATGATGCGAACAATCACAAACATGATAGTTGAATTGTGTGTTCTTCACGTCGAATTGAGTTCCGCAAAGTGGCTTGTGACGAGTCGGGAGACAATTGACTCAATGGTCATGCATCATCCTCCCAAGTAGGCAAGAACTCGTCTCCGATAAGTTAGCACTAACGATATCTTCAAAGCGTTGGACGAGCTCTGGTCGTAACGAAAGAAGTTCCAATAGTGAGATCGACGTATCATCTCAAGACGTTCCACCTTGCCAATGCAAAAGAAATTTGCGGTCCATCTAGTCCCCTGCGACATTCATTACCTCATCCAGTACCGATACCACATGCTCATGCCTCGATAGGGACAAAACAGGAGGGAGTAGATGGTTTTTCTCCCTCACATTACTACTAAGGCTCGTGGGGTGTGAGGCTCAATGATAGGTGGCATAGGATGGTACCGAACCAGATCAATAACATTAAAGGCGGTACAGATCCCTCAGTCTGCCAGGACACCCACAACGTAGGCATGCTTACCGACTACGCAGACTATCAGGAAAGGCCCGACACTACAAGCATGAAAGCTGTTAGCGACCCCAAGAGAGTATCTTTCGGGGCTCAACCTGACCATCAGAAGATCTCCCTTGGTGTAGCTAACTGAACTACAACCCACATCATAAGCGATGTTCTATTTCTGATTTTGCATGATGATGCGCGAATGAATGCCATGATGCATGTCCATAATATTCTGTGCAAATGCAATGCCGTCCTTGAAGCCTCTCGAATATTGTTTATTGTGGAAAGGTATACAGGCTTACGAGGTATCTGGCAATATACGATTTCAAACGTGGTACAGTTGGTGGTACGGTTCACTAAATAGTTGAATGAAAATTTAGAATGAGAAATAACACAATCCCTAGTGGATAGGTTATCACCCACGATATAACAAAGTGAATTCCCTAAACTACGGTTGACTACTTCACACATCCTCGATAGAACAGAGTAAATCCACTTAACTAAGGTTCTTTTGCAAATAGCAGATTAATGTACTTGCATTTACGATATTTAGGTTTTGTTTCTTGCGATAGACGTACTGATCATTTGTAGCTAGTTTCCTCTATAATGAGAATAGACATAATATAATTTGTTGTTCTCATATGATGTTGCTTGTTTTGAATGTTACCATGTCATCAACATTGTTCTCCACCGACAGGACATACCCGTCACCAAATGAATTTGCCTAAAAGGATTAACCGTCTGGCCCACCATCACAGAAGAAATATTTGGAGATGCTTAATTAATATTTTATTGCATTTAATTAGGAAGTTTGGCATTATACAACTTACAAGCTCAGTCAGCATCACATGATTAATATTGCCGTTATAAGTCTCATACAAGTGCTTCAGTGTCCTGTCAGCTATAATTGGATCATAAATATGAAGCTCTATGGAGACCATCACGCAATTCATGTCAGTTGTTACACGAGCAAATTAACCTAGATAGTCATTTCAATTAGTTCACATCTGAATTTTACATGTTAAAATTCATGTTTAAGGAATCGAACCAATTAGTCTTTCAAATACCCCTTTACTTTAATTGTCAGACTTCCGTTTTATTAATTAGCACCATATCACTTCACACCTCCATTATATAATCTTTGCACTATTAATAATGATAATATCATACTTAATAAAAAAAGCACACACTTCATTTCTGATTGTCAATTTGATAATGACGTATGTTGCTAAAATGGTTTTACTTAGCCAGCATCCTACAGTTCCAGAAGGAAAACCCAGAGAAGTTTAAAAAATCAATTAGTCTATTCACATACTATTATGCAACGTTCCCATGAATACCTCAATAAAAAATTAAAGTCACTGGAAAATCTAAACTAGAAAACCTATGTAAGTTAAATCCTCATCCCATTTGCATTGCTTATCGAACAATTCTCTCAATGAACGACGTTGTACTATTTAATTTATAAATTAGGTGATGATTTGTTTTCAATCTTGTATATTTATTTGAAAGAAATGATTAAAAAGCATTTTCTAAATGATTGCTTTGTCGTCCATGTGAATTAAGTGCTTTGAATAGGTATTGTACTATCCTTCTCATGGTTTTTAATCTATATAATCATGTAGTTAGCGCCACTTAACCAGTGGGTTAACTTATAATGATAAGGACTATAGTAGCACAATAGGATACATGATAAGTTCTTGAAATTTGACCATGACATGATGAACTTCTATAGCAATGTAGCAAATAAAACAAACCTCTTACATATATACAGGCTCACGCTTCCCACCTTAAACCAACTAATATCTTATCGATGTGGAATGCCACTACTAGATGGTACATATGTGTTCAACGTCAATTGTGTATTTGAAATCCCATCTTAGACTAATGCTAAGGCATTGATAAGTTTAATGAAAAGTACAACCCCAGTGTCGTCAGCCAACGGCACTAGTAAGTTCACAGTGTGGGGGACTTGGAAATGCCACTTGGCTCCCAATGACCCGGTCATCAGGTTGACAGCTGATAGTGTGTGCATGCCTACTAGCGCTAGTGCATACACCCTCACCAAGTCCGACCATGGACGTATTGATAGAAATCCAAGAACTCAAATGGATATCTCTACCTTTCTATATCCTAACCCCATAGATGAAGACACGCTCAAAAACACACAAGGGCTAAGGTAAATGTATCGGTAGACCGATTCCCAATTGATTGTGATTAGAATACAATACGGCTAACATCCACTCCATGGGTGGCGACACCATCGGTGCATGAAAACATGTCTGCAAAAACAGCACATGATAGAGACATCACGATACAAGCACAAAATGTACACATGCAGTGTGAGTCGTAGTATTGTCTACGGGATTTTAGGTCGCTTCCGCTAGTGAGGCTATACAAGGCATTGTCTGGTGACATGGGATGACCCATTGTCACGCAGCGGTGCTACAGTAAGGGGTGGCCCAATGTCCCACGTCAGTGGGTAAGTGGGGGATGACACGATGGTTCCTGACAGCGCGTCAATGTTGAGCGGCCTTATGGCGCAGGGTGGTGCAGTCGTATAGGGGTCGCACATTGCTGAGGGGGAGGCACCAACGTGCCGTAAGGGAAGATATTAGGTAGACATGGTTGTTCTGTTCTGTTCCTCTAAAACAAACACAAAATTCGCACAAACGAACCACAAAAGAGTCTGTTCATTCTGTTGTTCTTTTTATGCGCAAAAATTTGAACAGATATCCAAATAATTCCCACAGTTCGCACAAACTCACACAATTCACACAATTCACACAATTCTCACAAATTCGCACAATTCGCACACATCGCACAAATCACACAAATTTGTAGAAATAGAACAATTTTCACAAACAGAACCAATTCGCACAAACGAACAAATTTTCACAAACCCAACAAATTTGCACAAACGACCAAACTTGCACAAAACGAACAAAATTTGCACAAAGAGAACATAATTCGTAAATAGAGTCAAAATTACATATAATTGCATTAAATTGCAAAAAAATGTTATGCATCTTCCAAAAATATTCTAATGTATTATATATTATACTAATTTACAACACACTGTGTTCAGTAGAAATTCTATCAGTACAAATCTACAAAAGTATGTCATCGTTGTAACTTAGATTTAAGGAAAAAGTGTGGATTATGTTACTGAATTCATTTGGTAATTTATATAGAAGAGGGGATTATACTGAATTCATTTTGGTAATTCATTTGAATTCATTTAGTGACTTTATTGAATTCATTCGGTGTTAAAAGAAAAAGAATTTATGGATTTAATGGATTTTTTAAAATTAATTTCATTAAAATGACTTATATGAAAATTTGTGTACTTTTATATTTTTATAGAATATATTCTACAATGTAGAACAATGCTTCCATTTCAGATTAGATTTCAATAATAATATATTTAGGTATTTGTTCTTAATTTTTGCAATTTTTAATCTCTATCTCTTCAATTGCTCCACTTTGTAACAGTTTTGCCGTTGACAGATTTTCAATAAAATATATGTTCAAAAACAAATATCTAATTCCACTTAATCAGAAATCACCGAATATAATCTTGCCAATGCATCTCATATCCTGAATTCTTGATGGCACGCCTTGGAAACTGTGTTTCTTTGTTGTATCATGAGAAAGTAAAAGAATCTTCTTTCTTGCTTCTTCTTACGTAGATAGAGAGATACCCTTCATGAATTTCATCTAGACATCATCATCATCTTCACAGATTTTGAATAATGTATCAACCCATCTATCTTCCATGTATCTGGATGGAATGCCTTGGAAGCTTTGTTTCTTTTTTGTCTCATGACAAGGTAAAAGAGTGTTCTTACTTGCTTGATATTACATGAAGTATCTCCTTCTGCCAGAGGTGCATCATGTGCTCTTGTGTCCATTCATTCAAATAACAGTTGATAAAGATGTAATGCAAAATATAGAGAGAGATGAGGATGAACATCAAGGGAGATAGAGATAGAGATGACATGGAGATGTGGATTTTAAAGCAGAAAGCGCTCATTAATATGCTGCCATGTGACAGAACATTGTAGAGATGGAAAAAGATGGGAATGGATGGTGAAAAAGAGATAGATAAAGATTGGGACACATGGATTGCTGGCATGTGGCAGATAAGGGGAGTAGAGATGGAGATTATGATGGGGTCAGAGACATAGACGTAGAGCAATGTATAGATTAAGCAATAGAGAGAGATTAAAATAAGCAGACAAAGAAATTCCTGCATAAGTATAAATAATTAACTTTAAAAATTATTTACTTACCTTTGAAATAATCTACGGAAGGATGCAGTTCATCAGGAGCTCATACCGCTTTCCGCGAACCTATAACAGTCAGATAATAAAACCAAAGGTTCATTTAATAAGCAGCTTGACAGGTGTTTTCGAATCTTATTTTTGAATCAGCTTGGCAGTAATGAAAAATTCAACCAAATTGATCATTGATCTTACACAAAGTAGGAATTGTGAAACTTCAAAGGCTCCCTCATCCACGGGCCCTCAAAGCCAGATTTATTTGGATGTGCCCTTCCCCGTTGACTCTATAGTAAGAACATGAAGATGGGGTCAACGCATGAGCAGGGGCCACCACTCACCAGAGTATGACCGCTAGAGAGTGTCACGATGTCCTTGTCTGACAGCCCCATCTGGTAAAATATATCCCTCAAATGCAAAACCAGTGCCCATAGTTGAAGTTTAATGTCTAATTTATTTCGATGGTATCCTTGTTTGCCAATATTAGTCGTCCAAGTTTTGGAGGAGAACCTTTCTTAGCATCAGGGAGGCGTCCTTCCCTAGGGCAGAACAATGAATCATGCAAGAAAAAATAGAAGAAGAGCATCAGAATAGAATCCAGCTTTCAGCTGGATAGCTGGCCAGTGATGGACGAAAGCGTTTCTCACATTTCTGCCAAGAAAAATGTCAGTAGTTGGGACTCCTGTAATCTCGACTGCAACAAATCCAGCAAGCTAATGTAGCCATTGAATTTTCAATTGCTTAGAAAATCAGATAGCACTTTGCGATGAGGGTATAAAAAGAAGACACTAGAAGTGAATTCTAAACTCTAAAGAGCCATGTTGAAACAACTTAATGATGAAGCTAGATAAGTAGTTCAAATCGAATAAAAAGTTTGTAGGAGTTAATGAATAAGGGAAGCAATAACAACATTTCAAATTGGAAAGCTAAGGAGAACTCGTTGAAGTCATCACCTAATAAAGGTCAGCATGTGTAATCTTCAGATGTTTGAGCTTCACCATCTTTGGTGGCAGAAAGAGAAATAGATTTCAGGAATAGAACAATTCAATATCTGTAACCCAAAACATTTTTTGACAAAATAATCCCTGTCAATTGATTTTCAAATTTCAACATCCATTGAAGAGAGATTAATTTGGACGGAGGAGGGGGAATATGACAGATCGTCGGGAGACAATTAGTAAAAAGTAATGTTTAAGAATGAATGTTACCTTAGCACACAGTTCTAAGGGTATATTCAACCTAGCCTTCGCACCATGCATGTATTCCTCGTGCCAAGTGGACCCATTTGGAGCATTGGTCTTTGTGGTCACATCATAAGTACCAGAATGGGACATTGTGTGAGATTGGTGCTCTCAACCAGATCGATGCCGTGCTACTGAAAAAAAGCATTAATAAAAAATGGAACATACGTACGACAGTCGCGGCTCACGCAAATTCCAAAAAGATAAATCCAAATATGTGAGAAAGTTATGTGACAAAACATCCAAGGCAAAGTAATTATAGAGTGCTCTCGACATTGGATGGAGGATTAGTTTTCCACAGGAATACTAGAGGAGTCTCACATTTAGATTGCGGGCTTCTTCCATCTTTGTCACCGGATGAAAAATGGTAATTTGCCATCACATCATCGTGATTTTTATTCACCAAGGAAAGGAGAAATAATAGAGTTACATACACCAGTCAAGGATCAAGGACAAAGTCTAACCTGTCAGTGCATTCATACGAATGTTAAATGGCCTATCATCTTCATCACTGTCTTTGTCCTCATCTGCTCTCAGGTTGTCGTTGCTGTACCATGACTTCAAAATCATTAAGACTTCAACACTCTCTACCGTGAGCCTCGATCGCCTGTAATTGATCACTCGATGACCTTTTGAGAATAGAGACTCACACACGGCACTCGTCGCTTGAACTGCTAGGAATTCCTTCGCCACTAGTGCTATGCAGGGTAAGAAAGCTGACCTATTTTGGGGGTAAAATTATTCAGAAAGTCAGTAAGTGAAGTACGAGATTTCAAATATAAAAAGTTCAAATCGAATATGATACCCCTCGTCTTCCACCAATGCAACACCTCCGTACAGAATACTGGGGGGTCATCGCGTATACATCGAGCTCTGTGATCGGATCAACTCTTCGTGGAAGCTCAAACGGGTCTAGTATTTCTTCAAGCTCCATTTGTATGAAATCACTAATCGTTGATAGAGCAGTTGGTTCAATGCACTGATTTCTATGGTTTCTAGATACTGATTGTGTCTCCATAATATTGCGGAAGGTAGATAGAACCTCATTCTTAGCTTGTAGATCAATCCAGAGAAGCTTCATAGATGGATGAAGTAGAGAGGCGATAGTGAGAGCCTCATTTCATGTTAGTAGAGACACATATTTACCTTGCTTAGCCCGCATAGTAGAACATACATTAGCCATGGTATTCCTTTGCCTAGCAGAGATAGCATGACCAACTGTAAGCATGGAGGAGTTCGATACACCCACTCTAGTTTGCTCTAGATGCCTCATCAATCCTTTAATAATGATTGTACCCTCATTTGATGTCGGTGCTTTGCTCTTGATAGCAACATAGGTACCAAGCTAGAGTGGTTTGCGTAAGTCAACAAATTTTTGCACTAGGTCCCATTCTGCATCAAGTAAGGCACATTTTTGAAGAGCGGTGGACATCATCATATCGATAACAATTTTCTTCTCAATGCACCCGCATAGCATTTTGTAAGTGGAGCACCATCTAGTAGGGCAATCTATCAGGATCCTCCTCGTGTTTGACATATTTAACACTCTGCAGAATGTACAGTACTTTGCCTCTTGCCTCCTCGATCCTCATATAGCAATTACCACCTCTCTTAGGCATCGAATAACATTCCCTAAGTAAATATCCAGATAATCATGTTCCTATACATCCATCACATCATCAAGGTTTGTGAGGTCTACTTCATCTATGAAACTTAACTCGGGGCCATCGTCGATGACATTGAGCGCCTTCAATCTGGCATGCATAACTAAATTGATCACATGCGCAATACACAAGACATGTCTCTTTGTAGTGAAACGGGTGTTCATTGGCTGCAAATCTCGTTCTAATATCACCATCACTATTGCATTATTCGAAGCAGCCTCTATCGCAATAGTGCACAGCTTCTCACTCAACTTAAATTCTGCAATAACTTCCAACACAATCTCGCTCAAGCACTCGCTAGTGTGTGATCCCTCCAATTAGAGTATAGGGAGGACACATTCACACAGTTTCCATTCCGTGTCTACCCAATGAGTCCTATAAATGATATTTCAACACAATCCAGAGTGATGGCCACTCTATCAACACTCTCTAGTTGGTCACGAATACCGCACTTCAACTTGTCAATGGAATGGATATCCCCTCTTGTGCAATGAATCAAAGCAGTCCGATGAAATATTTCTTACATACAATGTTCCACTATGAGGCCGACTGACATGAAACCTACAAGCTCTTCTTTTGTCATCTTCGATGAGCGACCAGTGAAGTACAGTTTATAAGTACCTTGTCGATCAAAGATGTTGGCCACCGATGGTTGGCTAGAAGAGCTGCATTCTTGAGCCTTCAACTTGTTATACTCTTTATGATGCACATTTTGCAAATGTAGCCAGAGGACTGTACTGCAACTATACTTATTTTTCTCTACTGTCACTACACGACCCCGAGTATGGGTCGCACAAATATTGCATGTGAACAACTTTGGCTCCATCTTTGTGAAGTGTATCCATGCAGCGCATTCATTCTTTCTCTTTTTCTTCTTTTTGTCATGGCCAACACTCCCCTCGGATGATCAACGGCTTTCATGGGAACTAGAAGCATACGATAGAGGTGCCCTAGGCATCCTAAATTACAATTGGAAATTTATATTATTCTAAAAATTCATCCAATACCGAACTAAATTCAGCCATTGTTTCATGTGCACTCTTAAAGTACAAATGTTCAAGCAGATTCATAAATTGAAATGTAAGAAATTTATGGCAACTACAAAGGTGAAATGTAGATTCATACATCATATGGATAAATAAAGAAGCAAAAAAAGAAAAATAACAAAAAATTAAAAATTAACAGAAAAATAAAACTTCTCCAATGTATGTCCCATTTATCACATAAATACGCACCTTAATAAATGCCTCCAAGGCAAATTCAGGAAATTCTTTTAGGGTTATGAAGAAGGCACAGAACACCGCATAATTCTTTGTATCGAAAGGCAGAAAAGAGTAAAGATTCCCAGTGATGACTTCCTGCAGATCAACAAGTAGCCAGAGAGAGAGAGGGTAATCAGCATAGAGAAAGGGATATAGATCAAAAGAGAGAGAAAAGGAGACAGAGAAATCAACAGAAACGTACAGCCAAGCCCGGTTATTTAAAATGTTTTTAAAATAATAAAATACAGCCAAGCCCACCTATTTCATCAACCAACTGAAAAAAATTCCATGCACAGAAAAAGAGAATAGAACATTTAATTATCCTAACTAAAAATGAAAATGTCTCCTGCTCAATCATTGCTGTTAGTTTAAACCTTACTTGCCTACTACACAATTAAACTTATATGTATACATATTTAAATACAATTGATCTTGTAAGTTCAATCAGAGTTATATATGTATATACATTTAAATACAATTGATATTCTTATTTCAATCAGCGTTAGCAAAGTATTCAAATTTAAAAAGAGACGTCCACAATTATGTCATCAATGAAATAAAAAAAATATTTTTAGACACCGGGGGAATAGACTAGAAACAGACTTTCTACAACATTAAAATTCCCAAATACAACGAAAACTGATTATTCCCTCTATGACTTAATAGAAATCTCATGCACTTACCAAGAAAATAAAGGTTTCAACAGCCCTAATCTTAAAGAACAGAGTCTCAAATGCACTGAACCGTTATTAGCATTTAAAGAGAGAGCCAGTAAAGGAGACGAGAGAAAAAAGAGTCATCGACTTGTGACTGATCAAAATTTATCTCACTCATCTGGGTCAAGGCCGTGATTATACCCGCTCTACAATTACCACATCACCAACCGATAATCACATCTGAAGGACATAACTAAGTTGAAACCTAGAGAGACAGAGAGAGATCCAATAAAAAAAAGAGAGAAACAAGAGTTCTTGAGTAGTAACTGATTAAAATTTATATCACCCATCTAGGCCAAGCCCCTATTCATACTCTATCTGCAATAACCACATCAGCAACAGATAATCAAAATTGATGGACATAAACTAACCTGAAACCAAGAGAAAGAGAGAGGGAGAGACAAACATAAGTCCCTGCCCAGCAGCCGATATGTATTTTTTTAATACAGAGAGAGTAATATGGAGAGGGTATGTGATCACACCCTAAATTAGGTCTTTAATTCATCCTATTGGCACTATTTTATGCATTTAAACAGCTTAAAATGTTGTTGTTATCATATATTTACATAAATTTAATGTTTCCAAGTGATTTCTCATTTTTCCCTGATTTTCGGTTAATTTAATGAATTTTCTCCGATTTATTTCAGCTTGAAATAATTATTTTTAAATGAAAATTGCAGGTTTGAATTTTAATTTCCAGCCTAATTATTATGGGGATGAAAGACCAAATTTTCTAGAATTTTCAAGAATTTATTTAGGATCTAATTGGATTTTGAGTTTTATTTATGTGAGAAATGAATTTTTTAAGAGGAAAAGTATATATTTAAAATGAGAAAATGAGTTTTAAAGCAACTTCTACTCTTCTAGGAGCTTTTTGTAAACCTTAGTTGCAATTATGCCCTGAAAAACAGCTCTCGGTCGTGTATGCAGGAGTAAAGCTATTATTTAAACATTTACAAGGTTTTATTGCAATTACTTAGTGTTTTTTAATGCTTTTTATGAGAAATCGGAGGAGAGAGAGTGTGCAAAGGACATATTCAGAATTACTTTTGGGCGGCGTCAGGCTGGAATTGCAAACTTTATGAAGGGCTTCTATGCAAATTATTCAAAAGTGTTTTTCGGGAGTCAACGTGGCCTCATCTCATCTACCGGATGAGAATCTGACGGCGTATGATGATGGGTGCCATCGAGAGGTAATGTGGCATTCGTTGATTCACGCATGCTGCAAAAGATGCACACTTCAATGCATAGCAAAATGTACCACACTCATTTTTTATATCTTTTCCCTTTGTTTTTATTTTTCGCCAAGGGGTACGTGGCGCACGGAGATCAAACCTGAAAAACTAAATTCAAAATACACCAGCCAATCAGGGATCGACACATCATGGCGTGTTAAATAAAATTTAAATTAAAAAAATGAAAATCAATCCAATGGTTATGATTGGTCAATTTTCATTTATAAATAACTTTTGATCATGAACTCCGATTGAGATGATTTTTTAATCAATTTGCTCATCTTGGTCCCCTCTTTCTATTTTATGTTGGATCTTTCAGGTCAAGACTACATTGATAGACAAAATTAATTACTAAATGGGGGTAAAATGGTAATTTTAACCAGTTAACCTAATTATAAAAGTAGAATTTCGAGAGGAGGGGGTCATTCTTGATAGTGCTCTATCACAGCTGCAAGATAGAGGAGCTCCAGCTTGGATCAACCAATTTGGTACTTTTTCCTTCATTCTATTTGAATTTTTTGGTGCATTTTGATGTTGTTAGTCAAATATCTTAATCATTCTTTTTAGTTTCTGTCTAAACTTCTAAATCGCTTGGCCTGAACTGGCATGTACAAGCCCTGAATAGGATTGAGAGGAGTAATTGAGAGATTTACCTGGCTATTAAAGTGCATTTCAAGAAAACTATAAAAAAAAACATAAAAGGGTTAAGTTTCTAGGAGATTTAATTCCCCATTCCATTATTCAATAGAGTAGTTATTCCCGAGTTATCAAACTTATAGAGTCAACCAAAAAAAATCTAAATCTTCTTCCTAATCTCTCTAATCGATGATAGTGATGGTAACCTTTTGACCCTCGTCAGAGCGACAAGGACAACTTGACGTAGAATGACTAAGGAAAAGGTGACTGAGGGGATGGATGGATGGATGATGACGGGTGAAGGGTAATAGACGGGTTTGTAGGGAGGGATAAAACAGCCACAGAAATACACGCGGTCCGATTCGGACTTTAAAACCGATGAAAAACTAGTGGTGCAGCTCCGACCCTTGTCGAGGGCAGGAGTACTGTCTTCACCCACCGCGACGATGCCTAAGCACCAAAATCAATAGCCGAATTCGTGTCACGAAGAAACACTCAAAAGAGAGAGAGGAAGTGGAAAATCCAAACCAAATCTAATTCTGACGGCGGTGGAAACTTCTTGAGAAAATACTGGACGGAGAACACTTTCGACACCAAAGAGTTCAGGTGTACCTCGGCACCGTAGTGCGTGAAGAGGTTGTGCAGAATTCAGATCATGATGAGGCTGGGCGAATCTGGGCGTTGAGGGGCCCACTAGATGAGGAAGATTCTGGGCGTTCCGGGCGTTCAACGGCCCTGGTAGTGAGAAGATGTCGTTGTCGCAGAGTCAGGCGTAGGCGACTACCCGCGCACCGAAGCGCGCGTAGGGTGCACGGAGCGCACGGAGTGCACAGAGCGCACGGAGCGCACGGAGCAGCACGCGCAGGCGCTCAGCGCACGGACACGCGGAGCGCCGGCGCGCACTGCTCCACGCACTCTGTGTGCTCCGCACACCCAGAGCGCACGTAGAGTGCGCAGCTCGAAGCGTCGGACGATGTCGACGACGACTGTCGGCCCGGGGCACTCTGGGCGGCCGCCTAGGACAGCCTTCGGTGGTAGCGTGGGGCGGCCTAGGGCGACGGCCTTGGGCTGCCTTGGGCTGCCTTGGGCAGCAGCCTGGGGCGGCCTAGGGCGACGGCCTTGGGCTGCCTTGGGCAGCAGCCTGGGGCGGCCTAGGGCGACGGCCTTGGACTGCCTTGGGCAGCAGCCTGGGGCGGCCTAGGGCGGCAGCCTTGGGCGGCCTTGGGTGGCTTGGGCGGCCCTGGCTGGGGTGGCCTGGGCGGCCCTAGCTAGGGCAGCCTTGGGCGGCCCTAGCTAGGACGGCCTTGGGCGGCCCTAGCTGGGCTGGCCTGGGAGGTCTTGGGCGACCTTGTTGGGGCGGCCTAGGGCTGTTGGTGGGCGGCCCTATTTGGGCAGCCTGGGGCGGCCTTGGGAGACCCTGGCTAGGGCGGCCTGGGCGGTCTTGGGCAACCCTGTTAGAGCGGCCTAGGGCTGCTCGTGGGCGGCCCTAGTAGGGGCAGCCAGGGTCGGCCTTGGGCAGCCCTAGCTGGGGCGGCCTGGGCGGCCTTAGGCGGCCCTGTTGGGGCGGCCTAGGGCAGCTCGTGGGCGGCCCTAGCAAGGGCAGCCTGGGCGGCCGTGGGCGGCCCTATTGGGGCGGCGTAGGGCTGCTCGTGGGCGGCTGTGGCAGGGGCAGCTTGGGGCGGCCTTGGGCGGCCCTAGCTGGGCTGGCCTGGGCGGTCTAAGGCGACCTTGTGGGGCAGCCTAGGGCTTCTCGTGGGCGGCCCTAGCAGGGGCAGCCTGGGGCGGCCTTGGGCGGCCGTGGCTGGGGCGGCCTAGGCGGTCTTGGGCGACCCTGTTGGGGCGGCCTAGGGCTGCTCGTGGGTGGCCTTAGTAGGGGCAGCCTGGGGCGGCCTTGGGTGGCCTTGGCTGGGGCGGCCTGGGCGGTCTTGGGCGGCCCTGTTGGGGCAGCCTAGGGCTGCTCGTGGGCGGCCTTGGTAGGGGCAACCTTGGGCGGCCTTGGGCGGCCCTGGCTTGTGCGGCATCTGCGGTCTTGGGCGACCATGTTGGGGCGGCCTAGGGCTGCTCGTGGGTGGCCTTAGTAGGGGCAGCCAGGGGCGGCCTTGGGCGGCCCTGGGTGGGGCGGCCTGGGCGGCCTTGGGCGGCCCTGTTGGGGCGGCGTGGGCGGCCTTGGCCGGCCCTGTTGGGGCAGCCTTGGGCAGCTCATGGGCGGCCCTATTGGGGCAGCCTAGGGCTGCTCATGGTCGGCCGTGGCAGGGGCAGCCTGGGGCGGCCTAGGCGGTCTTGGGCGACCCTGTTGGGGCGACCTAGGGCTGCTCGTGGGTGGCCTTGGTGGGCAGCCTTGGGTGGCCCTAGCTGGGGCAGCCAGGGCGGCCTTGGGCGGCCCTGTTGGGTCGGCCTAGGGCAGCTCATGGGCGTCCCTAGCAAGGGCGGCCTGGGCGGCCCTAGTATGGGCGGCCTCAGCGTCCTTGGGCGCCGGCCTAGGACTGCCTTGGGCGGCAGCATGGGGCGGCCTTGGGCTGCCTTGGGCGGCAGCCTATGGTGGCTTGGGGTGGCGGCCTTGAGCTGCCTTAGGCGGTAGCCTAGGGCAGCCTGGTGTGGCCTTGGCGGCCCTGGCTGGGGTGGCGTGGGCGGCCCTGGCTGAGGCAGCCAGGGCGGCCCTGGCTGGGGCGGCCTGGGCGGCCTTGGGCGACCCTGTTGGGGCGGCCTTGGGCGACCCTGTTGGGCCGGCCTAGGGCTGCTCGTGGGCGGCCATGGGAGGGGCAGCCTTGGGCCGCCTTGGCTTGGGCAGCTTGGGCGGTCTTGGGTGACCCTGTAGGGGCGGCCTAGGGCTGCTCGTGGGCGGCCCTTGTAGGGGCGGCCTTGGGCGGCCCTAGCTGGGGCGGCGTAGACAGCCATGGGCGGCCCTGTTGGGGCGGCGTATGGCAGCTCGTTGGCGGCCTTGGCAATGGCGGCCTGGGTGGCCATGGGCGGCCCTAGTAGGGGTGGCCTAGGTGGCCTGGGCAGCCTTGGGCGCCCTTGGCAGCGGCGGCCTAGGCGTGACCTTGGGCGGCCTGGCAGGGGCAGCTTGGGCGGCCTAGGGACGGCAGGCCTGAGAGAGAAAGTGACGTAGGACGACTATGGGATGGACGATTTAGGGCGGATGACAAGGCTATGGGTAGGAATGGGTAAGGGATAAAACAATCCACATAAATCACGGTCGATTCTCGGACTTAAAACCGATGAAATCTGGTGGTGCAGCTCCGACCCTTATCGAGGGCGGGAGTACTGTCTTCCCCCACCGCGACGATGCCTAAGCACCGAAATCAATACCTCGAATTCACGTCGCGAAGAAACACTCGAGAAAAGGAGAGAAGAAGAGGAAATCCAAGTCTAATTCTGACGGCGGTGGAAACTTCCCGAGAAAATACTGAGCGGAGAACACGTCGACACCACAGGGTTCAGGTATACCTCAGCACCGTAGTGCGGTAGAGGCTGCAGGTAATTCTGCTCGTGGCGGCGCGCGTGATATCGAACGGGCGCCCGGGCGTTGTCCGCCCTGGTTGACGTTATGAAGCGGGACGCTGGTCGGGCGCGACGAACTCCCGCGCTGGAGTGCGCGCGGAGTGCGCGAGCGCACCGAAGCGCGCGAGCGCTGCTGCTTGAGGCGCCGCCGACGGCGGCAGCGCCGCGCGACGCTGGCGTGCAGAGCGCACGGGCGCAAGGGGATGGCACGCGTGGCGCGGCGGTTGCGGGCGTGACGCGCGCTGCTGCGGCGGTGATGACGACGGCGGCGGCGGCGGTGGCGGCGGCGGCGACGACGGTGATGACGACGGGGAAGGTTAGGGCAAGATGAGGGGTAGGGCAATCCTCCAAGAAGAGTTAGAAAGAAAACTCAATTCTTGAATTATGATTGCCTCCTGAGTTCTTGAAACAAATGACCTTATATAGGCCTTGGAGGAAAGAGAAAATAACTAGAAAATAAGACACACAAGGGAAAACGTGCATCACGTCACGCCAAAGGGCAGTTGTGGATCTGCCTTTGGCGTCGTGTCATGACGCGCGTGGAGACGTGCGCGGGTGGTGACGTGGCGGACGACGGTTGTGGCGTGTTGACTTATTCGTTGACTCCTGTTGACCGAGGTGGGTTGACTTCTGTTGACTTCATCTTTGGATCCGTAACGTCTGTATTGACCCCGACTGCCTGCGGTGACGTGTCCCGGGCTGATGCATTGGCGTCCTCGCCAATAAGAGAGAGAGAGATGAGATGAGGAAGAGGAAGAGATGGCCGGCGGCGACGACCGGTGATGCAAGGGGGTGGTGGTGGCGGCGGCGACGGAGGCGGCGAGTAGGGTTGAAGAAGGGATGGGGGGGGGGGCTTGGGCAGTTCTCCAATAAGAGTTAAACAAAAACTTGATTCTTGAAATATGACTGCCTAAGTGTTTCTTGAAAATAATGGCCCATATATAGGTCTTGGAGGAAAGAGAAAATGACAAGAAATTAGAGACGAGAAATTAAAGATGTGCGTCGTGTCACGCCAAAGGGCAGTTGTGGATCTGCCTCTGGCGTCGTGTCATGATGCGCGTTGGGATGTGCGCGGGTGGAGACGTGCTTGTCGACGGTTACGGCTTGTTGACTTTGGTGTTGACTTTGGTTGACCGTGGCAGGTTGACTTCGGTTGAATTTGCTGTTGGGTCCATAGCAGGCGTGTTGACTCCGGTTGACCGTGGCGACGAGTTCGACGGTGATGTGTTGGTGTCCTCGCCATCACAACTATAGTGTCAAACTAAATGACTCTGTTGGGGTTCACACACACGTGCACGACGTAAGGGAACAGAATTACTACAGCATCAAAGGGAATGATTCTATTGACTAAGGCACCAAGTGACCACGACATGAGCAGAGGCTGAGTCTCGCGGCATGATAGCGATAGGAGAGGTCTCATGCAGTGACACACATAGCTTTGTAAGACAATAGCAGCAGCTATATAGGTGACACTAGCAATGGTTTTGTGGGGCAATTACGACAGCCTAGAGGAGCAGTAGTAGCAACGGACAGCGTCTGGTGAGCACGGGCACAAGCACCGTGTGTAGGAGCATCTTCGGTGAAGCTGAACACTAGTGACGATTGGTACATGATGGTGAGGGGATCGAACGACCATAGATGATACAGGCGTTTGTCAGTGTCGTGTGTTGTGTTATGTCCTTAGATCTATCGTTAGCCCGTAATCCAAGTGTGAAGAGGCAACGGTGAGCTAGGAAATCAACTCAAAGTCGTGATTTGAGGCACGTGGACTAAGTTGACGGACCGTGTTGACAGAAATATTGTTGGTCCACAGAGCATATATTTGCATAGCATAGAACGCCAAAGAAATCAACCGCACGTCGTCCCGATGGGCGCCACCAGCAGTGGTACATGGGCCGGTCAACTTGGCCGCATACAAGTTGATCCCACGCCTACGCGATACCAAAAGTGTCGATGTTCTGGCTCAGGATCTCTCCACGGGCATCGTCACAGGGAAGTCCTCGTGAGGCGGTGGGACAGTCTAGCACATTGATGCCATGGTGTGTCTAAGCTCTGTTGTGGCGAGGCCAGCGAAAGGGGCGAACAACCGAAAGCTCGTCACAATGCTAGGCCTTCTCCTCCTTCCGTTCCCTCCCTCCCTCCTTTCTTCCTTCCTCTTCCTTCCTTTTTCTTCCTCTTCCTTTTATTCTTCTTCTTGATGAGACCTGGTCATTGGTAACTGCCAAACAAAAACTCTAGATATAGATATGTTTGGTGGCGATTATGGCTTTATATAAGGCCATGATAGGCCCTTTCAAAGGGTCCAACAATGGGACCCCTTTTAGAGCACAAAATGAAATAAAACTATGGAAATCAAACGATGCAAGGATAAAACAAACAGTGTGAAATATGAGCATATGTACGCGACATGACAAACATGGCGAATGCGACTTGAAGAATACATACAAATGAAAACAAATACACAAAGGAGTAAGGAAATAAACATGATATGGAGGGGCCCTAGAAAGATAAAACTTTTGAATTGCCCAGACATGCATTACCCATTGAATTTGATCACAGGCGTCTATATTGATGCCTTGGCATGTTGGTCGGTTTGGACGCGGACCGGCGGGCTGTCGATGATGAGGAGGGTAGCTCCGAAGACGTCTCTTGAGGGTTGGGCTGGCGTGCTCCATTAGTCGTGTTTCTTTTGGTGCAAAACAAATGGTACTGTGATTTATCCCTTCACTATGTGTCAGCCATAGTAGCCATTTTGTCTATCCAGTCAGATAGTTTTGATGAGTTTGTCCTGTTATTATTCTACCGCCAATTTGAATTCTATGAATGTCGTACAGCATCAGATTTCCCACAGATAATTGAAAATATCAGACACGTCTTTAGAAATTAAGATAACACAAAAGTCATTACTTGCATAGTTTTTACACTCCTTCAGACATATAGTTCAGTTTTATTGTGCACAATTCCATAATTTAGTGCAACTCTTGTCATCTTATTTGAATGAAACAGAATCTAGTGTTCCTGGAGCATCTTTTAATATGAATAAGGATTAGTAGTCGCTGAATTACAATCACCTCATAATAAACATACTTGTACATGGATCACACTTGCACTACTTGGATACTCGATGATATGTGCAATATTTGACTTGTTTACCCATGAAGCTAATTTCCCTAGATCATTATTCTAACCAATAGTAACTATTATTTTATCCACTTGTCATCCTGGGTTACTGACACCGATATGGTAGGGCAGAGAGTTATTCCTTTCAGGGAAATTGATTAGGTGAGGGGTCTGTCCAGACGGTGGAAAATAAATCTGACGACATGTTGACACTCAAAGACCTGCGACATGATACGACGGCACAAATTCATCTGCCGTCTATTCTCGTGATGGAGAAAACTAGAGAGAAATGATCTCCACCAATGTCGCGGAAAGTCCAAACTTTGATATGGTTAACGATCATACATTAATGTGCTATTTGAAAGAGAACACCTGTTTTGTCGACAAAAAGAAGACTTTAGCTCAAGACCAGCGAAAAAAAAGGTGATTCTGATTATACTTGCCCAGACCACGAATTACATTGAACTGATCATGACGTGTATAAGAGAAAGGAGTACTTGCTAGGAAAGTAACACCCAGTAGAACAAATTACAAGCCTTTAATAGCACGCATAATTTATTTCTGCCAACTCCTAGGGGTAGGAATGGCTGCTGCGCATCAGCTTATTTACGTATGCGAAAATGCGACGATGGACTAAGGGCTGTTGGACGTGACATTCCTCTGCGGTGCGACGGTGACTCCGACGCCGACGACGTTGGTGTTGGTAGCCCAGATGGCTCGGGAGCCCTGGTAGAGGACCACGTTGCGGTCAGGTTGGAGGATGAGGGCATACTCATTGTTGCCGAAGTTGGTATCGGTCGCCCACACTGGACGGTTTCCTTGGTCATATATCACAAAGTTCCCATCCCTCTGCATGTCCGCCCGGCAGCCTGATCCTTGGCCGTTGGTCCCCGAGGACCAGACGGCTCTGTCGTTGTCATAGAGCACTAGGTTACAGTCGCTTTGCATGACGAACACATAGGCGTTGTAATTTAGAGATTGTGAGGTGAAGAGGGTATCCCCGGCGTAGAGAACGTTCCTAGCCAGGCAGACGGATGGAAATAGAACAAGAAAAACTAGGAGGGGGAGAGAGAGCTGCATGGTAGACATGGTGTGGGGGGAGGGAGCACCCAGTCAATACGGCCACAGGCTTCCGTAGAGCTGGTACTTGGGCAGCAGGGTAGTTCCCCGCTATTTATAGGAAGGGAGGTGCGAACGAGGGTGCAGAGTCTGATCGTGAGAATTGGATATTTTGGGTCGTATGCTCTGACCTAGTCAGACGGGTTCTAATATTCCTCTCGACTGACTTAAATTGCGATAAGAATGGACTTTACAACAGCGACGAACTACGTGTGAAACAAATGTTCACGACGCGTGGCTAACTTATTGCCCCGTCCCAGCTCGGCTCAAACGTCTTTAAGGTCATGAAAGCCCTCCGGGGGAAATCTATTTAGACGTATCATCTGGGCCCCGGAGGGAGAGAATTTGAAAGGAAACGTCACTATGAATCTTTATTTTATAGTGACCTTAGTCAAGGAATGCTTGGACTCTTTATTTGCACACCCTAACTTCGAGGGCAGTTCCTGGACGGGATTACAACTTTCACGTTACAATGCGAATGAAGGCATTCCACCATTTGATATGGATGGGGCAATTTTCTTGCGCACGACTGCTGTTGTCATCCGTGCTTATGAGCAGCCGACAGCGTGAGAAGGGCACCAGAACAAAGCAGATAACCAGTTTCCGTCACTTTAATGAGTCATCCACCCAATTTTTTAAAAAAATAGGGAACTAGGCATGGGCTAGAGCAAGGAGAAAAGGAATGAGGAGGGGGATAAACAAAATAAATATGGATAAAAACAATTAAAATTTGGAAGAATAGAAGAAGCAGAAAATAATGTAAACTAATGGTTTAGATATCACTGACCCAGGAGATATATTGTGTGAAGAAGGCGTTGTCAGCCACTTACTTGAGCTCGTATGAACAAGGATCAGTTGTAAATGTATGGTCTTGTAGGGCTTACTTCTGTACACTTAAGTGAGCTGCTACAGCGTTGTCTTGCCCATATCGAACCCATTGGTACCAACCAGAGCTTCTTTGTGTTATATCAGCCATGTAATAACACAATATTGGTGATAAGTAGGCATAGAAGACAGCTAGTACTGCTTCGACTGTTTTACTAAGCGTCGAAGTGGATTTTATGGTACTTAACCGACCTATGATCTCTTTTTCCCCTTGCCATCCGTGAAGTTAATTACGAGACGAGACTTCACCGTTTTCCGATGACAGATTGAATCCCCCATGCGTAGTTCCTTCTTGAAAAGTAGGAATGATGACCGAGTATTCCCTAAACATGGACACTTGTCTTGTCCATTGTATAGGTGCCCTCCTCCCACCGTCGGGAACCCATAGTCGCGGATAACTACAAATGTCTTACGCAATCAAATCGCAACCATCCTATTCATGAACTTTAGAGCCATAAAGCAATAGAGTAACGCCTTTCCTAGCATTGTAACATGACTGCCCTCGACGTAAGGGTGCGCAAATGAAAAGTCCAAGCACTCCTTGACTAAGCTCTGTATATAATAAATACTTATCATGACATTATCTTTCAAATGATCTCTCTCCAGAGCCCCAGTGACACATCTAAAAAGATTTCCGACGAACAGCTTTCATGACCTTGGGGACTTTTAAGCCGAAAACATAAAGGACAATAAATTGGCCATTCCCACTTCACAGCTTGTTCGCCAATCTTCTTATTTGTTATTTGGGACGCAATAAACAATCCAGTAAGCGCAAAAAAAAAAAACCAGTCTGACTACGGCAGAGCGGACGACCAAGAATATCCAAGTCCCATGTTCAGAGTCTGCACCCTCTCTTTTCCATCGCTTTCTATAAATAGGAGGAAATGACCCTGCCGGCAAAGTATATTGAGGAGTTTTACTCGCCTCCGCCGAGTATCAAGCAGTTGTCTCCGCCGAGTATCCGCTGAGTCATCGCTGTTGAGTCAGCTAACTCGGCGTCTCAAGCACTCGTATCAAGACTACAGAGTCAGCTGTGGAAGTCAACTTGGCGATCCTTTGATAGGGACTTAAAAAGATTACTTAGTAAAATCAACTAAATAATATACTCGTTAGAGGTTAGAAATAGGATTCAATATAGTTTTAAACATAGAGTAGGACTCAATATAGATAGGATCAAACTTTAGATGGTCAGCATTAAATCTTAAGCAGTTATAATGGTCAGGATTAAGTCTTGGTATTTCCGTTATATACGATGGGACCATAGCACCGATCAACGGCTGTGATCGGTGCATCGGATCTGTTATAACAGACAAGATTAGTTATAATGTTTTGTTATAAAAGACGGGTACAAAGCACCAACTAATGGCTGCGATCGGTGCACCCGATCAGTTATAACGATCAGGATTAAAACGGCTTTTTGAATCCGTAAATCCGTTGTAAACTGTTACTACGGATTTATACATTCGACAACTACCGATACTTATAAATATTTGACCAATGTTACACACAAGACTTGCGGTTTAATACAACGATGTTGATCCTCTCTGTATTGAATCCTACTCTATGTTTAAACCTATATTGAATCCTATTTCTAACCTCTAACGAGTATATTATTTATTTGATTTTACTAACTAATCTTTTGAAGTCCCTATCAAAGGATCGCCAACTTGACTTCCACAGCTATGACTCCGTTGCCTTGATACGATTGCTTGGGACGCCAAGTTAGCTGACTCCATACTGATGATTTGGTGGATACTCGGCATAGACGACTGCTTGATACTCGGTGGAGGCGAGTAAAACTCCTCAATAAAGTACCAGTTTGAAGGAAACCTATGGTTTTATTTACTTGGTCCCTTCCCACACCATGTCCACCATGAAGCTCTATTTCCCCCTCCTATTATTTCTGGTTATCTATCCATCTGTCTCTCAAACTAGGAGCCCTCTTTGCCCAGGAGATACCCTCTTTACCTCAGAATCTCTAAACTACAACGCCTATGTGTTCATCATGCAAAGCGACTGTAACTTAGTCCTTTTTTACAACAAGAAGGCCGTATGGACCTCGGGGACAAAGGCCAAGGATCAAGATGCCACGCGGTGATGCAGAGGATGGAAACTTTGTGTTAAGGAGATAACGCTTGAAGATAAGGATGTGAAAATTCTGCTGATAACGGTCGACTGCTGCTATTTCAAAATTGCAGTATAACGGTCAACTCCTGCTATTGCTCAACAGAGGATGGATAATGGTCAGGCACACAACGGTCACATTGAGGCCTATAAATACCTGTGTAAACATTAGATCATTGAGCCTTTTCTTTCTATTGTGTCTCCCAGGGCGGCGGCTCCGCCCGTCTCTATCTTCTGCTGGGTTCTGTATTGAGCCAGTCTGAATCCTATTTGATTGAAGACCGTGAGATGCCCTTCTCTCTTCTTCTCCACTTCTCTCGTCTAGATCTCATATTGGCATCTCATATTACTTAACATATAGAAATAAAAGGCTCAATGATCTAATGTTTACACAGGTATTTATAGGCCTCAGTGTGACTGTTGTGTGCATAACCGTTGTCCATCCTCTGTTGAGAAATAGCAGCAGTCGACCATTATACTGGTATTTTCAAATAGCAGCAGTCGCGTTATCAGCGGAAGCTTCACATCCTTCTCTTCAAGCGTTATCTCCTTAACACTTTGTGATATACAATCAAGCGACCAATCCAGTGAAGGCGACCAACACCAACTATGGCGATAATGACTATGTCCTCGTCCTCCAGGTTGACCGGAATGTGGTGATCTACTAGGGCACCATTCCAATCTGGGCTACCCACACCAACGTCATTGGTGCCAGAGTAACCATTGCACCACACAAAAATGTGACCTCCAGCAGCCCATAGTCCTTCGCCGCATATACGCATATGTTAGTAATAAGCTGTTGCCCATTAGTTATTGTTGGAATACATCTCTCTCCTTCCTTAGTGTGCCTATTCTTTCCCCACATTCTCTCTCTTCTCTCTCCCCTTATATATGATGTATGAGGACGTCTCATCAAAGCATCAAACCCGATTTTCTATTCACCATTCTCTCTCTATTGCCATTTCTCTCTCTTCGACGCTACATGGTATCAGAGCTTCAAGAGATTTATCAGTCGCGCCTCTCCTTGACTGTGACCATCCTTGACGGCGATGATACCTCCAGGCATCTTCATCAGGCGCCAATCTTCACCAGACTTCTTCATCAGGCGCCGATCTTCTAGGCGTCTTCATGAAGCGCCTTCTAGGCCAGACGCCGCTCTTCATTAGGCAGTAATCTCTCTCTAGAAATCTTCATCAGGCGCTGAACTTCCACACATTTTTCTTCAGGCATCTTCCAGGCCAAGCACCTATCTTCCAGGCGTCCTCATTAGGTGCCTTCCAGGTAGACATGGTCGTTCTGTTTTTTTCGTTTGAATTTGTGCAAATTGTTCGCTCTGTTTGGTTTCCTGAATGAAACAAAAAAAATTAGAACAGAACATCACATAGACCCATGTGCGGTTCTTTTGTTCGCTTTGTGCAAATTTTGTTCTAGTTTTGTGCGAATTTTGTGCGAATGTGCAAATTTTGTTCATTTTTGAAAAAAAAAACAACACAACAAAGAACAAGGCCCTGTCCAGTTCTTTTGTGCTAATTTTTTGTTCATTTAAAACAAACAGAACAGAATGACCATGTCTACTTCTAGGCCAGTCGCCGACCTTCATCAGGCAGCGGTCTCTCTCCAGGAGTCTTCATCACCCAACTTCATTAGACGCTAATCTTCTAGGCATTTCCATCTGGCATCTTCTAGGCCAGACGCTGATCTTCGTGATGTGGCATCTCTCTCCGGTTGCGTCTTTATAAGCGGCATTCCTATCTCAATCACCTAACACTTCTCTCATGGCAAACAAAGCGGAATCTTCTGTTCAAATGGCTCCCCTCCGCCCAACCCCTGTGAGGCAGTCTATCATGATGGCTCTCATGCATCTAGCCTATATGTTTGACGGAGCAAATTATAGTTTGTGATCGACTGCATTCATGGAGTTCTTGAATGCTTATCAACTTTGACATCACCTAACGGATCCTCCGCCAATTGAGTTAGACTCGACCTATGCCGAGTGGACTTACGTTGAATCGGCGGTGTGTACGTGGTTGTGTCAGAGCGCCAACAGCAAGATCATGCAATCTATCTGTTGGACTCCCGCCTAGCTCGTGCTTTATGGCAGCGACTAGCAACGATGTACGCCAACAAGAGTAATGTCTTTAAGACTCTTTGTCTCTACAAAGATTTATTTGCATGCAAGCAGGGTTCTAGCTCACTCCAGGAGTATTATGGCGCAATGGAGTCCATCATTATCGATATAGTAGTGTATCAGCCTCTGTCCACTGATTCTAAGACATTGGCTTGATACCGAGATGAGCTTCGAGGTAGCGCATCCCTGAGTAGGCTAAAGCCCAAGCTCGCCCATATGATACACAGACAAATTCTGGCTGGTTCTCAAGTGATGCCCATCAAGGAGATCTTTTCTACAGCACTCCGGTTTGATGACAGTGTGCCTACCTTGTCGCCTACACCTTCGGTTGATGTCTCTACCCTAGCTGCATCTAGTGGATCTGGAGGCCCCCCGAAGCCCGTCGGCAAGGGGCCTACCTCCGGAAAGCCCACAATGCTTCCCTTAGTGCAAGTATTGTGGGAAGCTTACGCATCCCTCTAAGAAATGTTGGAACGAATTCGGGAAACCCGCATTGGTACTTGCCGCCTATGGGGGAAAATCTGCACCTGTCACATCGAGCACTTCAGCTCCCTCTATGATGTCTACTATCTCTAAAGCCGCCTCATCTGCTGCAGGCTACCAGATTCGGTGTCACCTGCAGAGCTTGCATATCTCCACGCTTTTTGTGCACCCTCTCTGCACACTCCACCGAGTGCATCAACTAGTCTGGTTTCTTTCGCCAGCAGTCTAGCTTCCTATGTCAGAGGAAACTCCTCCACTCCAGGTATGTCCACCCTCTCAGCTTCTAATATGATTTGGATTATTGACTCATGAGCTTTGGCTCATATGACGGGTACCTCCTCCATCTTAAACCCATATTCCCCTAACACCTCACACCCTGATATCTACATTGCTGATGGTCGCCCGTGTCCTGTAAAGGGTTCAAGAGCCACTCACAAAAGATCGTCTCTTGCCCCCCACAATGTCCTTTACATCCCCGGTTTTCCCACGAACCTTCTTTCCATCAGTGCCATCACCAAAGCTCTTAAGTCTGGTGTTTTCTTCTATCCCTATCATTGCATCTTCCAAGATCATCCTACGGGGTAGTAGATTGGATTGGGCCATGAGAATGGGCAAGGAATCTATGAGCTCATGCTTGCTTTGTTTTTGATGTCTTCCTCCCCAACTTCTTCCCAACACTCCTTTTTATGGCATTACATTTGGGACATGCACGTTTTCCAAAACATAAAGAAGCCTTGCCATGGATTAATGTGTGCACTTTTAAATGTGAATCATGTGAACTAGGTAAACATCATCGATCATCATATCCTGCATGCACTTGCATACGTTCTGCTCGACCTTTTGATCTTGTACACTAAGACGTATGGGGCTCCGCACAGCACACATCATCTTGATGGCGAGGACACCAACACATCACCGTCGAACGTGTCACCTCAGTAAACCGGAGTCAACACGTCTGCTATGGACCCAACGGCGAAGTCAACCGAAGTCAACCAGCCACGGTCAACCAAAGTCAACACCAAAGTCAAGACGCCGCATCCGTCGACAAGCACGCCTAACGTCTGTGACAAGATGTGCGCTGTGTCACACCAAAGGGCAGTTGTGGATTTGCCTCTAGCGTCGTGTCATGACGCGCGTAGCGACGTGCGCGGATGGAGACGTTAGGCAGTCATAATTTCAAGAATTGAGTTTCAGTTAAACTCTTATTGGAGAACTGCCCAGCCTCCCTCTACCTTCAAACCCTAGCTATCGCCGCCGCCACCACCGCCGCCGCCGTCGCGTCGTCGTCGCATCGTCGTCGCGTCATCGGCCACCACCTGTCCCCATCCATCTTCTTCTCTTCCATCTTTCTCCCACTCTCTCTCTCTTTCTCTCTCTCATCTGCCTCAAACACCCTTCCAAGGCTGCCAAAGGCACTACGACGCCTAGGGCTGCCGCCCAAGGCTGCTGCCTCAGGGCGCCCTGGGCTGCCCAAGCCGCCACAGCCAGGCTGCTCAGGCTCCGCCCAAGGCTGCCCCTGCCAGGGCCACCCAAGGCTAACTTGGCCACCCCAGTCAGGCCGCCTAGGCCACGCCCAAGGTCGCCCCTTGCCAGAGCCGCCCAAGGCTGCCTAGGCCACCCCAGCTAGGCCGCCCAGGCCGCCCCAGCCGGGCCGCCCAGGCCCGCCCTTGCTAGGGCCGCCCAAGGCTGCCCAGGCCGCCCCAGCTAGGCCACCCAGGCCATGCCCAAGGCTGCCCCTTGCCAAGGCCGCCCAAGGCTGCCCAGGCCATCCCAACCAGGCCGCCCAAGGCCGCCAACGGCCGCCCCTCCCTTGGCCGCCCAAGGCCGCCCAGGCCGCCCCTAGCAGGGCTGCCCAAGGCCGCCTAGGCCACGTCCTAGGCCGCCGCCCAAAGCACCCCTTGCCGTCGGTCATCGTCGACGCTGTCCGACACTTCGAGCCGCGTGCTACGCGCGCTCTGTGCGCTCCGTGCACCCTAGGTGCGCATCGCGCGCGCAGGTAGTCGCCTACGCTTGAACCTGCGACAACGACATCTACTCACTACCAGGGCCGTCCAACGCTCGGAACGCCCAGAATCTTCCTCGTCTAGTGGGCCACTCAACGCCCGGATTCACCAGCCTCCTCACGATCTGAATTCCCCGCAACCTCTTCACGCACTACGGTGCCGAGGTGCACCTGAACTCTTTGGTGTCGAAAGTGTTCTCCGTCCAGTATTTTCTTGAGAAGTTTCCACCGCCGTCAGAATTAGATTTGGTTTGTATTTCCCACTTCCTCTCTCTCTTTCGAGTATTTCTTCGTGACGCAAATTTGGATATTGATTTCAGTGCTTAGGCATCGTCGCGGTGGGTGAAGACAGTACTCTCGCCCTCGATGAGGGTCGAAGCTGCACCACCAGTTTTTCATCGGTTTTAAAGTCTGAATCCGACTGCGTGTATTTCTGTGGCTGTTTTATCCCTCCCCACAAGCCCGTCTACTACCCTTTACCCGTCATCATCCATCCGTCCATCCCCTCAGTCACCTTTTCCTTAGTCGTCCTACGTCAAATTGGTAGCAGAGCCTAACCTCTCAGCCCAGTCGTTTCCGCCATCGTAGACGTCTCCATTCATCATTCGTTAGTCCCATTGCATGCATTTGCGTTCAGGCAAAGGAGTCTCCGCTCCGATGACAGACCAACCCCAAGACGGTTGTGAGGTGTCCGTTCCTGTCCATGAGTTGTCATCGTCTGCCCCACCGACCTCCTCTCGAGGGGACATCGATCGTGTATTAGACACTGTCCAGAATGGTTTTCATGATGTCAACACACAAATTACCAATATGGACAACCGTCTAACCAAATTGATTGATGCGATGAGCAAACGAACTTACCAACTCGAGAATAGAGATCTGGATCGACATCGTCGTGATCGCGAGAACCACTACCCACCTGATCCTAGATCTCGAGACCGTGATAGGAGTCATCGCGACCAGGATGATCCTATACGACCCGAGGATAGATCCGGGAGCCAAAATCTGTATCGTCTCGAGCGAGACGATCAGATTCCTCTTGAGATTTGTACTCCGGTCCGTGATAGTAATCGTCTCCCACGAAACAATTACTATCCGCCCAAGCCTAGGACCCCAGGCCAGGATAGGAATCGTACCCCACGAACGATCCCTATCCACCTGTGGGTAGAGCCCAGTGCATGATGGAAATCGTTTACCCCGAGACGATTTTCATCCACCGGAGGAGAGGATCCCAGAGCGCGATAGGAATCATCCCCCTTGGAATGATCCTTATCTGCCTGATGATAGATATCGCGGATGGAACGGGAATCGTGTGGACAGAAACGATCCTTATTGGTGTAATACGAGCGGCTCGTATTACGTCACAGGAATTATGATGCGATGAAGTGAGATGTAATTCAATGCACGGGAAAATAGCGGATGAGCAGTAGAGGGAATCGGCGGATAACGGTGTCGGCCGTGCCGGTCAACGAGAGAAGAATGATCCCTAGATCAAACTTCCAAATGACTTGCGAAATCAACTAGACGTCTAGACAATGAGGGGCGTATGACGGCCCTGGAGTGTTTGGCGTCTAGGCCAAAGAATATCCGTCAACCTCAAAGAATTCCTACACTCCACGACGGTGGCTATCCTATCCATGAATTGTAATGAAAATAATGGCAGAGGACGCGATAGCGGAAGACGAGACTGGAAAAGATAATAATGCTGGTAAACGGAGGGGAGACAAGACTAACCTTAAGTCCCGCTAATCCACAGCGTCAAATCTCGTTCTGGCAGGTGATGTGGTGTAGATGGTAACGTGTTGGTAGACGACTCTGGCGTGATTGCTCGGACGTCGGACCGATGAGCGTAGGAGGTGATCAAGTCAACTGACCTTGGGACCACGGCAAAGGATGTGGCAGTAGACGGGCACGCGCAGAGGTGTTTTAGTGCGCACGCACGGGCCGGCGTGAGGAGCACGACGCGCGCACTGGCGAGCAGACGCACCGCGCGGTGGTAGCAGGCGAGGGCGCGCGGACGCCTGCAGCGGCGGGCGGAGAGGCGCGCAGGAGGGGTACCCTCTCGCGCGAGCGCCGGGCGATGAACGGTGGAAGGGTGGTCGAGCGGGAGGCGAGGGTGAGGGGCCAAGAATCGAGAGGAAAGAAGTGTGGGAGAATTGAGAGTTCAAGAGTGGTAATGGGGAAGGGTCAAGAACGAGATGGGGAAAGGACCAAGAACGAGATGGGACGGATCAAGAATGAGATGGGAAGGATCAAGAACGAGATGGGGAGGGTTCAAGAACGTGGAGGGACGGATCAAGAACGAGATGGGAAGGGTCAAGAACGAGATGGGAAGGATCAAGAACGAGATAGGGGGATTTCAACAACGTGAAGGGATGGATCAAGAACGAGATGGGAAGGTTCAAGAACGTGATGGGAAGGATCAAGAACGTGATGGGAAGGATCAAGAACGAGATGGGGGGGTTCAAGAACGTGAAGGGACGGATCAAGAAGTTCAAGAAACTGGGTGGGACGTGGTAGAATCAAGAAACGGGGCAAGGGGAAGGAATCAAGAAAACGTGGGGGAGGGGAAAGAGGGGAAATTCAAGAAATCTGGGAAGATGTTCAAGAACGGTTGTGGGGTGGATCAAGAACAAAGAGGAGGGTGGGGTATGGATCAGGAATGGTGGAAGGGTGGGAAAAGGTACCAAGAAATGGCTTTCTTGAACTGTAACAACCAAGAACCCTCCAAGAACGAGGAGTTCTTGATGGATCTGGGGTGTGCTCCCTCGGCGGAGCAGATTTCCCCGGTTGATGGCGTGTTAGCGACGCTTCTTGAATCTCCCAAAACCCCTGGAGTAATCTCGACGAAGGCCTCTTTCGATTCTTGATGGCGGCGGCTTCTTGAAACTCTTTCCTCGCACCGGAGTGATCTCGACGGTGCGCTTTAACACGTCTCCCTCGGAGTGATCTCGATGGGAGAGACGTGGGCTCTACCCACGGAGTGATCTCGACGTGGGGTGGGGCTAGCCAAACCCCCTGCACTACTCTCTACGATAGGGGGGAGACGAATTATGTATAAACTTTTCCACAATGACTCCAAGGTGTTCCTTGGGCATGTCATCCCCTTATATAGTGAGGATGGGTGCCAAGTGAACGTGGGAGAGGACGAACTATCGCGAGACGTGGTTCGGCCTCTCCTTACAAATTCAAAATACAAACATAAAAAGTAAAAAACGACGAGGACAGAGCCCAACAACATTGGTCCAGTCCACGAATCCAAAAATACAAATACACATGAAAATGAGCATAAGTAAAAAGATAAAAGTTCTTACGGGGTACTTAAACCCCGGGTGGCGAGCGTCAGCACGAGCTGCTCGGCATGGCTGATGACGTCCCGTCGCGTCATCCTCGAGATGGTTCTTTGTCATCGTGGCATCGTCCTTGAGATGGTTCTCCATCACTTATCCACCCGAGGATATGGTTCCCCCTCGCGATCAGCGCCGTGCAGATCACGACAACTAATGGCAACAGATTCAGCGTAGCGCCTAAGTCGATGTTCCATATTACGAGGGATCTAGGGACTCGAAGGAGTGTCTTGATTGGTAGTCTAAGTTAAACAGTTATTTTAAGTGGCACGGTATGTTAGAGTGGCAGAAAGTCCAGTATGCCGAGATGAGATTAGGGGGACAAGCAAGAATCTTTTGGGAAATTCTCGAATTTTTGATTTATAACAGTCGTGAGGCACCCATAGATACTTGGCCCCAAATGAAGGAAAAACTGCGTGAGAAATACGTTCCACTAGCTTACTAAGACAATCTCCTAGATCAATGGCATAAACTGCAGTAGGGTAGACGTCCGGTTCCCGAGTACATTACTCAATTCGAAGAATTCTATATGAGGAGAATCCCCGAGTCGTTATTTCTCGATTTAGAACCAGTCTTAGCCCTTATCTTGAGATGGAACTGCTAGTATGCAAAGCCACCATCCTAGAGCAGGCCTACCAGATTGTAGAAGACCTAGAGCTATGTAAGAATTTATATCATTCTCCCGTGTACAATCGCCTTGCTCTCACCGATCAGTCGCACTTATCTAATCCTTCTTATTCCAACCGTGCGACCTAGCGTAATCCTCTCTTAGCCCTCCCTTCACCACCACCACCAGTTCCTACCACCACTCATACTCCCACCGAACATCGTCCACGCGCTCCGACTCAATCATCTACTATGCCAAATACTCGTTGATGTAAAATGACCTGCCGGGATCGAGCGGTGCGCGTAAACATCACAAGGGGTGGAGGGCAGAGCGGCGGAGCGGCAACACGGGGCAAACGCTTCGTCGATAGTGATTGGGTGGGCCCGGCTTTGTTCTGCTATCAAGCGGCATAGAAAGGCATCGTCGGTGCGGAGCGGCGGCTGTATATCCTACTGCGATCATGTACCTGCAGCGGTAAACTAGGGGCGGCGTGTTATCCAATGACCGTCTCCTCTGAAGCTTCTCTAGGAGACTGGAGTGACGGGAAGTAGCTATGGACGGCACAACGGCATAAGTCAGCTGCCACTACATTCTATCATCGGACTACGAAGGCTCTAACTAACTACGAGGGTTGTAACTAAGAGGGTTGTAACTAGCTACGGACGTGAGTATTGACGGCGACAGGTCAGCCCACGACTACTCTTCTCAAAACTACTCTAAGGACTCTAAGGCGCATACGACTCTGGTAACTATGGTGGCACAGGTAGGCACGGGTAAGGAAATCTAAATCGTGCGCGGTATGGATGGCGGAGGCGACACACAATGAGCTAGGATGATAGAGGCAGGTGATGGAAGTCTGGTCGGCTAAGGGCGGGCAAGGCATAGGTGGGTAGTAGACGGAACTAAGGTGGCCGAGGAGGCGGAGGGGCGGACGAAGTGGTCGAGGGTCGTGGGATGACAGCTGTCAAGGTGGCCAAGGGCAGCCGGAGGCAGCCTGGTCGCCGAAGGGTGTCGATGCGGCTGAGGCGCCCGAGGGCAGCCAGAGCGGACGAGGGCGGCTGAGGCACGCGTGGTCGGCGGGAGGAGGTCTGGGTCGGGCAGCCTGTGACGGCCGGCTCGAGCTCGGAGGGGTTGGGACAGGCCGAGGATAGCCAAGGATGTTCCGGTGACCAGCGGCAGTTGAGCGATCGAGACGGCCGAGCGGTCGACCATGGGGCTGAGGTCGACGTGGGGCCGTGGCGGCCGTCGTGGCCATGGAGCCGTGGCGGTCGCTGAGCCCGTTGTGGGTCCGTGGTGGCGACCATGGGGCCAAGGCGGCCGCAAAGGCCGTTTGGCCACGGCGGTCGCGGCGGTTGCGGCGGCCGCGGTGGTCGCGGCCGCGCGCGCCGTTGGGCCATGGTGGCGCGGCGCCGCGGTGGCCACGGAGGTCGCTACGGCCGCGGGGGTCGCGGCGGTCGTGGCGGCCGTGTAGGCCACGATGGTAGGTGTGGAGGCGGCGATCTGGTCGGCAGCAGACGTTGAGAAGACCGAGAGGCGACCGAGGGCGATCTGCCCGTGGAGGGCGGCAGAGAGACCGATGGAGTTATGGTAGTATAGCGGCCATGAGCTGCGGCGCGGTCGAAGGCCTGACGAGGCGGCGGAGCTGGCGGCGCCGGCGAAGGCGGCGCCGGAGCTCAGGCGATGAAGACGAGAAAATGCCCTAACTTCCCAATTTGATGTCATTTTCGTAAATTCCTCCAACTCGAAAAATACACTAAAATCTCTCAAAAACACTTCTAAAAAAATGACGAGAAAATTCAAAGGACTACATTGTGGAAACTCTCTCAATTTCAATTCTTGGTCTTCTTCTATTACAATGGGCATCCTTCCTTTTTATACGGGAAAAAGGGAAGCCCAAGAGGTTTTAGGGAAGATGAAACAACAAAACAAACAAAATGCAAATAAACAACCAGAAAAAAACAAGGAAGATAACTCCTTAAGGCTTGCTGGTCCCCCATCACTCATACTTCACCCTCCCTCGAGTCCACCGCTAGGGCCCCTCCTCAATCCAATACCGCACAACTCGGTCCTTCTGGCTTGACTTGTTTTAAACGCCAAGGTCGAGGTCATAGAGCCTCCCAATGTCCATCTCGAGCCCTACATATAGGTCAGGAGCCCTCCGATAACACCCCTATCGTAGATGATCAACCCATCAACGAAGAAGAGTATAGTATAGAAAGCTACATCGAAGACGAATTCGTGCACGAGGAAGATTTAGTGGGCTTCATCGGTATCACCGACTGCCCACCAACCCTTCCTCGTCGGGATCCATCTACATCTATTAGAGGAGTTGTCCGATGTACCCTTACTCAGCCTTCGACCGATAATTTTGCTTTGAGGACGTCCATATTCTATACATATTTCAAGATTCGTGACAAGATGTGTAAAACGATTGTAGACAACAGCAGTTGTATTAACGCCGTATCCGATGTCATGATGTCACGTTTGATTTTACCTCTAATCGACCATCCAAACCCATATTATGTCTCCTAGATTGCTGCTACCTCGATTCCCATAAAGAACCAATGCCGTCTTCCTTTGAAAGTCCAATCTTATGAGGAAGACATATTGTGCAATGTGTTACCCATGAAGGTGGGCAGCGTTATCCTCGGCCGTCCTTGGCTTTATGATAACGATGTACATCTTTTCAGTAGAAGCAACACTTGTTCATTCATACATCAGGGAAAAAAAATTAATGATCCAGGACGGCTACGAAATGGACGATTAAGGAATGGACGACTAAGAAAAAGGGCGACTGAGGAGACGGATGGGTTGACGACTGGTAAAGGGTGATAGACGGTTTGTAGGGAGGGATAAAACAGTCCGCAAAAATTCACACGGTCGGATTCAGACTTTAAAACCAATGAAAATCTGGTGGTGTAGCTTCGACCCTTATCGAGGCCAGGAGTACTGTCTTCCCCACCGCGACGATTCCTAAGCACCGAAATCAATACCCAAATTCGCGTCGCGAGGAAACACTCGAGAAAGAGGGAGAAAAAGTAGAAAATCTAAACCAAATCTAATTCTGATGGCGGTGGAAACTTCTCGAGAAAACACTGAACAGAGAACACTTCGACACCAAAGAGCTCAGGCGTACCTCGGCACCGTAGTGCGTTAAGAGGTTGCGGGAAATTCAGATCGTGATGAAGCTCGGCGAATACGGGTGTTGAGAGGCCCCTGAACGACGGGATCTGGGCGCTTTGGGCGTTGAATGGCCCTGGTTGAGACTAGATGTTGTTGTCATCGAGTCAGGTGTAGGCGAATACACGTGCGCGCGAAGCAGCGCACGGAGCGCGCGGAGCAGCGTGCGCCGGCGCTGAGCGTGCGGAGCGTCGGTGCGCACGCGTTGTGCGGAGTGCGACAGACAACACCCAGAGCGCGCGTAGCGTGCACGGCTTCAAGCGTCGGATGGCGTCGACGACGACCGGCGGCCTAGGGCATTCTGGGCGATGGTCTAGGACGTGGCTTGGGCGGCCCTGGCAACGGGCAGCCTGGGCAGCCTTAGACGGCCATGGGCGGGCCTAGGCAGCCTGGTTAGGGCGGCCTGGGCAGCCTTGGGCAGCCCTAGTAGGGGCTGCCCTGGGCGGGCCTGGGCGGCCTAGCTGGGGCAGCCCTAGGCGGGCCTGGGCGGCCTGGCTGGGGCGGCCAAGGCAGCCTTGTGGCTGTCCTGGCTGGGGCGCCCTTGGGTGGCCCTGGCAGGGGCGGCTCTGGGCGGGCCTGGCCAGCCTGGCGGTGGCGGCCTGGGCAGCCATGGGTGGCCCTGGTAAGGGGCGGCTAATAAACTCAAATAAGGGTAGTTATTTCCATGCATTAATCATCTTATATCTTCTAAAAGTAAGTACATCATTGCCAAAACTGCTTGTTTTTGCATAGTAATGAGATCATGCCTTTTCACTACCCTAAAGATGAAAAAACTTACATTTCTACTTAATTAGTGTTTCCATCAATGATTTGACATGAATTTCACAAGTTAAACAGTTCTGGATTTACTCTTAATTGGATTTGAGGGATATTTCTAACCCCCACTTGACTCATTGAGTCAAGTGGGATATGAATCTAACGATTTCCCTAGTGTGTTGACTTTTCAGGTCAAGGTTGACTTTTCATGGTCATAAAATTACGAAATTTTATGGGAAAGTCAATAAAGTAGTCTGAAAGCTTGGGACAAAAATTCAAGTCAAACGGAGCAAAGATCAAAAAGATACATGCTGACCAGTGGAGTTGACTCAATTGATAGGCTTGGTGCAAAGGAGCTTGAAGGAGACCTTCTAGAATGTCCTTGGAGGCTTCCAAGTTGATCAAGACATATGGAGGTGACTCCAGATGGCAGATCCTGGTTGGATGAGAGCCCAAGGTCGAGATCCAGGCCAGGATCCATGAGGTGGAACCCATCCATCCATCCATTCCAGCCCAAATCCAAGGGCTAGAGATGATTTGTAACAAACTCTAACCAACTCTAACCAACTAGTTCTGTTCCCTCCAAATTCGACCTGGAGGGAAAGAATCTGGTTGGTTGGGGTCTGTTCACCTGGATTGAAGCTTCAAGAAATCAATACTGGACGTTCATCCCTGATCCAACCACCAAGAATGACTGAAACAAACACATGTACCCCTATAAAAGGGCCCCCCTCACCCTCTTTGACAGCATCCAAGAATTGAGTATTGTTTTCTTTACTTTGTGACTTTCTTGAGGTTGTTCCTGGGTCCATCTTCATTCAGAAGGTGCAAGGAGTCTTCTAAAAGCGTCCTGGATCTTGAAGCCAGTTGGTAGTGAGCTGGAGCAACAATCTTGGGCCATTTGTGGTGTGACAAAAAGGTTATGCTGTTCTTTCCACCCTATATCCTTTTAGAATTCTCTTAAGCTTCTTGGCTATACTTAAGCAGATAGCCAACATCTCAAACTTTCCAACGCCTACTCACACATGTCAAATCGATATCTGGAACTCCAGATATCATCGTTTTGGTCCATAGCACGTGAGAGGACCTCTTCGCGCGGCGGAGCGGCGAAGCCCAACGCACAAGCAGTGGCGGAAGCGCCCAGGCTTGTGCACTATCTCTCTCCTCCTCTTCTTTTTTCCATTCAATTCATTCAGAATTTTTTATCTCTCTCTAGAGACGATAAAAAATTCTAAAAAAATTCTCAAAAATCATTTTCAATCTAAACTTTCTACGGAAATTTTTTTTACACTTGGTAAAATTCGTATCATTCTTCTTAATTGAACATTTACCTTCATAATCACTAAAAGCTTTACAAAAAAGGTTATATGAATCTTGAACTTGCAATACTAGTTTAAAATCTTTTTAACTAACTACCTAGCTCCCTGAGGGATCGACCCTTACTAAAATACTACTAGTAAGGAAATTAAATTATTGATTGGTACTTAACTATCCTTACAAACGACTCTCAATCAAATTGTACCCCTTAGTTAGGACCAATCAGCGGCCTTGGGCGTAGCCTGGGCGGCCTAACTAGGGCGGCCTAGGCAGCCTCGAGCGGCCCTGGCTGGGCGGCCTTGGGCGGCCTTGGCAAGGGCAGCCTTGGGCGGAGCCTGGGCGTCCTAGATGTGGCGGCCTGGGCAGCACGGGGCGGCCTGAGGCGGCAACCTTGGGCGGCCTTGGGCGGCAGCCCTAGACGTCCTGGGTGGCTGCCTTAGGCGGCCTTGGAAGGCCGCCTGAGGTAGGCGTGAGAGAGAGATAGAGAGTGGGAGAAAGGAGGAAGAGAAAAAGATGGATGGGGACAGGTGGAAGAGAAGAAGATGGATAGGGAGAGGTGGTGACCGGCGACGTGACGGCCTTCAAGAAGAGTTTAACTGAAACTCAATTCTTGAAATTATGATTGCCTAATGTTTCTTGAGAACAATGGCCTATATATAGGCCTTGGAGGAAACAGAAAATGATAAGAAATTAGAGATGAGAAATTAAAGACGTGCGCCGTGTCATGCCAAAGGGCAGTTGTGGATCTGCCTCTGGCATCATGTCATGACGCGCATAGGGACGTGCGCGGGTGGAGACGTGCTAGTCAACGGTTGCGGCGTGTTGACTTTGGAATGGACTTCGGTTGTCCGTGGCGGGTTGACTTCGGTTGACTTTGCCGTCGGGTCCATAGCAAGCGTGTTGTTTTCGGTTGACCATGGTGACACGTTTGACGGTGATGTGTTGGTGTCCTCGCCATCAATTCCCCCCGGGGTGCAGAGAAGTTGGCTCTATCGAGTAGACGTCTGAAAGCTCCAGCGGGATCACCAAGTCGAGGCGTAGGCAAGCCAGGTCTTCCTCCGTAATCCACATGTCGTCCATCGATGCTTTGCCCTGCTAACAAACAAGAAACTTCCACACCGTTCCACCTTTGGTGAAGGTGATTACTTCGTCCAGTATCTCCTCGATGATTTCATGTCAGTTAGAGGGTAGTGATGGGGGAGTGCACAAGTCAAACTCACTCACCAGGAAGTCCGAGGGTAGAACGGGGCCATTAGATGAAGGAGGTGGGGCTTTAAACGCAACTAAATCCGAGATATTGTAAGTGGTGCTTATTCCCCACGAGGGGGGTATGTCGACGGCATAGGCATTTCCCCCAACTCGTTTGAGGATCGAAAATGGCCCGGCACTATGAGCATGAAGCTTAGTAGCCCGTTTGGAGGAAAATGTTTCTGGCCTAATCCTCACCATCACCATTTCACCTTCTTTAAATTCATAAAAACGACGGTGTAAATCTGCGGACTGTTTATATGAGGCATTACTATTTATGATACATGTACGGATTTCCTCATGGACACTTCTAATATGATCAGCAAACTCATGACTGTCATCTGAGACTCTAGCATGTGGTAACATAGGTATGAGGTCGGTAGGGGTATGAGGAAGATGACCATGCACAATTTCAAATGGACTCATACCGGTAGTACGGTTATTTGACGCGTTGTAAGCAAATTCGGCACACAGAACGACAAAATCCCAAGACTTGAGGTTGTCTCCCACCAACGATCGTAATAGGTTACCAAGGCTCCTCTTTACGACCTCAGTCTGTCCATCACTTTGGGGGTGAAAAGCTATGGAAAACTTGAGCTTCGTCCCAAAAGATGCCTAAGGGTCTTCCAAAAGTAGCTAGTGAATCGAACATTTCTGTCTGACACTATGCTTTTTGGAAGTCCACGGAGACACACTACTTCATTGAAAAATAATTGAGCGACATGAGACGCATCAGAAGTTTTAAAGCAAGGGATGAAATGAGCCATCTTCGAGAAACGATCCACAACCACCATGATGGAATCATGGCGTTTGTTCGTCCTCGGAAGCCCTAGCACAAAGTCGATGCTCACATCCTCCCAAGGTTTCTGAGGGACCGGTAGTAGGGTGTAGAGGCCGGTGTTCTGTTTGACCTGCTTAGCGAGAGCACATACACGACATTGGGAGACTATATTCGCTACGTTTTGCTTTAGGGAGGGCCAAAAGAACTGATGCTCGACCATAGCTATGGTTTTATCTCTCCCAAAATGACCATTAAGGCCTCTGGCATGTGTCTCCCACACAAGAAAATCCCTAAGAGATGACTGTGGGATGCATAGGCGACGATCATAAAATAAGAATCCAATTTCTAAGATATAATCTTAGTTATCAGGGTTTGGGTACTTGCCTAAGACCTGTAAAATGGGAGCAAAATCTGGGCAATCAGGATATAGGTCTTTCATATGATCAAACCCAATAACCTCGACTTTCATAATATTCAGCAAATGGACTCTTCTACTCAAAGCATCGGCGACTAGGTTCTCGACTCCCCTCTTATGTTTAAGGACAAAGGTACATGACTGAATGAATTCGACCCACTTAATGTGCTGTAGTTTAATTTTTGCTGAGAATGGAGATACTTTAAGGCTTCATGGTCAGAGTAGAGGATGAATTCCTTAGAGAGTAGATAATGACGCCAATGACGTAAGGATTGGACAATCGCATAAAATTATTTTTCGTAGGTAGAATACTTAAGCTTGGCGTCATTCAACTTTTCACTAAAGAAGGTGATGGGATGATTTTCTTGACTCAGAGCTCCTCCTATTCCTAACCCTGAAGCATCACAGGCGACATCGAATACTTTATCAAAATCAGGTACGCGGAGAATAGGGGCCTGAGTCATTCTAAGTTTGATCTCTTCAAAGGATTTTTGCGCATCTACAGTCCATTCAAAATGATTTCCCTAAGGCATTCAGTCAAGGGTGCCATGATGGTACTAAAGTTGGATATAAATTGCCGGTAGAAAGTTGCAAGACCGTGAAAACTACAAACATCATGGGTATTTCTAGGCGTTGGCCACAGGGTTATGCCGTTAATTTTGGCCGGATCAACGGATACGCCTTGCCCAGATAGGATGAAACCTAAGCATGAAACATGACTGACAAGGAAGCAACATTTTTTTGGGTGAGCATACAACTGCTCGGTATTCAATACGTCCCAAACTAAACGCAAGTGATGGAGATGATTGGATTTGGATTTGCTATAGATAAGGATATCATCAAAATATATGACGACGAAATTTCCTATGAACGGTCTAAGTATGTGGTTGATCAATCGCTAGGTGTGTTCGATAAGCCGAAGGGCATAACCTTCCACTCATATAGTCCGTCTTTGATCTTAAAGGCAGTTTTCCATTCGGCTCCTTGTTGGATACGAACCTGGTGATGATCGCTTTTAAGATCAATTTTGGAGAAAATTTGGGAACCTGCCATCATGTCAAACATGTCGTCGATGCGAGGAATAGGAAATCTATACTTGACGGTAATCTTGTTGACGGCTCTACTAACAATGCACATGCGCCAGCTCCCGCCCTTTTTGGGAGCTAGTAGTGCAGGGATGGCGCATGGGCTGAGACTCTCCTATATGAATCCCCTATCCAAGAGTTCTTGGACTTGGCGTTGAAGTTCCTTGTACTGTGTAGGATCCATATGATAGTGGGGAAGATTCGACAAGGAGGATCTGGGGATGAAATCAATGGCGTGCTGGATTTGTTGCATAGTAGGTAGCTCATTTGGTAAGTCCTCAGGGAAGACACTATTGAATTTGGCTAGTAATTTGGAAACCTCCAGTGGGGGTGACGTGGAATCCTCTCAGTGATGATCAAGAATCATAGCTAAGCAAATAGACATCTCGTTATCTATCTCCTTCTGAAATTGGCGACTGCTAAGAATGCATAGACCTAACGAAGGAGATTTTGGCGAAGGTTTTTGTGGATTTTGGGTATAAGGATGCCACGTAATTTTCTTTCCCTCATATATGAAAGAAAAAGTGTTGCTTCTACCGAAAAGATGTACATCGTTATCATACAGCCAAGGGGGGCCGAGGATAACACTGTCCACCTTCATGGGTAACACATCGCACAATACGTCTTCCTCATAAGATTGAACTTTCAAAGGAAGACGGCATTGGGTCTTTACGGGAATCGAGGTAGCATCAATCCAGGAGACATAATACGGGTTTGGATGGTCGATTAGAGGTAAACCCAAACGTGACGTCATGACATCGGATACGGCATTTATACAACTGCCGCTGTCTACAATTGTTTTACACATCTTGTCACGAATCATGAAATATGTATAAAATATGGACGTCCTCAAAGCAGAATTATCGGTCGAAGGCTGAGAAAGGGTACATCGGACAACTCCTCTAATAAATGTAGATGGATCCCGACGAGGAAGGGTTGGTGGGCAGTCGGTGATACCGATGAAGCCCACTAAATCTTCCTCGTGCACGAAGTCGTCTTCGACGTAGCTATCTATCCTATACTCTTCCTCATCGATGGATTGATCATCTACGATAGGGGTGTTATCGGAGGGCTCCTGACCTATATGTAGGGCTCGAGATGGACATTGGGAGGCTCGAGGACCATGGCCCTGGCATTTAAAACAAGTCAAGCCAGAAGGGCCGAGTTGTGCGGAATTGGGTTAAGGAGGGGCCCTAGCGGTGGACTCGAGGGAGGGTGAAGTACGGGTATTTGGCATAATAGATGATTGAGTCGGAGCGGGTGGACGATGTTTAGTGGGAGTACGGGTAGTGGTAGGAACTGGTGGTGGTGGTGCCGGAAGGGCTAAGGGAGGATTACGCTGGGTTGCACGGTTGGAATAAGAAGGGTTGGATACGTGCGACCGATTGGTAAGAGCAGGGCAATTGTACACGGGATAATGATATAAATTCTGACAGAGCTCTAGGTCTTCTACAATCTGGTAGGCCTGTTCTAGAATGGTGGCTTTGCGGACTAGCAGTTCCGTCTCAAGATAAGGGTTAAGACCAGTTCTAAATCGAGAAATAACGACTCGTGGATTTTCCTCAACTCGACACCTCATATAGAACTCTTCGAACGGGGTAATGTACTCAAAAACCGGATGTCTACCCTACTACAGTTTATGCCATTGATCTAGGAGATTGTCTAAGTAAGCTAGTGGAACATATTTCTCACGCAGTTTGTCCTTCATTTGGGGCCAAGTATCCATGGGTGCCTCACGACGGTTATAAATTGAAAATTCATGATTTTCCCAAAAGATCTTGGCTTGTCCTCCTAATCTCATCTCGGCGTACTAGACTTTCTGCCACTCTAACATATTGTACCACTTAAAATAACTGTTTAATTTAGACTCCCAATCAAGATACTCCTTAGGGTCCCTAGATCCCTCATAGTATGGAACATCGACTTTGACGCTACGCTGCCATTGGTTGTCGTGATCCGCACGGCGGTGATCACGAGGGGGAACCACATCCTCAGGTGGAAAATGATCGTTCTTGTCCGGACGATTCCCGTTCCATCCGTGATATTTATCATCCAGCAGATAAGGATCATTTTGAGGGGGATGATTCCTATCGCGCTCTGAAATCTTGTCCTCCGATGGATGGTAATCGTCCCGTAGTGGGCGATTTCCATCATGCACCGGGGCTCTATCCACAAGTGGATAGGGATCATTCCGTGGGGGACGATTCCTATCCTGGCCTGGGGTCCTAGGCTCGGGCAGATAGGAATCGTTCCGTGGGAGACGATTACTATCAAGGACCGGAGTACGAATCTCAGGAGGAATCTGATCGTCTCGCTCGAGACGATACTGATTTTGGCTCCCGGATCTATCCTCGGGTTGTATAGGATCATCCTGGTCGCGATGACTCCTATCACGGTCTCGAGATCTAGGATCAGGTGGATAGTGATTCTCGCGATCACGCGATGTCGATCCAGACCTCTATTCTCGAGTTGGTAAGTCTGTTCGCTCACCACATCGATCGAACTGGTTAGACGGTTGTCCATATTGGTAATTCGTGTATTGACATCACGAAAACCATTCTGGACAGCGTCTAATACACAATCAATGTCCCCTCGAGAGGAGGTCGGTGGGGCGGAGGATGACAACTCATGGACAAGAATGGACACCTCACGACCGTCTTGGGGTTGGTCTGTCATCGGAGCGGCGACTCATTTGCCTGAACGCAAATGCATGCAATGGGACTGACAGATGGTGATGAATGCAGACGTCTACGATGGCGGAAACGACTGGGCTAACAGGTTAGGCTCTTATACCAATTTGACATAGGATGGCTACATAATGGACGATTAAGGAATGGACAACTACGAAAAAGGGCGACTGAGGAGACGGATGGGTTGACAACGGGTAAAGGGTGATAGACGTGTTTGTAGCGAGGGATAAAACAGTCCACAGAAATTCAGACAGTCGGATTTGGACTTTAAAACAGATGAAAATCTGGTGGTGTAGCTCCGACCCTTATCGAGGCCGGGAGTATTGTCTTCCCCACTGTGATGATCCTAAGCACCGAAATCAATACCCGAATTCGCATCGCGAGGAAACACTCGAGAAAGAGGGAGAAGAAGTAGAAAATCTAAACCAAATCTAATTCTGACGGCGGTGGAAACTAAACGGAGAACACTGAACGGAGAACACTTCAACACCAAAGAGTTCAGGCGTACCTCGGCCCCTTAGTGCGTGAAGAGGTTGCGGGAAATTTAGATCGTGACGAAGCTCGACGAATACGGGCCTTGAGAGGCCCACTGAATGACGGGATCAAGGTGCTCTAGGCGTTGAATGGCCCTGGTTGAGACTAGATGTTTTCGTAGAGTCAGCTGTAGGCAAATACCCGCGCGCGCAAAGCGCGCGTAGAGTGTGCGAAGCGCACAGAACAGCGCCCGCCGGCGCTGAGAGCGCGGAGTGCGACGGAGCGCACCCAGAGCGCGCATAGCGCGCGCGGCTCCTAGCGTTGGACGGCGTCGACGACGACCGACGGCCTAGGGCATTCTAGGTGATTGTCTAGGATGTGGCTTGGGCGGCCCTAGTAGGGGGCGGCCTGGGCAGCCTTGGGCGGGCCTGGGCGGCCTGGGCATCCAGTGGGCCACTCAACGCTCGGATTCGCCCAGCCTCCTCACGATCTGAATTCCCCACAACCTCTTCACGCACTACGGTGTCCAGGTACACCTGAACTCTTTGGTGTCGAAATTGTTCTCCGTCCAGTATTTTCTCGAGAAGTTTCCACCGCCGTCAGAATTAGATTTGGTTTGGATTTCCCACTTCCTCTCTCTCTTTCGAGTGTCTCTTCGTGACGCAAATTTGGATATAATTTCGGTGCTTAGGCATCGTTGCGGTGGGTGAAAACAGTACTCCCGCCCTCGTTGAGGGTCGGAGCTGCACCACCAGTTTTTCATCGGTTTTATAGTTCGAATCCGACCGCGTGTATTTCTGTGGCTGTTTTATCCCTCCCTACAAGCCCGTCTATTACCCTTTACCCGTCATCATCCATCTATCCATCCCCTCAGTCACCTTTTCCTTAGTCGTCCTACGTCACACCTTTTCGGTGAAGATACTACATTGTCTTCGTAAATGACTACACTAGATGCAGCTGGACTTACGTTCTTCATAGCCAAAAACAAGTCGCAGACACGGTTCAACAATGGGTGATGGATGTCATTACACAATATGCTACCACCCCGAAGGTACTTTGGACTGATAATGCCTTGAAATTTGTACGACGTTCTTTGGAGACCTTTTTATGCAAAAAAAGGGATTATCAATTAGATGACTTGCCCCTACCCCTCTCAATAGAATGGAGTGGCTGAGTGGAAAAATCGACATCTCCTGGATATGGTGCGCAACACATTGGTTGCTATGCATGTTCCCATGTATCTGTGGTGTGATACAGTCCTGATTACCACGTTCTTGGTGAATATCCTTCCATCTGTTGCCTTAAGTGGGGCTGTTTCTATTAAGTGGCTTCATCCCCGTGCAAACTCATTATCCTTACCTCCTCCAGTTTTTAGCTGCACTACATTTGCTCAAGATAACACCCCTGGTTTATCCAAACTCGATCTGCCTGCTCTCAAGAGTGCTTTGTTGGTTATTCCGAGACTCAAAAAGTTTATCGAGTTTACTTTCTCTCTACACGCTGCTACATCACATCCGCCGGTGTCACTTTCCACGAAGATGTCCCATACTTCACACCACCACCCCTAGTTTCCTTAGTTGTCTCTACGACTTCTTCTGACAGTCGAGGCCCTCTTCTCATTCCGCTTCCCTCGGCTTCCATTCCCGATTCCGCTGCTGCTCCCTCTTGTTCCACCATCCCAGCCAACTCTTCCTCTAATCCCAAATCTCCATCATTCTCCGCACCGTCTCCTACTCGTGAGCCCATCATCCCTATCTCTCCTCCTTCACTTGTCAATCCATCCGTCTACCCTACATCCTCCTCCCCTGCACCTCTATCACCTCCATCATCCATCGACCCTGTGATGTCAGACGACGGCGCTGTCGTCGTCCACACGGGTATCGATATGATGCTCAAGTACCAATTTGATGTCGGGCAATGGCGATGTTGTCGTCCGGATGGGTATCGAGACGACGCTCTAATACCAATTTGATGTCGGACGTCGTCGAGGACATCATTTGGTCGCCATAGAGTATGATGGCTCGGTACCGATATAGTGGGTTGGACGTCGACGGTGTCATCATCCGACAGAAAATCAACATTAATTGGTTGATGTAACTATGAGGCAATGCATGAGATGTCCTATGTGTCGTGGGTGCAGGCTCCAACTCGAGGGAGGCGCCAAACTCTGAGCCTGGACAGGGCCATCGGGCAATTGCGAGGGTAGCCTCTCAAACCTCGTTGGAGGGATGAGACGTCTACGGCAGAACGAAATCAATATGTAGGGCACACACGTAACGGACAGACTCGTCTGTACTGGTAAGACGCTCAAAATACTTTCATAGGTTTCTCTCAATTACCTCTCTCACCTACCTAGCCCGAGCGCAGTACAGTGAAGACAAAGTATACTGGAAGGGATAATAAAAGGAGTGGCAGGAAACGACGGCGTACCTCATCAGCGCATGGGTTGTCATGTAGAATCGTCGACAAATGTCATAATCAGAGCTGGTGTGATGGAGAAGTGTCGGAGAGCAAACGGCAGCTTGAGTGACGATAGAAAGCAGGAGCGATCAGTGAAGGTCAAAGGGAGAGGGACAGGGCCAAGAATGAGGTGGGATGGGCACGTTGGCAAAATGGCTCGAGCAGCTTTTCTGGTTCCGTTAGAGCGTCCTAGCGAGGATCGGTACAAGTGGAGTCATTTCAGCAAGGGGGAGCAATGAACGACAACCAGCGGTGGTCGCCGTTCAATGCCAAGGTCGGGGAGGGTGGCGACAGTACGTTGGATTCATCTTGCGGCAACGGGACCTCCGGACTCCAATTGTGGAGCGTGAACTAGAACTGGTCGTTGAGTAGGCCTTCGGTGTCCGGTTCACTTAACGGGATCTCTTTGACCCTAAGCAATGACCCATAGGGACTGCGCTGCCATCGCATTCTCAGTGGCGGCCAAATCGGGTCAATACAACACGATCCACTAAAATCAGACCGAGGCAGATCAGTGTTGATAATAGCATAATAAATATCTATAAGTATATCAAAAATGGTATATTCCTCTAAATATTCCTCTAAGCTCATCATTTTTGCACTTTGGTATAATTATGGTATATTTCCATGAAAAGATGAACTTCTTTACATGATTCTTGAATTATTTGTTTTAGAGAAAACCTCAAATCAACGAGGACCTCTTTGGAGTACAGAAGGAAGCAGTCAAAGGACGTCAATTGAATGAAGTTAAACGTGCTTGGAGACGAAGAAGAAAATCCCTAAAAAGAGGAAAGAGAAGAGATACTCCTAAAACTATAAATCTGTCTTCTTCCTTGCCCTTTATCTCTTCTTTTTCTTCTGCGTTTTTCTCTCCCGATATGTCTTCTTCTGTCCTCCGCTATTCTCTCTTTCCTGCGATTTTCTCTTCTCGACTTTACTCTCTTCCTCGCCTGGCTTCATTTTTCTTTCTCTCTCTCTGTTCTCCTTTTCCCTCTCGCGTTGTTTTCTGATTTGTCTTCATTCCTCTCTCCATCTCTCTCTTTCTCCACAGTTATGCCCAGTTCTCTCTTCCTCTCTTCCCCTCCGCAAATTTTGTCCAGCTGTTCCCCTTTTCTTCCAGTTCTCTCATTCTCTATTTCTCTCCCGATCTATTTTTCTCCTCCTTAATCTGTTTTTCTCTCTCGCCCCTGCACTTTCTTCTCTGTGCTTTCATCTCTGATCTGGTCGTATCTCCTCACTTATTGTCTTTCTGCTCTCTCTACTCCATCAATCTTCCGTTATTCTTCACCTTCACATCTGAAACACTATTATTATAATTTCTCTTAATCTTGTGTCTCTTCTCTGAAACCTCTCTTCTCGCCTCTTCTAATTACTCTTATTTTCTGTAGTATTACTTCTCTCCCTTATAGCTCTTAATCTTACTACTCCACTTCCTCTGAAATCTCTTTTATCTACTCTATTGCAATCTCTTATCCTCCCTATGGTTGCGGAATCCAGTGGCTGCGATTTGTCCTCAGCAGGTTGGTGAACGAGCCCCCATCTCTTGCTGTTCAACTGTGGACTCCCATTGCTCATCAAATCTGTAATGTCATGGAACTTCTCTCTTTTGACTATTGAGTATTTTCTTTGAAAGATTGACTTTTAAAGGATAGTGAGTAATTGAAGTACAATGTGCATCTCCCATCGTTTGTAAACTTGTCTCTCAATCCCTACCCTCGACTTACACCACTTTCTCTCTCGCTTGTCTCTTCTCTCATCTAATTCATCTATCTCCCCACATAAGTTGATATTACCACACCCCAATATCCCTGAGCATCGACCTAGAAACCTATACAAACAATACCCCTCACAAGAACAATAGTTTTTTAGATATAAATAACAAATTTGTGGGTTCAAGCACACAACGACATTGGGCCTATCAAGTGTCGACCGAGAGTATGATGCACTACTGTCCTGTGCTCTACGGTGGTTGAGATTTTCAACAAAATGCAATCTGCTGAAGTCGCGGCTGATGCAGATTGGTGACAACTAGCACGAGGGTGCGCTGCCGTATCAGGCTCAGCGGCGGCCGAATAGGTTCCCTAAGCACAATCCGCTGAAGTTGCGAATGCGGATCATTAGAGGCGCCTCTAACCCGCAGAATTGCCAGTGATTTCTGCTCTAGGGGGGAAGGGAAAGGGGCGAGGTTCAGCGTTTTGTGTCACAAAATTGGGTGCGAGCACGAACATTGACCGCCTCCTTAACAGGCGCATATAGTTGACGATGCAAGGGAGGGAATCATAGAATCGTGAACCCTTGATGGATGATGAGGAGGAGGGCGACGGGAACTCCCTGACTGACAACTAGAAATAATTCCTTCACCTAATCTCCTTCATCTTCCTCCTCCGATTATGGCCCTTCTCCCTCTCCTTTCCCTCCTTTTATTTCTTCTTTTCTAGAGGGTGAGACCAAGAGAGAAACAACACGATACTTCTTCTTCCTGGTTTGCTCATTAGGGCGCCCCCCCTCCTCCCTTATAAAGGGGAGGTCAATTAGGCCCCTAATGGGTCAACAGAAAAAGGGGAAATTGGGTCCATTAGGGAGCCCTTATATCATGGGCCCCCCATTACAAAATAAAGGGAAAATTAAAATACAAAAAGAAAAGGGGAAAAGACTAGGGAGGGGATCCAAATGACTAAGGACCCCTTCCCATGACCACAAAAATACGGACATATGAACGCATCGCAATGCGACGAAAACAAAATGACGAGTGTGAACATAACAAAATACGTCTAAAGAAGACGACAAAAATCAAAGTACGATAAAGAGCATGCTTCACCCGGCTGTCGACGATGGTGGCATGTGGCACGGACAACGTCATCAATGGTTTGAGGTGGCGTGCACCGTCAATCCTCCCAGGATCGAAAGAACTCAGCTTCGTCGAGTTGAGGTAGCCGGCGGCGGCGGTTGGCAAGGGCCTGGTTGTCATTGGTGTAGATCAGTCTCCATGGTGATCGGGTCATCTTCATCTGCATGTAAGAGCCTTCACAGTACCCCATTCCTTGCATTGTTAATTACCCCAAGCAGTATATGATCGACTGACTCGTGCCAATCGGGCGAGATCACCGGGGAAGTGGTCGCGACAAATGCGCTCACATTGAAGGGGTTTAGAAAGGCTGGATTGGGAGGGATAGAAGGGGCTCGGTACGGGGTCAGGCCTGCCACGTTAAATATGGAACTTGTCCCCCATGAAGGAGGGACTTGGACAACATTGGTGTGTCTGCCCACTCATTGGATAGTTGACAACAGGCCGGCGCTATGAATATGTATCATTGTGGCCAACCGAGGAGAATAACTCATCGACCGAATTCTCACCAACAATCAGTTCCCCACATCAGACACTTAGAGTCGGCTATGCGAGTCGGCAGCTTGCTTGTACTTTGCATGCATATGCGTAGATCTACTATGATGATGTTGATGCAATGTCAAAACATGCTGGGTGAATCCATGATGAGTACTCTCTACGGGTGCTAGGGTGTGGGGTCGTCAAGGGACATTGCCTTTGGTGATCTAGGGTGGACTCAACCCAGTGGTGTGGAACTCTAGGGAGTCAAGCACATGCTCAGCGCGTGGGGTAGGGCAAGGACGATTGGCCGTTACCTCACAAATGGCACAACAGTCGAAATGCGTCCGCCGCTTATCATCTTGGCCAAGGAAGAGTGCAGGCTCTGCACCATGTCGAGGAAACTCATGGGAAAGTCCGTGGGGATGACACATGTCTGCTCCGAGTGAATGGTGTGGGCGGCTAGGTGGGCGGCACAGTTGGTCGGACGACTAGTGCAGGCGGCTCTGGTAGCTGTGTGAGCGGCGTGGGCGAGGCTGTGTACAATGCTGGTCTCCTAGCAAGTTGTGCGGGTGTTACGGCGAACGGCAAGGTCAGCCAGAAGGATGGCCCATCCTCGTCATCGCATCTAGCTTTTGGGGAGCACGGGATGGCGGAGGATCATTTGCCCAACTGTCCTGGTTGGGACACTCTTCGAGGCTGGCTTCATTGTGTAAGGGTACCACGTGACCCGTCGTCCCTGATGCATAAATGAACACGTGTTCGCTCTGCCGGCTATGGTGATGTCATGGTTATAGATCCAAGGACGACCTAAAAGAATACTTCCTTCCTTCATAGGAAGGATGTCACAAAGGACGGTCTCATCGTACGTACCCATCTTTAACTGGATGTGGCATTGTCGCTTCACCAGCAATGACGAAACGTCAATCTATGACATGTCATAAGAGGTAGGTTGAGGTATGATCGCCAACCCTACTCAGGCAACCATCATGTAAGATATGGCATTGACACAACGACCACTATCTACCATCAACTTGCACACTTTGTGATGTTGAACGTCATCGGGGACGTCGTTCGGTCGACACCGAATATGATGGTTCGGTGCTGAGAAGAGATGGTGGTATCGAACATCCACGGTGTCGTCATCTGATGGATAAACCCTAATGGGTCAATGTAACTACGATGCACTAAATGAGTGTCCTACGTGTCGTATGTGCAAGTTCTGACTCGAGGGAGGTGCCGAGCTCCAAGCTTGGACAGGGGTTGCCGGGCGACGGTGACGATGGCTTCTCGACCTTGTCCAAGCAACGAAGGTGTCTGCAGTTGAATGGAATCTATCTGTAGGGCACGCACGTAACGGATGGTCTCGTCCATACCGGTCAGACACTTAAAGTTATTCGTAGTTTTTTCTCAATTTGCCTCTCTCACCTACCTAGCCAAAGTGTGATGGAGTCAAGACAAATGCGTACTGCAAATGGTAATTAAACAAGCAGCGGGAGAGGATGTCGTATCTTGTCAGTGCGTGGCCTATCGTGCAACGTCATTGACGGTCGGTGGCAGTCTGAGCAGGAATGGCAGAGAGTCGTCGGAGAGATCAAGCTGGCTCGACAAGCGAACGGGGACTCCAGAGCTACTGGTAAAGGGCACAGGAGATGAGATGACCGAGGACGCGGTGGGGGAGGCCCACGATGGCGAGGCAGCTCAAGCAATCTAGCGGTCTCGTCTGCAACTTGACTAGTCAACACGGACCGAGTCGATCCGCAGAGGATAGTGGAAATTGGCAGTACGGAGTAGATGCGAGCTTGTGAAATTGGTCGGCGAAGGTGTCCATGATACGGCAATTGTGTTTGGCAACACGGACTCATGCAACCCAATGCTCGGCAATGATTAAAGGCAGCTGGGCTACAACACTACAATGGTCATCTAGCACGGATAGGTCGAGCTTGGATTACCGTTTGGGCCTAGTGTCGGTCGAAATCCACTAGATCAGGCAGATCCGGCACCCACAGCCGCGTTGAGGGGAGTCCCGACCAGATAATAACCGACCCAAATAGCCGCCAATGCGGTTCGGCGTGGCTTGACTCCACGGATGGCCTGGGCCTTCCAGAGCACCAAATTCCCAAGTGAGTTGGCTGGTGATATGAAAGCCACGACACTCGCCGACGGCCAAGAAAAGGGAGTCAATGGCGGTTAGTGGGGGGGCACCCCAGTGCACACTAAAACCACACGACGCAGTAGGATCAGCGGGATATGGCATCGCGTCTCCAAGAAAGAGATTGGCGAAGCAGAACGGTGGCTGAGCACTTCAATCCACCATCCTCGTCGCGTGATTGATTACAAAAATTTGCAACCGTTGACCCAGCAAATGCGTATGGCAGGCTGAAAGTTGTGTGCGACATAGAACCGCCGACTGATTCCAACGGTAGGGAGGCAAAAGGATAATCTCCCGATCATTGATGGGGTTCCTTCCTCCCTCCTCTTCCTCTCCCCTCAATCCTCTTTCCTCTCCCCCCCTCTGTTCACCTCTTTGTTTCTCTCAAAGAGGGGGGCGCGACCAGAAAAAAATAACAAAAAGCTCAAATTCGATTTCTCCTGCTCTAAGGATTAGGGCGCCCCCCTCTTCCATTATAAAGGTGAAAGGGATGGCCCTTGTGTCAACAAAAGGGAAGGGGGGGAGGAAGGTCCATTAGGGAAGCCCTTATAGAAATGGGGTCTCCCCATTACAAAATAAAGGAAAGAAAAGCATAAAAAGAGAACAAGGGGGGAAGATGAAGACTAGCTACCCTTCCCCGTGACAAAAATGAATGACGTACGGAACGAGTCGCGAACGTGACGAAAACACAATGACTCGACGGGAAAACATAAAACACGAAAGAAACAATGAAGAAAATGAGAAACGATAATTGAGCATTCATCTCCCAATCTTCGACGACGATGGCGGGTGGCATGGACGACGTCGTCGACTGTCTCTGATGGTGTGCACCATCACTTTGTCATTGATCTTGACTAACGTGTAGAAGATCGATGTTCATAGAGTCGTGTCAACCATTGGGGTTGTCCTCTTTAGGACCGGCGCAAGGTTGACCTGCGACATAACGTTAGGTGGAATGGGTGTCCCACTGGTGTGTGGGCAGTCAGCCACAATGCTAAGGGTCACCGCGTGCTAGGGCGTGGAGTAGGTGGTAGAGTTGTATAGGCATCCACTATCCGGATATACCAACCCGAGGGTCAGGTGACTCGTACCCGTTTGTGATTCCTCGTCTGCGCAATAGTCATCGTTGAGTAATGGCTCCACTTCTCCATTGTGGTCTTGCTCGGCCTCTCCCGTATCTATCAGGAGAGTCGAGGTTGGACATTGGCTAGCTCGGTGCCCTTTCCCTTGACACTTGAAGACGTAAGTGGCGCTTGATTGACACTAGTGTTGCAGGCTAAAGTGTCACTCGTGATGGCCTGAACAGGTGGGGTAGAACCCATAGAGGTAGCGGGGGCGCTTCTTGCCCCCCCGGTGTTATGGGAAGCCTGAATAGTAGCTGACGTTGCGGTGTGAGCCAGTGTAGTCCGAGGCGCAGTGTGAGTGGGTTGAGTAGTGACCTCGTCTCTTGGATGCTCCATGTGCGCCACTAAGTGGTCGGCTTTGTCGACCTGGGCAGGGTTGCACTAAAGAATCTCTCTCTGTAGGGTTGGCCACAGCCTATGGACAAATAGACTGATGATGATTCCCGGGTCCTCCATGAATCGACTCCACATATGACACTCCTCAAATGCCTCTATGTACTCTACCACCCTAAGTCAACCTTACCTAAGGTCGAGCCACGTGAGGAATAACGGCATTTGGTACTGTCAAGGCCTAGGACATGATGGGTCATCCTCATTGATCAAGAGAGACACGCTCATTTTGCCAGAAGATCTTGGCCTGTCTGCCAAGTCTCGTCTTCGTATATTCGATGCACAACTCATCGTCCATGCGGTACAACTAGAAGCAGGAGTTCATGTTCCACTCCTAGTCAATGAACTCCTTGGGTTTCCTCAACCCCTCAAAGACGGCGACGTCCACACGCACGCTCTTTTGGATCTGAGCGCGGTGCTCTTCTTGTCAGCATTTGTAATCATCTGGGCGTCGTTTAGGAATGAGGTAATTGTCTTGATGCAGGTCAATGCATCGCTAAGGCGGGATCAAACGGAGGTCGTGGTCATCCCAGTGTTGGGGATGACCATCGCACGGTGTGCAGATGTCGGGCATCGCACAGGGTGGGTATTAGGAAAACGTTAGGTTCTTCGTCAAGAAAGCCCCCAGAAAAAGGTCTATTGTACCGAAAGCATGGCCATCTACATGTTGAGGCTTATTCTAATGCAAGATATGCGGGTGATAAGGAGGATAGCAAGTCTCGTGGTTGCTATGCCACTTATGTTGGGGTAATCTGGTCACATGGAGATCACAGAAACAATATGTTATTTCCCATTCCACTGCAGAGTTAGAGTACAGGGCCATAGCGGACACAACATCGAAATTGCTCTAGTTGAGATCCCTCCTCACTGAACTTGGCTTTCTGCCTCCCTTGCCTATGAAGACGTATTGTGATAATGAAGCTGCCACCTTCATCGCCAGCAATGACACTTTTCACATGAGGACCAAGCATATCGAGATTGATTGCCACTTCATTCGATAGTATGTCATAGATGGTACTATCTGTACTCCTCATGTTCCTTCCGCACATCAACGGGTAGATATCCTTACAAAGACGCCGCGCAGGATGGCATATGAGACTATTGGAGGCAAGCTGGGAATGTTTGATCTCCATGCTGCAGCTTGAGGGGGAGTGTTGGAATATATCTCTCTCCTTGCTTCATGGGCCTATTATTGGCCCACAGTCTCTCTCTTCTCTCTCCCCTTACATAAGTTGTATGAGGACGTCTTATCAAAGCATTGAACCCTATTTTATATTCACCATTTTGTCTCTATCGCCCTTTCTCTCTCTGTCTACCAGGGCTCCATTCCAATCTGGGCTACCCACATCAACATCATTGGCACCGGAGTAACCATTGCACCATAGAAAAATGTGACCTCTAGCAGCCCTTAGTCCTTCGCCGCATAAACGCATATGTTAGTTAATAAGTTGTTGCCCAGTAGTTATTCTGACCAATAGGAGTCCCAGGATGTTAAATCTGCTAACCCCCCACATGGTCGAAGCTATTATTCGGTTGGTCAAATTTATAATTTTGTTCACTAGTGTCTTAAATAAGCAGGTTTGAGCATTAAAGCTCGAAGAAAATTTAGATGAAAAACATGTGTAAAAAAATTCAAGAAATTGATTAAGACATAATTTTTGTTGGTCAATGGTTCTCGTTTATCCTTAGGTCGTATACACTTCTAATTTCTGTATTTAGAAAAAGGTTGAAAATATGTTTGTCTCCATTGAAACATTCTTGTTGTGTTGTATCAACTTCCACTTTATACTCAAATAGAAACAACATATTTAGTATAGCTAAACTTCCAAATTGACAGTTTCTTCGCACTGGTTTTACAAATGTTCTATCATATATGGCAAATATTGTTGGTACATTTTAGTTTGGCTAACCTTGTTCTGTAAGATCCACATACCTCTTTATCCGGGAAATTATTATATTAAATTCCTATTGATATCCTGTGTTACCTTTCACATGCATACATAATAACATGACTTGAAGTGCCCATAGGATATTCAAACTAAACATAATGGCTGAAACCCATAAACAAAAGCTTCATTTATGATACAACAGATACCTTTTCTACTGTTTGACTTTATATTATCCTCAATTTCTGCTTATGGTGTCTTTATTCTAAGTCATATCTACTTGTGCTTCATATATAACATCCATCAAAATTATATGTAACTGGCCAACATATCGAATTTCCTTTTAATATTATTTTGTTCACTGTGGATACATATGTTACATGCAACATGAAAACTATATCATGAATAAAGAGACATATGTTCCCATCATGTAAGCATTTTGCAGTAAGGATTGTCGTGTTTTAAACTTTGATGCAAATTTCCCATAAATTCCTTAAAACTGAATAAGGCAATGAGCCAAACCTAACTAAAAAGTCCATTGAAATTACATTCGCGCTCTCTAATACTCAATTGTTCACGAAATCTTCCTGCAAGGATCACATAATGAACGAATGACATTAATCTAAAGTGTCAGAATCATATCACATAAGGTTGATTAAGAATGAATAGTATGTTATTTGGAGCGAAGAAAGGTGTTTCATTTATATATTTTCCATATTCCATATTGATGATCATTGATTCCCAAGGTTCTTATAACCAATCCCTCAACTTCTTTCATTATCCACAAGCTGGATCCAGGTCGACTCAAGTTTTCGTTAAGATGATCACATGGATTAGTAAAATGAAGAATAGGATTGAATTTATAATGTTAGGATCTATACACAAGTATTCATTATGAACATTCAGATTTAATGATGTATAATAACCGTTTACAGTCCGCATACATAATTATACCTATGAACCCAATTGTAGGGATCTGTTTTGAGCAAACATGACATGAATAAAAACCTTAATAATATATCTATATTCTCTCTTTTTCTGTCTTGCTATCTTCATATGCTATCTTTTCTCTTGAATTCTATAAACACATTTTTTCAGGAGTAATGTAGGTCCATTAAACATAATTGCTTGTACAAAATAACCTGCATCATTGTCATGCATGATTATTTAACAACAACATTTTTTAAGAATTTTGAATTATAGTTCCAACAAGATCCAACTACAAATATCTTCTTAATGTAGTTTTATGATGTATACCCCATCGTGAACCCTTCACCGAAGAGATAAGTGCTCCCCGTCTAATATTTAATAACATGTATAAGTACAACCAAAATGTACCATCAAACGTAGAAGACTTATATGTCGTACAGAATAAGGATATGCCACAAAAAATTGAAGTACAAATATCTTCTTAATATAGTTTTCTTACAGTATGTATACTATAAAAACCAATTTGATAAATTTTACTTTTATGTTCCAGAACAAAAGTTGGGAAAGTTGTAATGACTTCGTACTGCTGCATTTGATGACTTAGTGCCCATCTTCCCCTTCCAAATAATCAAAAGCTTTGAATAATGATTTCAAGTTGGAAATTTAAACAGCTCCATATATGGTCAACCAGATGTCACACAGATATCATCACATGTAAGATTTTCATTTGGAGAAAAACTGGATAAATCTTACTTGGCAAAAGAAATAGACGACATGTGGCTACATCTTAGTTTTAATATTTTATCAGTTCAAAATTTTCAATCAATATATTTTGATTGAGACAATATATTGACTATCATGCTTAACAAAGTCCAGTCCTAAAAATCAATGTGCAGTTCTGAGTTCTTTGATAGCTAATTCAGATTCTAAATCACTTAAAATATTTCTAAACCTTAAATTATTTATAATTATTTGTAAATGTCATAAAAATATATTCAAATAAAAATGATTGGAAACCGACGTTAATGGGTCTGGTCTCAACCCCTCAAATATATGGTTCATCAAAAAATAAGTTAATTCAATGAACCCACTATTTGGAGATTGTTTTATCCCATTGACCAATTTTATTCAAGGGCATAGATGATTTGGAAGTCTTTGTTTGTAAATTTAGGTTGTTGCTTCATGTAAATCAGCATTTAGGATATCATTTGAGACATCTAACTGATGAATCATCCTATTGTTGCTAACATTTATAAATAACATCAGTAGAATAGTGTTGTGCTTACTAGCTGGACTGAAGGTTTCACTTAATAGCAAACCATATTGCCGATTGTAGCCTTTTCCAACTATCCTAACTTTATATATTGGAGTAAAAACCTAGACATTTGAATGAGGATTTATTCGTTTGACAGAATTCATATTTTCAAATGATAAGAGATCTAGCCCTTCAGATGGTTGATATCTTTAAGAGTTTACTTTTTTTGCATATCACCCGGTTCAGGTATTAGATATAGGTTGCAAATGGTGTCATAAATATTTTGTATAAATATTACAGAATTACTTATTAGTGCTATGTCTAAAGATTTTTCTTATTGTGAAAAACTCCTACGGTGATATGAGGGAAATCATCAAAGATTCCTAGACAAAATTTGAATGATGAATCAGTGAATGATTCAGCGACCAGGTTTGGCTGGGAAACACTATCCCATAGGGAATCAATATTATTATAAGCATCTAAAAGAGCTCGTTCAATGTCAAGGACATTTTGAGTGTTGTTGTACTCTTTCAGATGAGAGTTGTTATAGGAGAAAAAGTTATCTTTGAAAAAAAATAACATGGCATGAAATGAGAAATTTATCTTGGTGTAATAAGAAACGCCTACAGCTGACATGCATACAGCTATGCCCCAAGAGCACAAATCTTTCAGATCTTGCTTGGAGCTAGTTCCCAGCATGCATCCTCAAATAAGGGTAACATAAACAACCAAAATTTTGTAATATGCTGGGTTTTGAACAAAATATCATATGGTGATTTATTCCCAAGAGTGAGTGTTTTCTACAATATAATAATAAATGTAGAAATAGCAACATCTCTATCTCCGAACTAATTAACCATTATTGAATGATGTGGGAATGAAAGTTTGATTTCTACTGTAGGTGTATGTCAGTAGTTCCATTGTGTTCACTGGTATAATGACAAGATACCTAATGATTAATCCCTTTGGTTTTATATTCTCCAGCCCTGTCTGATCATAGATAGAGTTTTTTATATCTAAACTGATTCTCCAATCTATTCTAAATTTATATAAATGCTTACTTTTCAGTTAAATAGGATAAAGACATATGTTTGCTTAAGTCAATAATAAACACAATGTAATAGGAGTAGCCTGACTATGAACCAGTTGGAAAGGTCCCTATAGGTATGAAAAACCAGTACCAGGAATTTATTAGAACATGATGATTCAGGGGGTGAAAGGGAGATAATTATATTTGAAAATATTACAAGATTTACATACAAACTGCATATTTAAGCATGTGATAGGTAGTCAAAAAATTAAGTTAAAAAAAATTAAAGTGAAGAATTATTGATAACAAAGTAAAAAGTTCTTGGTCTCACATGACATATTCTCTCCAAGAACTATAGTTTTCTTTCGGTTAGTACAGTTACAAGTAGTGGAGGTTATCTCTAACTATTCATCATATCAGGATCTACTAAGCTTATTTGTCCTTCTCAAAGCAACCAAAACATTTGACCTGGCATATACATTATTATCCATGGCTAGTTTACGAATAGAAAGAATAGTTTTATTAAACCCAAGTACATACCTGATATCTCTCAATTAAAGAATTCTTTTGGACGTTTAAATTTTGGTAGAACCAACAAAGAAATAATTAAAACATGTACCATTAGTGATTTCAATGTAAGCATTTAAATGGTAATCTTAATGTTGTCTGGTTATATCTTTATTCAACGTTACATGGTGGATTACTATAGTATCAGGAGATGACATTTGACTTTTGAAAAATACCCTTTATAGGCATGATTAATTAATGTTTTATCAGGAATCATGGGTTTTAAACTACGAAAATCCCTCCATACATCTAGATACTCATTGGCTCTATCCCCAATTGTGAGCACACTTGGCATCATGGCTAAAATATTCTGCTTCTCCCAGTTCTGCATCCTAGATTTCAATGATATCCCCTATTTTTTGTATTTTGTTTGATGTAATTGATTTGAGGATTGGAACCTTTTTGATAGTGGACTTTTGGCCTTAGGAAGGAAATATATTCCATCCTCCTCATGTAAAAACATCATAAATACACCATGATCCTTTAAGTTACTCAAAATCTCATTTAACTTAAGATGATGATTGTTTACATTGATACTGACAACAAACTTTGCATAGGCAGAACAATACCTCTTAAAAACTAAAAGATGACTAGAGCTTTAGTGACATGCTTTTATTTAATTGTACTGATTCTGCTATTGGTCTGAAGAATTTCACATATCCATGAATCGACATTGACTCATTTTTCATATTGGGGAATTGTCTTTGAAGTTCCGTCACCCTAGTTGGATTTCATCCAAAAATATTGCATAATAAATTTTCCAGGCTTCTGGTGATGAATTTGTTTTTCTGGAATCAAAATATTTAGCTATAGTTTGGTGTAGGAAACCTAGTACCTTTTGATGGGTTCTAAACAATTTTTTGAAATCTAGATTTTTAGCCACAACTCCTCATGCCTTTCAAATTGAAAGTGGATATAGAGGGAGCAGGTGTGAAGGAAGTTTTATTAGTCAGCTTGATGCCTACCTACTGTTTTGATACCATGATGATAACTTATTTCACTGAAGAACAATATATGCAAAGAGAAGGAGAGAGATTCAGAAATAAAGAAAGCAAATAAGGAGTGAGATCTTGTTATATTTCCACATTAATTCCATCATGATATTTTTTGTACATATATTACCTATAGTTAGAAATACATATAAATATTACGATTCTAGCCATTTAAGCTACAAACAATGAGTATATTACGACTAACTCCAACCTTTGAATTATTTCCTTCTATGTTCAATCATAACAGTTATTTTTTATCCACCAACATGTAATCACATATTTAACCCTGGCCACTAATCTCAATATGAAAATATGACATAAGTTTTCACAATTAACTAGCTACCCGCAATTAAAGATCATGTTGGTCCACCAGTTTGTTAATCAGCGATTACGGAGTCGCTAACTCTATTTGAAGAGACTACACTACATTTTTTCTTGAAGATGGTATCATTTTTATGATGCCAATGGACAGGGCATGCAAACATTTTGAACAACAATTTGCACAACTCGCTGAGCTCCCACAACACTCACCGTGCAGCCCTTGGAAGAGTTATGTGTATGGTTAAGTTCATTGTGTTTTACAATAAATCAACACATCAAAAAACTTATTGAATGATGACCCTCAGACTAAGGGAGACCATAAAAATGGATTTTCAGATAAGTCTGAGTTTCGCAACAGCAACTATGGGAACAGAAATTCCTTGGAAATAAATTTATTGGATATTACTTAACAGTTCCATTAAAATGATTGCCTATCCCTTAACATTGGATATTAATTTTCCTGGGTTTTTCAACCATCCTTACAAAGAAATCAGGAGATAAGTAAGTCAGACTGAGGGATAGTTTACTTTTGATGTTGTATGGAAGACAGATGTGTGCCTTAAGAAATGGCATATCCTTGGAGAACAGTTCTCACTTTATATGACCATTCACCATGTCATTCAATTCCTTTATGTCTCATACTCAAACTTCATCATCAAAATTAACATGAACCAGATCCAGTTATACCTGGTTTAATTAAATATAATCATGAATAACAAATGTAAACCATAAGCAACACTAGCTGGAGATCACTTCGTCATTATAAACACCAGAAAAATGTAATGTATCTCGGGAAGGACATGATCATAATGCTTGGTTACATAACTCTGTCGCAAATGGATGTATTCAACATATAATATTTTGACTATTGTATGAGTGGTTACTCACTAAGAAAGTACATCTTTTGAAATTGTTGGGATAGCTATGAGGAAGATTGATAATGTTGATGTATCAATTTCTTAATAGCTTATAAAATTAGAGTGAATATCTATTAGATGAATGCTCAAAATACTGAAAAAGTACTGATAATATAAATAGTGATATTCATCCCCAAGTTTGTTGGGACAAATGTTGTGTATCTAAGAATATCAAATCCACAACCGGATAAATAACAGAATTTATGTTATCACCAGAATTACATATTCCATCAATATATCGATGAGAGGTTCTTTGATTTATTTGAGATATTAACTGACTATTTCATCATCAGTAGTTATGAGAACTTATTCATCATATATTCCTTTCACCTACCTAAAAACTGATATTAGGTCTAAGAAAATAAATAAATATCTGGAGCAAACTCATCTATTTAAAATCGGACCATATATCAGACCAGGAAATGGAAAATATGACAGTGATATCTTTGGGTTGATACATGATGTTATATACACCTTCATATCTTAAACAGTATAAAACCATATTTATGAGAATGAAGCGAATAACGTGTTGTATAGACTTGACATCTGTCAATAACGATAAAACTATTGTAACTTAACAACATAATTTAATCTGCATTTTGGGGCTCGTACATGCTGTTATGTACATTTTCCTATATTCAATAGTGTCAAACCATGTTTCTGATATGATGACAATAATACCCATTACGGAATAAACATACATCATTACGGATAATGCTATCACATTTAATCAGCCACATAGTAGACAGTAAATTTAATGATTTTATGTATTTTGTCTGCAAAAATGTTAGTTCTGATTATCAATGCATGCTGTTACGTAAGGCTTCAAAATATTTATTTACTCTATTTGAATGAAGTTTATAATTTCTTGGTCCTGGGGTATTTTAACACCAAAATTCTATTACTATATAATTTTTATCAATTTTTCTGGTGCTAAATACACAAATAAATGAGTTACAAATATAAATTTGGTGTTAGATAAATATGTTTTGCAGTTTATTCTATTTTTATGGAATGAATATCTGGTTTTCCCTTTTCTTAACAACTTTCAAACATATAAAAATTAATATTACTTGTCATAACTAATATCTTTGAATTTTTTGATACTTTATGGATTTGTTTTCCTTAGTCTTCCTATAACTTTGTTTCATGTTGGAAATCACCAAATTTAGATGAAGAGAAAGTCAGATGGCTCCGATTGTAAGAACTTAAAATTAAGATATGTGAAGGTCTAGGAGGAGTTTTGACTTTATGTCTTGTATAATTGGCCATCATTGTAAAAGAGGCAACACTAGATTTTTTGCCTACTTATTAGTGCAACCGTATTTCTCCATTTAGTTTATCATGTTGATATGTTCTTGTAATCCAAACTGAAAGGATTAAAGGACTGATGTTCCGATAATGTTCCATGGAGCTTATTGAGCGCATGAAAGTAACATTGGAATGAGGTTCGTACTTTTTGATTTACATATGTTTTTGTCGCTTCTTTCATACATTTTTATCATAACACTTGAACCTACAATTCCCCCTCATTAGAATGTAATCCAATCCCTATCCATAGCAACTGGCGATTGAAAAAATCCATAGAACTTTCCCCACCTATACCACTAGGCGACACATGTCTGCTGCTATTATCACTGCAGTTCACCATTCCCCAACTCACCCACCTACTCAGTTTATAAAAATGGTATTAAGAATCACCAATGATAGTGAAGCACTAGGGAATGTATTTGTTTATCACTGTATTAATACTTTTCGACTATAAAATTCCATTAAATATCCCAAATTTTCTTATAATGTTTAAACTAATATTTTCCATCACATCTTTCCATTCTAATATTTTCTTAATATTTATAATCATTTTGACTAGTTTTCATTTGTTTATTTTATTGATTAAAAATTTATTCACATTATTTATAAATACCTAAGAGCCTTCGCCGATTGAGAACACCTTAGTCTTCAAAGGCTTCGCCGATTGAGAACCCCTTAGTGAGGCTTCACCGATTGAGAACACCTTAGTCTTTAGAGGTTTTGCCGATTGATAACCCCTCAGCTGGCTTCACCGATTGAGAACACCTTTGATGCCGGACGTCGTCACGACGTTGTCCGGTCGTCACCGAGGGTACGGGCTCGGTGCCGTATCGATAACTAATTGGACTACGTCGACCGACATCGTCCGAAGGATGCGGGCAGACAGATAATATGATGAGAATGAATGTATGAAAGTCCTAATGTCGTACGTGCGTGCGCCGACGAGCAGTGGGTGCCATTCCAGAGAAATGACGGGTCGCCTGAGTGAGGCCTGTCGGGCTTCCGGAACCTCGCCTAAGGGGGTCGAGGGCGAGTACGTCGCCGAACGGGGAATCCCCGCTGAAGTGCTCACACGCATCGGGGTTTCCCGACTCGTACCGGACGGGTGAAGACTCTCGAGAAATATTCGTCGTTTTCTCAACCTGTCTCACGCTCACCTACCTAACCCGAGCGCAGAGGAGGCGAATCAAAAGTGCACTGAAGAAAGTAAAGGACGTAAAAAAAGGAGAGCGAGTGAGGGTACCGATGTCGCGCTGGTGACAGATATGTGTATCCGGATATCCGTAAGAAGCGGGAGTCCTGAATGACGGGGCGATGCCGGAGAGAACGAGGGTGCGGGAGTGATCGGCATCGGCGGCAGGTCGCCCTTGGACAGGCGGTGTGAGGTCGTAGCAGTGCAGATCGCCAAGGTCCGAACGTATTCCCGGAGCCGTGCGCGCGGAACATCTACCAGCGGGGTAGAATCACCCGCGGGCGACGAGGGAACAGTAGTGGAATGGGTTGTCGAGAGCGGATGAGCAGGGTCGTTGGGCGTGGTTAGGGAGAGGTCGGGAAACGTGGGTAGTAGGTGCGAGGATAGGGGTGCGTGGGCACTGGGGAGATCGCAGGTGGGGGGGACAGGAAGGTAAAAGAAATAAGTGGCGTGGTGACGGGGAGGAAAGAAAGTGGCAGCGAGGGATGATTGCGGTAGGAGAAAAGGGGGGGACAGGAGGATAGAAACATGGTGTGGGCAACGGGGAGAAAGAAAGATGGTGAGAGGATACGAGGGAGTATGGGAAAGCGGGGTAGAAGGAAGGGAGTATGGGAGGTGGTGTAACGTCAGTCAGGTGGTAAGAGGGGAACAGGCGGAGCCGTGGACGGGCTGCGGCGGTGCGGAAGATAGAAATAACGGGAGTGGGGAGAAGAAAGCGGTAGGGGCGACGGGAGGGTGCTGTGGCGGTGGCAGAGGGCGAATGGAAGGGCGCGGCGACGGCAGGAGATGTGGGGATGACGCGAGCGGCGGCTGTAAACGACGGCGGCGGCGCAGACGGCGGCAACGGCCGCGAGTGACGCCAGGCGGCAGACGACGGCTGCTAGGTGGCGGACGGCGGCTCTCTTTCCCTTTCTTTCTTCTCTCCCTTCTTCTCTTTCTTCTTCTCCTTTCTCTTCTTCTTCTCCTCCTTCTTCTTCCTTCTTCTTCTTCTTCTTCTTCCTTTCTTCTTCCTGCTTTAGCGGTCGTGACTCTTCAAATTCTCATAATCTTAACTTAAAATTCAAGAGATGAGTTTTTGGACTCCCACCCCCCCTTATGTAATGGGTGAAGGTGGGCCCCCCTTTCAAGCAACAAAAGGAAAATAAAATAGATAGGAAATGAAGGGGAAAATGGGCTTGTCAGGCCCATGTGAGGGGAAGATGTCCTCATATGGGCTCTTCCCCTCACTACACTACAACATGAGAAACACTAAGATAGGAGATAAGAAACGAAAACAGAACAAAGGGAAGATAGACGGAATACCCCGATGGTGAGACGATGCGTATGTCACGCCGAATATCTGAATTCGGGGTCGCGTGTCCTTGCGGCAGCTCGTCGTGTCGGCTGGACACGTGTCGATGGCACACTCGATGACGACGGTGGCTCCTCGCGTGCTGGCTCGATGACGTCCGGTGGCTCCTCGCGTGCTGTCTCGATGATGTCTTGTGATGCTTCGCTATCAACCTTAGTCTTTATAGGCTTCGCCGATTGAGAACCCCTTAGTGATGCTTCACCGATTGAGAACACCTCGAGCTCATTTACTCAAGGTTAAGCAAAACCTTATTTTTACAGGACACTTGACTCAAGAAACCCTTATAAATCTTGAATATATGCTCATACTTTTAAAAAATAGGTTTTTATTAACCCCGAGTAAACGAGCTCGAGGCATTCTCAATCAGCAAAGCCTCCAAGGTGTTCTCAATCGGCCAAGCCTCACCAAGGCATTCTCAATTGGGGAAGCCTATAAAGAATAAGTTGTTCTCAATCGGCGAAGCCTCCTAGGTGTTCTCAATCGACGAAGCCTCCGAGGCCTGAGCTGAGGAGTTCTCAATCAGCAAAGCTTCCAAGTACTCAGCTAAGGATTTCTCAATCAGCGAAGCCTCACAACCAATACTTGCTAGCTCATTTTATTTTATTTTTAATTTTAACTTTTATAATATAGTTTCCAATTATAATTTAACTTTTATAATTATATTTAATTATAATTTAAAATTTTATTATTATTTTAACTCTTATAATATAATTTAGCCCTGCTTTTACATATTTACTATTACAATATATATTTTTAAAATCCTGATTTTGTTGCTTGATTTGTTCTTAAAATCCTGTACTTTATACCCTATGGTATGAGGGGGTGCCTAGGTTTTATTTACTCACTTTTCTGTTCTTATCTGTTGGGGTGCTACAAATTAATCCTTACAAGTGTAATTCAAATTTAAAAGTCAGTTATTTATTATTTGTTCCATATAAATGTGGCCCTTATACATTCTATGCTTTACATGAAACTTACAAGTGTATTTTGGAAATTGGAAGCTTGAAATAATAAAAATAAATCATTTTTTATTTATCAAACTACATTGACAATCTTTGCGTAGTTGATAATAAAATAATGAGCAGTTCATTAGGAAAATGGGAAAAGGGTTAGAGATGTTGCAAACTAATGAATGGCAAGAGATACAATATAGGTGTCAGGTAAGTCAAATATTATGTTATTTGTTTATAACAGGAAGCTCGTTTTATGCAAAACGTGATAATAAATAATCTATAAAAAAAATTATTTGTTTGTTTTTGTAAGAGGCAAGTAAAAAATTCAATGGAACATTAAACACAGTAGAACAACAAACATAAACCATAAAACTTTTCAGTGTGAGATAAAAACCTAATATTTCATTGTGTGGCAGAATCAAAACTTCAATAAATTCATATGCATGACTCGTTAAAATATTCATATTTTAATTGTTGTGTTTAATTACAGTGTAGTACCGGTTATTTCTTTACTTTTCTTTGTTATCTGAGCCAAACCGACCGTAGTTAGTTCAAACAACCAAACGGAGACATTTCCAAAAAAAAAGCACGAAGTCAACATGTATCTCTTTATTGGTCTCTCCCTCACACTCCCTTACATAATAATGCTCTCTCTATCCATGTTACTACTTGACAGTACGTTTCTTAGTGGTATTATGAAACATATGGGCTAATCCATATGTCAATAATTTTCAATCAAAGTATAGAAAATAGTTATTTGTGGACGGCTATGTTTATGAGCCTTACGCTATATTCCCTGTCTGACATTCTAATGTTCCTTGCTTATTATAATCTTCTTACAGTCAACTTGAGCAGATCTACACTGTGACAGACATTTTCATTTTTATAAGTGCTTCTTGTTCACTAGGTTCATGATATTTATCCTGGCATCTTCAGGATTAAATAATGGTTAAATTTGATCAAATCTTTGTCTTTTCTCTCTCACTTACTGTACCATTTTCTCTCTATGGCTCCTATTATTTTCATATTAGATACTCATTGGGCGATCTCCAACCATGATGTATTACACCCTATGCATCTCGTCAACGACTAATAGATTTTCCTCGTACACAAGGCATTGGTTATTAAGGCTTGGTATTTGTCTATGTTGTGCTGGTCTTGACATGGAAACACATTCAGTGCTATTATTGCAATTCCAAAGCCTTCAATTGCATCTTAGTGTTTATTAAGATAAGGGATGTATTATGGTTCATCCCATGTAGAAAGAAAATTGTAACTATGATTTCCTTCGTGGAGAACAAGCTTCTCATCTTAGAGTAATTCCCTGCATTCAAATATAATGCAAGGAGCAATCTTTTGTGTTTCCAATCTTAGTGAACATTCAGGTGTTATCGTCATCCAATAAATGATATTCTATGGTGGCTATTTAGGGTCCCTACTTGATCATCTTCTACTAGGGAGCTTGCACAAACACAGCTCCTCAGTGGATCCTGCTTCCACACAGCACAATAAGGGCCACACCCTAGTGCAGCCTCACCATGTCACATGCCACAATGAGCAAATGTACAGAAATATTGACCCAATTATTTGAATCTAATTGGGATCCCTTTGGGTCAATATATTCATGTTTACAATAAACAAAGTACCTTAAATATTTTGAACATAATTATAATATTATGTATTTATTCACTCCTAGAAATTATTTACTGTGATAAAATGATTGGTTGTATCATTTTTAATTCACTGAGCCAGTATGTTTGCTGTAACGTTCCAATTATATATTTATATTTTGATTTTTTATCTATGGGTTGTTTTACATTGTCAACTATGATTTCTGTTATTTTAGACACATGAAAATTTATGATTCTAAAATCGAAAAGTCATTTAATTTTGGTATTGAATGAGGAAAAATTCCGCAAAAACATATGTGACACCAAATAGGATTGATTATTTTCTGATTATATTTATTAGATGTATATCTATAGTTCTGTGTCTCATGTGTTCATGTTAATAGTTCCTATTAATCTGTGCATACATGCTAGTATTATTATTCTCGTAGATAAATGGATGGAATATTGAGGATGTTTAGAAAAGATGGAAAATTCCATACCATGCAGATCTATGCTTTCTAGTCCATTCATGCCTAACTCAGTAGGTCCATTTGATATTAACAACAAAATATTTCTCTTGTCCACCTACCTCGAGTTACAATTTCTAGTATTAAATTAATTTTTAATGCATTCTTCTTTATTCATGGCACACTATTGTTAGAACTCTTGTGTTAATAGGGGCTATTCCCAATGAGTGTAAGAAGTATTTTATCTTCCAACTTGGGTACATGGATATGGGCTTTTACTTCAATGAATCTAAGCCACTTTAGCCTACTACAAAGAGTACATTATTGTGACACATTATGTCAAATTCATCGAGTTAAACATTCTCGATCTTACATATTTCAACATGATGATCTATAGGATATTAGGGGTCTTCTTTTTAAGGATTTTCTACCTCTATATGTTTAAAAGCCACAGAAAACATTTTTTAGGCACTAATAATACTTAATCTCGGTTATATGTGGATTCAGAGGTTTGACTTAACTTGCTACAGAGGACAGGAATGAATATATGAGCTCCTAATAGATGTGGTCGTTCTGTTCATTTTTTGTGAATTTGTGCGAATTGTTCATTCTGTTTGGTTTTCCAAACAGAATAAAACACAGCTCAATCAGAACATCACACAGACCCATGTGTGGTTCTTGTGCTCGTTTTGTGCGAATTTTGTTCTAGTTTTCAGCGCATGTGCGAATTTGTGTGAATGTGCGAATCTGTGCGAATGTGTGAATTTGGTTCATTTTTTAAAAGGAAAAGATCAGAACAAGGCACAATGCCCTGTGCAGTTCTTTTGTGCGAATTTTTTGTTTGTTTAAAACGAGCAGAACACAACAACCATTTCTTGCTCCTAATGCAAATACATGACATCATGAGGTAAATGGCTTATCTTGACATTTACTTGCAAGAGAAATTAGTGGTTTGGTACACCTTCCCTTCTCAATATCTCTTTCTGTCTCTCTGTCTCCAGCTCTTTTCCTCCCATCTTTGGCTCGCCCTCCATCTCTCTCTCTCCGTCTCTCTCCCTCTCTCTCTCCATCTCTCTCTCTATATATCTTTGTCTCTCTATCTATCCATCTCTCTCTGTCTATCACTATCCATTTCTCTCTTTTTGTCTTTATGTATCCATCTCTCTTTCTGTCTTCAACTCTCTCTCTCCATTTCTCTGCCAACATCTCTCTCTTTCCCCATCTCTCTATTGCTCTGTCTCTCTCTCTCTTTCTTTCTCCCTCTCTCTGTGTCTATGTCTCTGTTTCCATCTCTCTCTCTCCATCTCTCTCTATCTCTCTCTCTCTTTCTATCTCCATCTCTCTCTCTTTCTGTCTCCATCTCCCTCTCTCTTTCTGTCTCCATCTCTCTTTCTATCCATGTCTCTGTCTCCATATATCTCCATATCTCTCTCTCTCTCTCTCTCTCGCTCTCTCTTTCTCTCTTTCTCTCTTTCTCTCTCTCTCTCTCTCGCTATCTCCATATCTCTCTCTCTCTCTCTCTCGCTCTCTCTCTCTCTCTCTCTCTCTCTCTCTCTCTCTCTCTCTCTCTCTCTCTCTCTCTCTCTCTCTCTCTCTCTCTCTCTCTCTCTCTCTCTCTCTCTCTCTCTCTCTCTCTCTCTCTCTCTCTCTCTCTCTCTCTCTCTCTCTCTCTCTCTCTCTCTCTCTCTCTCTCTCTCTCTCTCTCCCTCTCTCTCTCTCTCTCTCTCTCTCTCTCTCTCTCTCTCTCTCTCGCTCTCTCTCTCTCTCTCTCTCTCTCTCTCTCTCTCTCTCTCTCTCTCTCTCTCTCTCTCACTCTCTCTCTCTCTCTCTCTCTCTCTCTCTCCTCTGTCCGCGTTCTTGGTCTTCTTCTTGATCTCTACACCTCAAGATAGTAGTAGCTTTGGTGCCGACCAAAGGTATAACCGCACGTTGCCAACTGTAAAGGACAAACCACCAGGGATGATATTCGCCACCGTATGACGTACATTGAAGTGACTGTCATCCCTGATAGGTTACACTTGCAAAATTAAACTACACGCCTGAAAACACAAGCATTATCGGTTCGCATCAACTCCTAACGATAGGATTGGCTGCTTTGCGTCAGCTTATTCACGTCCTTATATTTTTTATTGGCGACTACGGACTGCTGGAAGTCACATTCTTACGCGGCGCAATCGTCACTCCGGCGCCGACGACGTTGGTATTGGTAGCCCAGATTGCAGTTGATCCCTGGTAGATGACCACGTTGCGGTCCGGCTGGAGGATGAGGGCATAGTCGTTGTCGCCGTAGTTGGTGTTGGTCGCCCACACTGGACGGTTTCCTCGGTCATATATCACGAAGTTCCCATCCCTCTGCATCACAGCCCGGCAGCGTATTCCTCGGCCATTGGTCCGCGAGGCCCAGACGGCTATGCTGTTGTCATAGAGGACGAGGTTAAGTCGGTTTGCATGACGAACAGATAGGCGTTGTAATTTAGAGATTGTGAGGTGAACAGGGTATTCCCGGAGGAGAGAGTGTTCCTAGCCAGGCAGACGGATGGAAATAGAACAAGAAAGACTAGGAGGGGCAGAGAGAGCTGCATGGTAGACATGGTGGGGGGGTGGGAGCACCAGTTCAATATAGCCAAACTTATGCTCAGAATTGGTTCTACACCAGCAGGGCGACCGCGGTCTACTTATAGAAATGGAGGACACTAGAACTGTAGGACTTGGGTATTCTGTGTCCCTCTGCCGCTGTTAGGTTTTACCATTTGGACTGACTGGGTCTTATATGGCGACTTGAACGACGAAGAAACGATGGGCCGTTCAAACAGCAAAATACGTGTCGAACTATAACATGGACAGGGAGTCGCGAATTAGTCGTGCCTTATCTGTTCTGCCTCGGAAGTCTTTCATGTCGCGAAAGCACCGTTTGAAAGCTATTTAATTGAATAACAACAGTGGTCCACGGAGTAGCTGATTAATACTGCTTCGACTTCTCATCTGCTTCGAATTGAGGGGAGTCCCTGGACGAAATGGGCTCTTGCGACCCGGACACGTACACCAGTTTTTCTTCACTGAATTGATACTGGAGGACTGAATTTGTTGTGCTAGGAGACTTATCAAGTCCTCGATATTGTTTAATACTGGCCCCTGGTTAAAGGATTAGACCATTATATGCGCCAACCGAAGTATTGGGGACGATTGGGGAAGTATTATCGGACAATAAATTCAGTCAGGTAACATTAATGCAACGGAGAAAAATCGATACGTGGTTGGACTTTTCATCAGAAACGGTTTGCGACAAATTTGATCCTCGATGGAAGTGTCTGGACGAAGTAGGCTAATATATTGTGCTTATCGGCGCCTGGATATATCTCATAGAGCAACAAAATCCGTCGTGCAATATTAATCCAGGGGAAAAATGTACATCTATGCTTGGACTTCTCAGCGTCACACCCAACCCTCGAGGGTAGTCTGTGGACGAAGTAGCCTATTCCAGGCAGGATACATTAATGTTTCTCCGCTTCATTAATATTGCTTGACTAATTTGTTGGTCTATGACACAAACAGTCGTATTTGATATTTAATTCTATTGGCGCGAAGCATCGAAATAAATATTTTATTCTTGTGGCTCTTTTTTTCAGAATGCCCCGTGGAATGAGTCTTCTACGTAACCCACTTGGGCTCAGAGGTCTTGCCAATATTGAGATTTCACGCATTGCAGTAAAATATTTAGATAAGAGTCTCATTAAGCACCGTAAAATTCGATAAGCTGTTTAAATGTTAATTTGGAAAAAGAGTAGAAGCATCAACTGTTGTCTCCTGTCGCTATTTACATCTAATTTTGCATGGTCAGTAGTTTGGAAAAATCCGCATCATAAACCAGAATGACAGTGCTTTAAATGGTAAGAAAATGTTTTCTCACACAGTCTAATGTGTTTAAACCGCACCGATGCAAAAATCTATTTTACAAACGGCGTAATCTTCCTCCATCATTCTTAAATAACTGAGCATGTTTTCTCGTCAGATGTTCATTCTTAAAAAAATAAACGTAATTAGGATATTGCTGTATGTTTCCCAAAAGTTGAAAAGGATAAATTAAGTTTTAAATCTAGAGCGAAATTTTTATCTGATATTTTTTGTGATATATTTAGAGCATGGGATTTCTCGAAAAGGATAACAAGATTCGATCCGAACATAGCTCGAATCTTTCGATCGAACAAGACTTTTGGTAGAGTTCCATCAAGGATTTCGATTCATTGAGACTTGTTCTTGATAGCGGAGTGCGAAACTCGTGACACGACAGACTCCAGCTCAGCACCAAGTGAACTAATAGGACTTAAGATAACAGATTAGTTAGTAATAATGAACCACGTACCCGATACTCGCTATGAGAAATATGTGGTTAGGATCAAATATAAGTTCAAAGATAGATGTTCAGGATTAAACGTAGATTGGATACAATCTAGCCGTTAAGATCAAAGATAGATAAGGGTTAATCCAAAGTCACGATTTATCTTAACATATCCGTTCACTCTGTTATAATGGCTATGATTAACGGTTATTGAAGCTAACTATTAACGGTTATTACCTAATACGATAAATACAAGCCAATGGTAATAGATTTACTCATGGATTAACAACGATCTTTGGCTAAAGCCTCGACTACTGCCTGTCTCGCTCTCTCTACTCCTCTCTTTCCTTACTGTTCTTGCGCAAGATTTTGAGCTCTTTCAATTCCATCGATACTGATCATAAAAAAATTCCTACTCTTGAAACGAAAATGACCAGTTCAATTAAAAACAAAAAAAGTGGGAGAATGGCGAATTAATTTTGAACGATTAAAGTATGAGTTTAGAAGACAGAACTATAAATAACCACTTTTAATGGAAAGTATATAATCAGATTTATAGATATCAGTATTTTAAGTGTTTTGAAAGACTAAGGTACGATTTTGGGAAGGAAAATTTTCAGCTGCACATTATTATGAAAATTATTTACAACTTTATCAATGAATTACATTTTAATGTTTTCAAACACTAAGATATGAGTTTCAAATAGAAAATTATAAATGACCAATTATGATGAAAATTCTTACATAATTGTGTAGATGAAATTATTTGAAAATATTTTGAAATACTAAGGCATGATTTTGGAAGAGAGAATCCTATACCACCCATTATTATTAAATTTATTACACAGTTATACAGGTGAAGTAATGTTTAAATATTTTGGAATACAAAGGTATGAGTTTGGAGGAGATAATTATAAATCACCGCTATTATGAAAATTATTACATAATTATGTAGATGGAATTATGTTTAAAATTTTTTAAATGACTAAGGCAGACAGTCATGACCAAGTGACAGGAAGTTCCAAGGTAACTTTCAACAATGTCATCGATGTAACAGATGGATGACGCCATTGTCTGAGACAATGCCAATGTTGTCACCGACTGAGATGGCATGACGTGATCGAGTGAGAGGATGTCCTTGACATAACCATTCAAGTGTGTCGGGGACTGAGAAGACATTATTGGTGACAATAAGGATGTCCTATCAGTCAAGGATGCACATGAATGGTTAGCTCGAGGACATCCGCTCACATGGTCATGTCATATCATCGCAGTCGGTGACAACAATGACATTGTCTCAAACAGTAATGTTGTCCATCAGTTACCAAATTAGATGACTTAAAGATTATGTCACAAATGTCACCAATGGACGGCATCACCATTTGAGGCCATGTCATTTACATCACTGACCGAGATGACCTGATGTGACTTAGTGAAAGGATGTCCTCATGTCACCTTGGACGGCAAAGATTCACAGATGGATGATGCCACAGACCAAGACAACATGATGTCTCTCCGTGAGAGGATGTTCTTGACATTACCTAGGGATGACAATGATTTCACGGATGGACGATGACACAGAACAAGACGACGTCATTAACGCCACTTATCAAAATAACGTGACTTCAGTAAAGGACATCCCTGACATCTATTATCTACTACAACAACATCACAGATGAATGACGCCATGAACAGAGACAACATCATTGACATCACTGAATGAGAGGATGATAGACAACATGCATCTAATTGAACCGTACAACTAGTAACAGTTCAAATGATGAACAAGAGTTAATTTCATGCTTCAAATGGGAATTTTTTTATTACCTTCCCTCTTCAAATTCGCAAAAGAGACAGAAATATTTCTTTTCAATATTTAGTCAAATACACTTTTATAATTTGTGAGCACAATTTGCCTTATTGGGGCTAATACTTATACACAGAGTTACAACTATTTTTTTTGTCCTTTATGTTTTGTTCTCTTTCAATTCTGACAGTAGTTGTTCTATCACGAAGCTTCCTCACAATCCATTGGCCCTGTTCTCCCCCAAGTTTACTACATAAAGCGAGCAAATAGAGGTCACTTCTTATTTCAATAGATGCCAAAAATATTATTTCTTTAGAGTGGATGGGTCTCAAGTGCCAGATAGATTACTTCTCAATACAATTTCTTTTAAATTCATTAAAATTTCATGTGCTGATTCTTCAATCCCTACTGTTGTAGAATATTTGTGTGGTGCTTTTTCAAATTTTGCCCTTGTTTCATAAGCTGGGATAGAACAAAATGCCCATTATGAAGATGTTTACTATCTATTATTGATTCTACACTCTTCCAATGTAGTGTTCGAGTGGACCCTGCTATTTCCTAAAAAATCATAATTATATATTATACTTTAAATAGGTTACAAAATCATTTTTTTCTCTTGAAATACCTTGAATACGAATAATGGAAATACACAAACCTTACCATGCAAAACTTTACTCTCCATGGTCCAAATTTGCTCTTGCCTATAACAAAATATTCAAGGTCTACAAATATGCTTTATAAAGTTGACTTAGTAATCATAAAAAATTATTTTTCCTCAGTCTCCTTCCACCATAATAACGAATCCCTTATAGAATAGAATGAAACAACAATGTACTAATCCAACTCATTTGTGAAGTACTGACCCATCATCTGAATCATACAAAATGTAGAGATTCAATCCTTGGAAGAAAATATCAATAGGGACGCTTTGTATTCGTAATGCATTCGGTATAAAAATTTTAGACATAGAGTCAGCATCAAATTCTAATTCATTTTAAATATATAATGCACATAACTCAAGATAATGGAGTGTTCTAATGGATATGTAAATGCTAGTTTCACATCAGGATGCATCATTTCTATAACGTTCACGATAGTTTTGTGCTTCAGTAAAAAAGCATAAGTAGACAAGAGTGAGGCATGTGCCTCTTCCATCAACCTCCCATGGTAGTCGCTTATGTAAAAAAGTGATATAATTAAATGGGCATTAAATAACGTAGCAGCACTAACAACCACACATAATGTGAACACCCTTGTCCTGATTGATGAGTTTGTAGCCTCTGGAAATGGTTTCATAAAAATTTTGAACTCGGTGAGCACACCCACACATCACCCCTAGTGTGGCTGTGTCATTGTTGTGGATCACGGAAGAGGGCCATGATAAACAAGTCATGTCTCTTCTCCACCATTGCATCCAATATGAAAGCGATGGAATTCCACTTTGTAGGCACGTTGAGGGGCAGTTCCATGCAATTCAGAAGCCTGTTGTATATAGTTCTCAATATTGTTTGGATAATGGTTATTTACTCTCTAACTGATGACATAGCATGCCAACAGAAAGAACTATTATTTGTACAGCTTGATTCCCTTGTTGGACCACTCTCTTGAGTTATCTCAATATCATCCCCCTCTAGGAATGAGAGTTCTCAAATTTGAAGCTTTGATAGCCCAGCTCAGATGACTAAATTAACCACATGGGTAAAACATGGAATATGATGAGCAGGCTTGAAGAATAGATTCACATCCACTAGTATGCATGACAATAGTTTGATCTTTCTTCCATTGCAAGAAGAATTGTTAGTTATAAATGTAGTGGCCAGTAATAATGCAAAACTAATTATATTATACAATAAATTATGTAAGTATTGGTACATAATATACTTTATCCATGAGCTTGAATTCTTTGATAACCAACATGATGACTTAGCCCATTTCTCCCTGATGCCAAACGTCATCCAATCGATACCGAGGATGATGGCTCGGTACCTAGATAGTTATAAATTTATCGTCTGACAGATGATAAAGTATATTATGTACTTTATCATCGCGTTGATGTAACTACGATGCGCAGAATGAATGTGTCCTACAAGTTGTACATGTAGGCTCCGACTCAAAGGAGATGCCGAGCTCCGTGCTCCAAAGGGGTCGTCGGTTGACGGCGGCGGTGGCCTCTTGAACCTTGTCGGAGGGACGAAGACGTCTGAGGCCAAACGGAATCAATCCGTAGGGCTTGCAAGTAACGGACGGACTCGTCTGTACCGGTAAGATGCTCGCTTGCGTTCGTAGTTTTCTCTCAATTCTTTCCTCTCTCACCTACCTAGCCCGAGCGCGGTGGAATCAAGATGATAGTACACTGCAAAAGGTAAAATAACAAGCGGCGGAGAGAAGATGTACCTCGTCGTCGGGTGTCTTGTCGCGCATGCCCTCGTCGATGACGCCAGCCAAGAGCGGGTTGCAGTGGAGAGGAGCCGGAGAGCATCGGCGGCTCAACTGGCGTATTGGCGCAGGAGCAGTGCGGGGGCCAGAGGAGTCGGAGGGAGATGCGGGAAGTCACCACGCGCTTGACCATCCCCGGGCTGGTTCGTCCTGGGGGAATTCAGCACGAGATGGTACTCCAATCCGGAATTGCACGTGCGGACGATGATCCTGGGCAGTGCGGCGGACATAGACAACCCACGCAGGGTGGCGAAGATCCCGTGGTTCAGCGTCTGAGTTAGTCGATCTCCGGTAATGACTCAGGGCGTCGACCCATACACGCCAGGACGGGGGGGAGGCGCCGACTGTTACCATAGTCTGGCAGATCGCCAATAGCCTTGACCATGCTCACCTGGAGGACCGATCGTTCTCTCCTGGATGGGCAGTGATCGCTCGATCAAGCAGTGAATTCTTGTCCACGCTAGGGGAGAACAGATCTCCTCGATCAGGTGGACGGAGTCCACTACTGTGGGGTTATGGGTTGCCCCACGACTGGCACCAGGCGAATCCGCCGTGGCACAGAAAAACCAGCTCCCATAAACGACTGCTGAGAGGTTCACCACACGCAGTAGAATAGACGGTGATCGCTTGACTAAGCGGGGAGCCGTTGACCATGCCGGAAGGGAGACTGTTAGATCTTCTTGAAGCACCGAACCAAGGGACAAGAGAGGAGAATGTAGAATAGAGGAAGAAAAAGAAAGAAGGAAGACAAGAGAGAATAGATCAAGATCGTTGTATTAACCCGCAATTTCTTTTGGAACATTGGTGATGTATTTATATATATTCATATAGGTAGTTATGAGTATATATCCGTTGTAACAGTTTACAACGGATATATGACTTTAAAAGTTTGTTTTAATCTGGACCGCTATAACGGATCGGGTGCACCGATCACAGCCGTTGATCAGTGCATTGTACCCGTCTACTATAACAGTATATTGTTATATAATCTAGACCGTTAAAACGGATCGGGTGCACTGATCACCACCGTTGATCTGTGCTGTGGTCCATCATGTATAACGGCTATAGATTAAATCGTGACCGTTATAACTTCCAATGTTTTAATCCTGACCGTCTAAAGTTTAATCCTATCTATATTTAATCCTAATATATGTTTGAACTTATATTGAATCCTATTCTTCTAACCTCTAACGAGTATATTTTATTTCAATTTTTTACTAACTAATCTTTATTAAAAATCCCTATCAGCTGAGAGGACGACCGCCGATTCTTCCCGCTCGTCTGGCTTCTTCGTCTGGCTTCGACTCGGCCAGCAGATTCGTCTGGCTTCTTCGTCTCAGCATTCTTCTAGTAGAGGAGGCGATTAAAACTCCTTAATAGAGACCTCCTCGTTCTGGTGGACGGAGAGAGGGCTGCTCTTTCCCACGGTCAGCAACCGGGAAGCGCCAATTTCCGTGATCGGTATCAAGCGATCAGATCAGGCGGGAAGGTGAAGGGCCGAACGGCCGTTGAAATCAGCGCCAGGGGATCAACTCCGCCCAAAACTGGACCCGCCGGGCTTCTAGATCGCCGGCAGAATCACTGCCATCGAATTGATCGCCGGATGTCGCGCGGCGCGACGGTGAGATTGCCGATGTTGGTGATGCGAGAATCCGTCGTGAGAATACCTGCTGCGAGTGGAATGCTCGGGGAAGGTAATGGCCACGTTGAGGGCCAGATCTTCGCCCTTTCCTTGCCGAAATTCCCCTCCAAGCTGCAGCAATTCATCTCCACGCGCGGTGAGATTGCCGACGATTGTTGACGCGTGAATCAATCGTGTGGTTTCCTGCTGCGGTGGGGGGTGCCCGTAGAAGGAATTGGCCGCGTAAAGGGCCAGATCTCACCTCTCTCAGATCGAAATTTCCCCCATTTCTTCAGCAATCTTTCACCTCCACGCTCCTCCTCTTCTCCCCCTCTTCGTTCTTTCTGAACGAGGGGTGAGCCCAAGACAAAAAAAAACAATACTTAATTCCTCCTGGTCTGATTTCCTTTGGGCGTCCTCAAGGAGGTCAACACAAAAGAGCGGGGGGGGGGGGGGTTGGTCCACTAAGGGGGCCCTTATATAATGGGCCCCCCATTACAAAAATAAAGGGGAGATGAAACATAAAGGAAGGGGAAACAAGGGAGGGGAGTCCAAACTGACTAAGGACACCCCTCCCACATGACGACGAAGACACACGGACAGATGACGGACGTGTCACGATGCGACGAAAGCGACTCGATGAGTACGAAAAAACACGAGACGTAACTAACGAAGAAGATAAGAAATCAAAATACGATAGACGAGCATAATTCACCCGGCAGTCGACAACAATGGCGTGTGGCGCGGACGATGTCTTCAACGAATCAAGAAGGCGTGCGCCATCAATTCCCAAATGTCCTTTCATTAGTTCTTGAATAGATAGCGCCTGGTTCCTCAACTTCCACTCAGCATCAATCCAATGTATATCTATGCCTAGGAGCTCAATATCATTCTCCGTATGTCTACACATCAATGGTTAAGGAGACATGGCTGCCATCAGCAATTTCCTCAGAAAATTGTATCGTCGTTTCACTTTATGCAGCTGCAAATAACTCCATCACTACTCTAGAGCTTGTAAATACATGACCAACTATTCGTGGAAGTAAGACTATCATACTAAATTCTCACTCTCCGTTACACTTCATGGTAGGTCTTAGCCCATATGAGCCACCGGAGCTCTACTTAAGAAGCTTTGGTGGTAATCTGGGTCCACCAGGGCTCCTTCCTAATTCACAGGAAACCACATAATAGGTTAGTGAATGATTTATTTCTTTTCATAGACCCCTTTACCTCATCATACATTGGACGATGACATTTTTTCGAGATGCCTCTAGAAGACATGTGGTTTGTTTTACTTGTTCCCATCAATGATGGCCTTCATACATACCTTCCACGAGTACTTTTGAAGTGCATTCTTCCTTGAATATTGGAATAGCTTGAACCTCGATGCATAACGCCTTCTTGGGGTGGTCAACCCCTCCATCAGATTAATCACCTAGCGTGGCACACCCCCGACTTGTAATTTGTCGTTTGTGTGATCACGAGTATGTTCATTGTTGTGATGGAGACCAGCAGGAGATGAACTTTCAAATGTGTCATCATCATAGGAGACACATATTCAAGAGCTGAGTCTACATGTCTATCAAAAGGTTTCTCAATGGAATCTCTCGTGCCTGCTGAGCACAATTAAAGAACATTCTATAAGACTTCATATGGTATGATATGTAGTAATATCAATGTTATCACACCTTGATACTAATGTAATGACTTAGGTTATTAGATCGATGGATCCTAGAAACCCATACTAACCCAAAGTTTAGTGATATATTGGGTTTCTAAAATGAAGACCAATGGTTTTGATCCATCCATACATCCAATATCCAATAACCCATCTAATATCCATCAACCTTCCATCGATTAGTCACTTTATACTTGATACATCCATCTCTCTGTTAATCCATCTAAGATTCATCTAATATACATCCATCTCTCCGTTAACTCATCTAAGATTCATCCAATATCCATGCATTAATCTATTCGTCACTCTATAATCGACCTTTCATACATCCATCATCAAATCATGCATTATTTGAGCAATGATCCGTCCATACATACATCCACTGTCTACCCACCATTCATACATTCATGGCCATTGATGTCATCCATCAAGATGAATGAGTCGGTATCGTAGCCACAATTAGTGAGAGGGTAAATGAATGTGCAAAATCTGGTATATAGCCAGATAAATGTTTAACGATGGATTCACCATCCAATACTCCCCTCAGATAGCTTTTTACTGATGAATGTGTCTCATAACCATCATGATGCTTGTTTTTAATGTTCAATGATGGATGCATCATCCAGTACTCCCCCTCAAATAGCTTTTTAGTGATGGATGTGCCTCATAAGCATCATGATGCTTCTTTGTAATATTCAATGATGGATGCATTTCATAATCTCTCTCAAGGATGGAATATTCATGAGGGAGACAGAATGAGGAAGGCTCTTCATTGTGCAATGGGTCATTCTTCTACATCCTATTGCAACAGCCAAATCGGCCAAGGAAGCAGTCTACATGAAGAAATTCAACATGGAGCTCGGTGCCGTTCCTTTGATCTCTAAACCTATTCAGTTGTTGTATCACAACAATGGTGCACTAGCACACTGAAAGAGCCACGGTCTTCTCAGAAATTGAAGCACACTCTGACGTGATTTCACTTGATTAGGGAGATCATTGCTCAAGAAGGTATTCTGATGGAAAGGGTTCCATCGACCGACAACATAGCTGAATTAGTGCTAGCTCATGATGTTTTTCAGCATCACAGTGAAACAATGGGATTGTGGAATAAGGTGATTGGCTTTAGTCCATGGGGAAGATGGATGGATATTTTATGGCCATCAAGCAAATAATATTTGATAGTGAATTATAGAACACAGTTTATACAAATAGAAATTATATTTGATAGGGAATGCAAGTTTCAAAGACCCATTTATCGACTGAGGAAAGCATCCCAAATGTAAAACATAATGTTGGATGATTTGACTGAACCTTATGACTTCGTTACAAATAAAGATAAGCCTTATTTGGATAAAAATACCATTGGGAGGGCTAAAGGGGTCTACATATTATGAATACAACAATAATGGTGTGTTTCATCAATAATGATGTGTTTTCATCGATAATAACAAGGCTGCCAAATAATGTATCCATGAAGCATTTTAAAGAAGAAACCTACGCATTACGGATACAACTCTATAAGGATAAACCAATCACGTTTTTACGATTCCACAACCCATGTGTATAGGTAGAACCATTCAAAGGGTTTGGCATAAATAACTCTAATAAACCACGTTTAGGGTAATTTGAGATAATTCTGTTTTATTGAGTCTTTTAATAGAATTGACTAGAGATAAAATCCTAATGGGGAAGGGTGCTTAGAAATTAATTTTTTATTTATATATAAATATATTCAAAGCATTCATGAGTCTATATTTTTTTAATTGGAAGAAATTAAAGTTGTATTGCATTTTTTTCATTGAGATATGATTTTTCTATTTTTGGTATTCTGATTTGAATTAAACACAGTGGAGACAATGAAAAATAAATATTTTATACCGCTTATATGCCATCTTGTGATGTTTTCACATGGAGCAGCAATGTTGGCACAAGGCATGGAAATACCATGGCATAGGGAAGTGTGGATGGCAGGCACCTCACCCATTGTTGGGGGCAAATAAGTCTTGTGCCTTGGGGGTAGCTCGACTAGAGATGGCCAATCCTAACATTTGACCAATTGGGAGAATCAAAAGATGTGATGCAAAGGTTCTGCTGGATGTTGGTAGATTCAAAAGATGTGATGCAAGGGTTCTAGAAAGAGGGGTTGATTACAAGCAAATTATTCGGTGATTTCCATGTAATATATACATTTTCTGCACTAAAATAACTATATATGTGCATTATCAAGCTTAAAATGATAAAATGTTTTTTAGAGTAAAATTATGTTTTTGTGTGGAATTAATGGTATTCTATGGATTGTAAATCAAATTAATTTTCTGTTTCAAAATCTATTTTTTATGAATTTGTTGACATTATATTCATCGAGATATTAATTATCTAAGCTGGAATATGTATTTATTTTATTTTTATTTCTTAATTTTTACTCTATACGGAGTTATTACTATATTCTTGTCTTGAATTTGTGTCCAGACACATGTCCCAACTCGATTCAATCACATGGAGACCAATCAACAACTGTGATAATCATTGCAACAAGGTGCAATTTTGGCATCATGAATCATGATCCCATAATGGCCAAACATTGCAAACACTTTTCTTTTTTTTTTGGTATTGTTGATGTAGACCAATGATAAAAAACCACATTTAAATTGCGATAAAGAGAACCAAAGATTGAGGAAAATAATTACATAAATCATTTTTCAAAGTCTAAATGTAAGGCTCTATGGTTTGAATCCTGACTTTGCATTGGTTCTTCTCAACATCATCGATTTGTTCACCATATCATTAAGTATTATACCCTTTAATCACTTATTTATGAACAGACACGATATGAGTTTAATTTTATTATATTTACATGTTTTTATGCATTCAAATAATTAAATATTTGCTTCTACTTAACTTGCTCCTCCAGAATTGGCGATTTGGTCATAACGTTTGCTACAGATCTCGAATCAAGCTGATTTTTGTCTTTCAAATTGGAAGGCCTCAATCTATAGGAATCGACTACAAGAACGCTATAAACAGAGTCCTATAACTCGGATTCGAGGCCATTTAATCTTGAGGTAAGTTTTTTAATCCAAATTTTAAATTGGCAATATCCTTGCATTCTAATGGAATAATTGTGTCGAATCTATACTTAATTTGCTCGTCTTGAGGAGCCCCATCCATCCATATAATTTTTCCATTATGAATCCTTTGATATTATCTGTTTTTTATTAATCTTTCAGCTACATTGCCGTAAAAATTTACAGCCCGCAATCCAATGCAGGCTGCTGCATCATCAGGGAGCTAAGGCCACCCACCTAACGTGGAAGTCACGTCAGTGGGTTTGGCCTTCATGGTACCCCAACTGGCAGAGGCACATGGGTCCACTGATGTTTCAATGGACCATGCCCCTCCCATGTCAGCTGCCCAATGCACCCAAGCGGTCGGATCCGACTCCCTGGCTGCATCTAACGGCTTTGAAAATGCGAAACAAATAAAACAAACAAAAAAAAATATTAAAAAACAAAAAGCAGTCATTATAATGCCACCAACAGTCATAAAGACGGGTGACAATGCCACATGTACACGCATCTTGACAGTCGAACATGACAGTTGTCATGATCTCAACGGTTTAAACGATGGACCAAAGGTGCACCACTCGACATTTCAAAATTCAGAGCTATTGGCGTTCAATGCCACCCTCTTATCAAATGCGCCTTTAGACCTAGGTAACCTCGAGATTGCCACGTTAGATCCTACAGCGTTTGTTCATTCAGAGCTCTAGATGGATCAAATTAATGCATTGTAGGGAGTTCAACTTACCACGCCAGCTGTCATCTTTGACTTTTCCCTTCGATTACTACTGTCCGATGCAGAAAAAGACCAACGATCGCACTAGTGTGAAGAGGCCATGTTAGTGCAAAACTTGACATCTCATGCACCCCTTGAATCGGTTAACCCGAATTGAGTCGACTCGGCCAAGTCCAATCGAGTCGACTTGGCCGCTCCAGCCGGGTCAATCAGGGCGACCCGGTCGATCCTGGCCAGGCTGACCTGATTGAATCAGCTTGGTTGACTCAGACAATTCTAACTAGGTTAACCTGGTCGACCCAACCGACTCGCCTGAGTCGACCTGAGTGAGATAGGCCGGGTCGACCTGGTCAACTCAATCGACTCTGGTCATGTTGACCCGGTCGAACCGGTCGAATCGATTGGGTGCAACCTGGCCAAACCGGCTGATCAAATTGACATCGACCAGGCCAACCAGGTCGAATCGACCAACCCAGACTAGGTCAACCCGATCGCATCAGCTGGGTTCGACTTGGTTGACTTGGCCTACCCAGACTGGCCCGACCCGTCAGACCCGATCGGGTTGGACAAGGTCGTACAAGCAGATCCAGATACAGATTTAGGTGTTAACTCTGCTGATCTAGTCGAAAAGACGTATAGACCTGCGCAGACTACGCGTGAACATGCTGGACGAGTTAGCTGACTCAACCTAGTTATGCCACACTCAACAGAGACTAATCGAGAGGAGTTAGGTGAGCAATCGGGAGTCACCTAGACTGAAATGGGCCGAGTGATGAGTAGACCTGGTCAAAAAATGCCTACACAGAGTGGACAGCCTGGAAACATGCGAGGGGGGGCAAAGACTGAACGGTAGACCACCAAACAGAGACCTCCAATGACATGGGGGGCGAAGGTTGCTAGGACTACACAGACGACTACTGCTCAACTGCTTCTGAAGACTACACTTCCCCCCTTTTGTGATGATCAGATTCTGACATGCAAATATATTGAACCCGAGGGAGTGCGACTAGTCGCATTCTCCAAAGAGGAGATCACGTGAATGGCAGAGACATTCGCATATACTCTAATTGGGAGATTCTTTACTAAGCGTCCCCTTATCAATGACATCACATGGGTATATTTAGGCCTAAGACACTTTCATCGATAGGTAGTCATCGGTGCCCATAACCACCATAGCGTATATATTCGCTTCCAATTGGAAGCTATTTTTGAAGAGCTTGGAGCCGCACTACGTGGAATATTAGTGGCTCCATTGTGCACACATATCAATGGATGGCAGAGAAAATGAGCACCTCACGAGATCATTCTCCGCATTCGTTCCTTGTGTGGATAGGCTTCCCAAGCTTAGGACCCCATCTCTTCAGCCCCACCGCGTTGGAGTCATTGGCCAACGATGTAGGAACATTTATACGTCTTGACAAAGAAGTACATTTGTTCAACCACCCGAGATACGCGTGGGTTTGTGTGGAGATTGATCTATTAGCCCCTATCCATCGCATGATTCTTATTAGGAATGGGGATGAGATGATTCAGAAGACCATAATGTACAAGAACCTCCCACAGTTCTGTACACACTACACACTTTTGGGACACACCATTCACATGTGTCGCCAAAAGATGACACAGGTCACTTCACCCCCCCAGATAGACTACCTCCCCCCCATTGCCCCACGATTATCATATAGTGGAGGCGAAAGCATTTACCCAAGGGCGCTGCCCTAACCAAATATCGTTGCCTACTGCATGGCCGACCACCTCACTTCAAGGTGTATCAAGTGGGTCACCTCCCTACCCCAAGGCCTCATGCCGGTCAAACCTATTTCAGTTCGACCTACTCCTACAGAAGCATAGTGCGTGAAGAAGGCTGTTGATACGCTCCCCAAACCTATGGTACTACTAGCCACTTATCAAGCAAAAGAAAAGAGGTTCGGTCCCCTACACTGACCTCAAAGGCCTTTGCTCTTTTAGAGGTAGCGGATGGATCTGACACTCATAGTGTCCCATATGTTGCCCCGAGAGGTAGCAGATGCATCTAACACTCAAGACCACGAGAGGTCTATGGCAAGGTGATCCTATCTCACCCACCCTTTTCATATTGATGGAGGAGGTCCTTAGTCGATCGCTCACACGAGCGATCACCCGCGGCCTCATCCAACCATATTTTACAAAAAGGGGCTGCCCGATCCTCTCGCACTTTTATTTGCAGTTGATACCATCCTTTTCCACGACGGATCTAAAAAATCCATTAAGGAACTTATGAGTGTCCTCACTACGTACGAGCGGGCTTCTGGCCAGCTCGTCAATTCCTCGAAGAGTAGCTTTATGGTCAGTCCGTCCACCACTGTAAAGCATTCTCATATTATCCAACACTATATTGGGTACTCACAAGGATGCCTCCCTTTCAACTATCTTGGGTGCCTATCTTTCTCGGACGTGCGAGGCATCATTATTTTGATGCCTAGCTGGCCAAATTGAGAAAGAAACTAAAGGGATGGAAACTTCATTTTCTATCCCCTGGAGAATGCATCCAACTTATTCAACACATCCTCATGAGTATTCTGCTGCATACCCTTGCGGTCCATTCATTATCTCTAATAGTCCTCCGCTCTCTGGAGTGATTGTCCGCACGTTTCTTATGGTTTGGTAACCTCGAATGAGAGAGTTGCCACCATTTGGGTTCTTGATAGAAAGCTTGTCGGCCGACGGATGAGGGGGGTCTAGGGATTAGACATCTTCTAGACATGCTTCAAAAGAAGCTCGTGTGTCGTATGGGTACCACGCACTCCCCATTGGGGAGATTTATCTCATCGAAGTATGGTGAGTGGGCACATAGCGAGCTGGATATCTAGGGCCATCTCAGGTGGTGGACTTGGCAGCAACATTAGCTTGAGATAGCCATGGTCACACATTGTCATGTTAGCTGAGGCTAGATTAACACCTGGTATGATACATGGCTCACTGATGCTCCCCTAGCTCATCACCCCACTTCAAACCCCATCGCCTTAGATTGACCATGGCGCAGCTACTCGGCAACACGCGCCACCTTTGGGAGAAACAAGGTCTTCACATCAACATGTTACCCCAGGCCCTGAGTACTCCCATCGTGCCCATTCAGGATCATCCTATATGGACGCTTACCCTTGATGGGTCATTTCTATGAGAAATCCCCCCACCCAGCACTGGGTCGTAGAATCTGGCATCTAGCGATCATTACTTGTGTCTCCTTCTTCCTCTAGAGACTCTTGCATCGTGGCCTCGTGACTGATGATCGAGTGACTTGTATCGGTCAATCTCTTAGTTCGTGTTGCCATTGTTGCCCCACATCTCCCCAAGCTGAGACTATGGACCACCTTTTATTCTATAATGAGACAGCTCTAGCTTGTTGGCGCTAAATCACGCACCATTGGTGTCCACTCCTGGGTACCTCCTGTACTCTGATGTCATTAGAGTGTTTTGGCAAGATGTATCTCTTGCCAACATGCTCCAAAAAAAGCCTCCTCCTACACGTCACCATAGCTTACTTACTCTAGGATATTTGGAAAGGGCAAAATTCTTCTCATTTTGCATGGACTCCCATGCGCGCCTTGGATACCATTGGACAAGTCAAGCAATGAATACGGCGTATACACCACCTCTTACAACTTCTTGCCTATATCTCAGCCCCAACCTGCCACCTCCTTTGATCTTGGAGTATTCTGGTGACCCTCGCCCCCACTGGCAATCAGCTACAGATTGTTCGTTGGCACCCACCACCAATTGGCATCCTCAAGCTAAATGTGGATGGTATAGCCAAAGGCAACCTGGGACGAGTAGGGGGAGGTGGTATCCTACGGGATCATACAGGGGGTACTCTCTTTGCTTTCTCCTCTTTTTACGGCATACAAACAAATATAGTAGCCGAGGCTAAGGCAATACGTAATGGCTTACTCCTCTGCGAGGAACGAAACCTTCACCACATCATCGTAGAATCGCACTCACAGGTGTTAGTTGACATGCCTCATGTAGGCAAATGCTCCCAGTGATGACTGCAACACGTATGGCAGGACATCATGCGGTGCGCCCCTGCACAACTAGTGTTCCTCACAAGCTGCCAAACAGTAGATGCCCTTGACAACCACGCGGTACACACATGAACCCCTTCCTCCCTTTTCCTTTCTTGGCAGGCTCTCCCTCCAAAAGCTCGTAGATGTTATCGCGTTGAACGCCTCGGCTTGCCCGTCCTTCGTATGCATCACACACTATTGAAGGAATGCCTACGGGAGTGGCAGATAGCCTGGAGTGCTTTAGGCAAGAGAGCTTACCCTATCACCTGATAGTCCGTCAAGTAGTGCACCTCCACGATGACATCTGTGAATTGCTGGGGGTGGACTACGCACTCCACACTACGCATCGCTACTAGGGCTCCCGCAACTCCTACTAGCACGAGTGACCATCTCTCAACCTTTACTAGGTAACACCTATGTACCTTTTCTTTCCTACAACATGGGCGTGGGCGAGTAGGGTCCGTGTGTTTTTGGGACATGTACACTCACTCCATGCCTAAAAATGATGAAAAACACTACACTTTATAAATAAACAATCCCTGGGTGGCGTCCAGAGCACAGATGGATCAGTCTATGGGCAATACCGCAGGGTTGGACGCACCTGGCACTGTGCTTTTGCCAAAAATAAAAAAATTAAAAATAATAATATTTAAATATATGTGTTATCAAGGTTAAGGGACTTGAATCTAATTTAAGATTGATATTCTGATTTTTAGGGATTTAAGTGAATTTTATTAGGATTTTTCTCACATCATAGCCTGAAATAAATTAATTTTACAATGCAGGATATATTTTTTATAATTGTTTTGGATGTATATTCAAAGAGATATAATTTTTATAATTTGAAAAATATATTTATTATATTTTAATAACTTAGAATTTATTTTTGAAAAAAAAGAATTTTTTTGGAATTAAAATGTGAGACTACCATGTGTCCCATTTGATTCATCGAATGGACCAATCAGGCCCTGCCCAACGGTTAACTGCTCGAATCACTGCAAAAAGGCGCAATTACGGCATTGTGGATTGGGATGCCATAATGCTCTAATCATTTTCTGATATGCTTATATGTTTTCTCGCAAAAAATTAAAATATAAAAAAATGATAAAAAATTCAAAAGGTGTGGTTGTACAAGTGTACCATAGCAAATCATTAACAAAGAGGAAAATGACAAAAAATGTTGACACAACATGCAGAAACATGTGTAGTGTTAGAGACTGATAAGGCAATCTTTCCTTTTCCATTGACATGAATGATGTGCGTCCATTCACTTAAAATGAGAAAAGAAGGGAATATGCCATGATGTGGTATGGCGACGTGATACCACATCATGGAATAATCAATTAAGAAATAAAAAAACAAAAAACATATTTTGTCATTTTCCTCCTACAGGTACACATGATGGCTTTGAAGGGTCTGAGCACAGACGGTATGGTGATGGTGAATCTTATTGATTTGACCATTTGACCAAAACAATAAAAGAGGAAACATTAGCGCCAACAATGAGGATAGAGAAAATTAAAAGGGCTAGGATTGCTCCAAATTCAAACCGCAATAACTGGCAGTCCATATGTCTAATTGAGCTGAAATTTTTAGGGTTGCTTCTTCTTGCCCTCCTCTTTCTATCCATACCCTCTGATCTACAGATAGAGGCCTAGATAACTATGAAACTCATCCTTGAACTTGTTTCCTACTCGTGTAGGCTGATTGAAAGATAGTGAGGTTTTGAGATCCATCAGGTGTGTTATTGGTGTGTAGGGTGTGTGGGGAAAGGCATTAAAGAATAGGGGAGCTTACCTGCACTCCTAATTCATCATGATCATGACCGAACGTAAAGATCAATGCTAAGCGTCTTCACCTTATGGTGTTCTTTCCGGACACCATCAATAGCATAATTTGATTCTTCTACCATTTTTTGGCTGTCACACCATCTCCTTACACTCTCATAATTTCATCTCTTTGTCATCATATCGTTTACTCACTCAATTTTTATTATATCTAACACGTTATTTACGTCACATAATGCTTCATGTCATCCTACTTCATTTCCTCTTTTGTTTGCTAATTCCAAGTTTGAATTATAACTATTAACAACCTTTGACTTGATATCACTATCTCACCTATTATCATCTCATCATTGTCTCTTCTCAAACCAATAATCACTATAGTAAGAATATTGAATCCTTAATCATCGTTACCAGTGGAGATGATCCCTACTCATCACTGACTAAATGATGGGGGACAATCTAGCTTTCAAGACCCGGTCTCAACTAGTTCTACAAGCGAGAGCTGACAGCAAGATCTGGCTTTCAAAGTACTCAACCAATACAAAGAGGCCCAGAGGTCTGACGTTATCTTTTGCTAATTTTTCCCCTCTGTAGGCCGTTTATGTGGGTCGCGTTAGTGTTTGTGTGTGTTTCTCCACACGTGTATGGACCTACATGTTTGTGCATGTGTGAGCCGGTGTGTGGGCATGTTTGTGGGCCTCTCTCCTCTTAGGGCCCTAGGACCCTTTATTTGCACCTTCTCCCACATGCACAAACATGAGGGAGACGAAGAGAGAAGAATTTTGAGAAAACATGTGACCGTTTTTGGCTTGTTTCCTTGAAGTTTTAGGTGATTATTTAGAATTTTCAGGTTCCCCATTTACTTACAAAAATGCCATTGACATTTTGAAAAAAAATCTGAAAATGCTAGCATGGCCGTCGCTGATGCGCCCTTCTCCGTCGCCGCAGTCGCATTTGCCCGCTACCACAATCCCGCCATGGGCACCGTCCATTGTCACTCACCAGCAGCTGCCCATGCGCGGCCGACCTGCTGCCCACAACTGCCTACCGCCGAGCCTACGGCCGCCTTGCCATCCAGCCTATATGGCCGCCCTTCCTCTGCGCTCTGCGACGCACCTCCCACCCCGCTCTGCGGCCATCCTGCCACCGCGCTCCGCAGCCGCTCTCTACAGTCGCCATACTGCAATGCCCACAACCACCCTACTGCTTGCCCGTGACCGCCTTGCCGCTTGCCCGCAATCGCCCCATGCCACTCGTCATCACCAGCTGACGTCACTCATCAATGCCCGCTTTTTCCCGCTCATCAGCACCTGCCATTGCCGCTCGTCAGCACCTACCGCCTCCGCTCGACAGCGGCCGCCACTATTGGTCTTCATTGCCTGGTCCCTCACCCAATCTCCTTTCAGCCCCCTTATTGTTGATACGGACATCAGGGCCACAACTTATCTGGTATACTCCCACCTCGTCCAGGTCATCCGGAGCCTAGTGACATTCCTAGGTCCTCCTTATCGTTGCTTAGAGGATGTTGGCATCCGTTAATGCCGGGTTTCATACTTCTCATCAATTTTATCCTCGCATTATCATTTGCATTTCGCCCGCATTATTCATCTCCAATGTGTGACATGGTTGTTCTGCTTACTCTGTGGTGTAACACAAGTCGTTCGATCCCAGCATCCATCACGTTACATCACTAAATATTCCTAGGTACTAGTATATATATTTCTTGAGAAATCTCAATTACCGATAATGAGTTGAAACCCTAAAACTGAGATTATTAGTATTAGTAGTCATACATCAGCATTTTGTGATCATCTCACCCATCATTCCCCTTACAAGATATGTCTTTTTATCTTGGCAACAGCTTCCTTCTTAACTCATTACCATCACTTCATTCTCGATTTCAACCATTCTTCTAATTATCATTATCTATCATCTACTATAATCATCTTAATTTTATTACCCTTTCACTTTACATCATCTCATCTCTTTACCCTGTATCTGATATCTATCTGATCTCATCTCACTAATAAATAATTTAAAGAATAATAAATTCCATTATTACCGTTCCCAGTGGAGATGATTCATACAAGTCACTGGTTAAATTTACATAACAGAGTACATGTTTATATTATTGGTTACATTCAAAAACATCAATGACGCATTAAAACCCTAGTTTTTTTGCTTTTTCATTTGGTGTGGTTACCGCGGAACTATTGTCATTAGTGATTTTTTTTGTCTAGTGATTTTAATTAACTATACTAATATATTCGAAGGGTCAACTTAATCAGGCAAGGAGATCTAAATGTAATCATGATTGTTAGTTTTTAACAGTTTTTTTATTCCCTAATACTGAAAATCACTTTAGGATGTCTTTTTATAATTTAGTTTTATTTATTCTAATATGTTTTTCTACCTCCCTAAAAACAAATATGAACCTTATGAGTGAAGATATCAGAAACCTTTTCATCCTCATTCCAATGATCTGTTTCACTATGGTTTTCAATAATCTCACATAAACTTCAGAGATGTCCCTAGTCATTCTTTTAGAAATTTTGAAATTTCTCATGGTCATCTTTTTCAATGTTCTCATAACTAAAGTAACAAATCTTCGTTTGTGAAAATTCATGAATATTATAGAATTATATTAAATGGTTCTGCATCCATTCAGAATAAAAGGATAAATATTTAATAGACTATTTTAGGAAATACAATGATGAATTTATGTAAAAATATATTTTCAGAATGAGAGTACATCAAACTATGGTTAGAAATATATTTTATTAAATTGAAATTTATGAAAAGGAAGAATATTAATGAAGAATTCTGGACTTTTTACAAGATGACTACTCTTTATTGCTGATATTGTTTCCAATAATATAATGACAATTAAAATGTCTATGTTATAAGATAAATAAACACCATAAAAATGCACATTTTATTTATCAAAACAAAATCAAACATATGAAGAATCAGAAGGTGGCTACTTTGAAGAAGATTTGGTTGAATCTAATAGGCATCAATGTGGTCATATTTCTAATTCTCTTGTTGATAATGAAACTTCTTATCATAATGATATGAGCCCAATTGACCAAAAAGAACTTCTTGAAATAATATATAAACTATTTCATGTCCTTTTTAAAAACTCTCAACATTGAGATATTATCTTTGGATTATCCAAATGTTCTTTCTACCGATAAACCTTATGGGAATGATATATGCTAAAAGTATGAATGTTTTATTAAAAATGAGTATAAAAATATTTTTTCCGATTGATGATACTTATATAATTCCAATATTACTTTTAGAGGTTCCAAGTAATGCTTCTATGGGTAAATATTTCAATCCACATGAATATATTTATAAGTTATAAAGTATCTAATGAATTTATTGACGAACTTCAGGACCATCAAGAGTGATGTTATATGTAATAATTAATGAATTATTCAATTAACTTATTTTTTAGCAAAGAAAGACATAAAAATATGTGAATAAAATAACAATCTATAATCTTGCTCATATGATCAGGTTGGTCAATCTCCTAACCATTTATGCTGAGGCTTAAGGAGAAATGGTGGGTACCCTTAAGCTGAAGACTTGAGTGTATTGATATACATGAGTCCTTAGATGGTTTTGTACTTAAGTCTTAGTCAGGTTGATTCATGTCACAATGGGTGAGTACTCCTTTACTTGATGTAGCTATGGCCCTTTTTGGATGGATGGTTGTATTTTCAATATGATGGACCAGTCTAATTAGGGTTTGACAACTGAGTGTGCACTATATGATTCTTGGAGCGTGTTGAAAAATAAGGATTATATTTACATGGTAGCTAATCATAGAATGTTTCTATGAATGTTGAGATGAACTCCTTTGAGACTTATAACGAAATTAGTATAGGTTGGCACCTTATGGATAAGTGACTTAACATATTAATTGCGCTATAATTAATGGATACAATTATTTATCCAATTATGAAGTAGAGTGGTACCCAGCATGAGAAGCTCACATCCATAAGGCGTATTGGGTGTTAGAGGATCTATCAAAAGTGTTGGTATTAATAAAAATCCTACTAAGTAGAAAATGACATTATGTCCAGATAAACCACAATAGCTTAAAATATGTCATTTAGGGCTGTAATTTGTGAAATAATATTTATAAAATTTTCATTATTGTCTGAAAAATATTTCTAGAATTTTCATTATTTTATAAAATTTTCAGTATTTATAAAATATGCCACATTATGTCATCGTGTCGAGAGCGTGAATTATGGTTAAAATATATTATGGAATATTTTTAGATCTGATTTTTAGATATTTTCTGAAAAAGATAAAATAGTTTAAAATTTTTCGAAAATAATATTTTTATATGAATAGATTGTTATTTTTTACAGAAAAAATAGTAAATAAATTCAAACGTTATTGGTCAGCTCTCTAGTGTCAGAATTGACTACCAATTGTGTTCTCCATGATGGAATTTTCAAGTGGCAACATGTGCTACATATCCTTTAGAATTTTGACCTGGATAAAAAGGTGAAAATATTAAAATAAAAATACAGGATATCACGTATACATTGTTCTCATTTTCCCCAAGTGATGAGTAGTGCTTTTTTCGAAGATTCTTCATCAAACTTGAACCCGGCCTTTCTCATAAATTGAGGAAACAATAATGGTCCAAAGACATAATCCATTAGGGTGTTGGAAACAAGATGGGAGCAAAAATCCAGGATGATAAACAAAGAGAGTTAAAATAGCTTAAATAGAAGCCTCCTACGTTTCTCACCTTTGGTTTTACTTCTAGGGGCTTGGAGGGCTACAATTATACGAATTCCACCATGAATCCATGTTTTTTATTTCTTATCTGTATTTAAGAATGAAATTTTCAACTTTCAATTTTGAATTAGTTCAACAGTCGTAACCTTTATTTGACCTGGTTCCTTAAGAAATGCATAAATGGGCTCCACTAGTGAACTTCTTTTGTATTCGGCCTCTTTATATGATAGAAGACAAGGCTTGGGTTTCCTGTTATGGTCTTGTATTTTGTTTGAGCTACTAGTTTTTTCCTATTGGCATATAAAACTCTAAGGAAACATGAAAAAAAATCTACTGGACTCTAAAAAGTTAAGTGGAATAGTCTCATAAGAAATAATTGCAAAAAATCAAGTATTAAAGCACATTTTTATTGAATTAATTTAATGTTATCACATCCCATTTGACACACATCCAAGAAATATTTTAATGGGTACCCATCCTTCTTAGCTTCTTCTAGGGAACCCTCCCCATCTTTGAACGATTGGAATGGCAAGATGATTGCTCTGGATCTTAATGACATTGTTAGATAAGAGAGCAAGGATATCAGATGTTTCAACAATCATATTCGCACATCTAGATACCATACAACTATGAAGTTTAATAAGATTCATTTAAAAAAACCAATAGTTATCCATTTTAAAGCTACTTCTTGGTTCTTTTTATTCTGTTAAAGAATCCAGTTCAAATAAATTCATATTTGAGAAATATAAAACTGTAAAATTAACTTAAAGGCTTTACTATCATATTATTTTTTTGATAATAGAAAATCAAAAAGAAAAATACTCCATGAATATAACTCATAAGAAATATGGAAAAGTAAATAAAATATTATTGGTCAGTTGACCATTATACTTGTGACAAATGTTAGTTTGTGATCCCAATTATACCTAAGCACAACTAAAGTTTGAAATAATAAGATTCAGTGAGTTGTCATTCAATATTCAAATTCATACATCTTGATACGTTCAACAACTTTCCCAGTTCTTCTTCCCAATATATTAAAAAAATAGTGGAATATATTTATTATTATTTCCTTCAAATAGCGACGGTAATGGTGATGATAAAACTAGTTCTATACAAAGTGCAAAATAATATCAGTATTCTATAACCATTCCATTACTCCATCACTTTTGGCACCCTTAAAATGGTTGTAAGGATGATTTGATTGCCTATAAGGATCCACAGCATAGCTCCTTGAGAGATAAATAGTGCGTCCATTTGATTAAAAACTTCATCAATATCTTGAAATCGCCTGAAAAGGTGGAGACTCCATATCATGCTTCAATCAAACTAAATAGAAAAGTTATAGCACCATTTGAATAGGTCTTGGCCTCCTTACAAATATTTTAATGTTACCCTGAATGTATTGATGATTTGAAATTAAATAAATTGAATACTAAGTATTAGCTACAGGAATATTAAATGTCCTCTATTTTTTTATTTGTACGCACAGACATCCAACTGCTCCTTTATGTAATCTTTAGGATTTCAAATTAAAGTTTCAATACATTCATCAAGAAATAAAACTCTCAAAAAATTCTAAATGTTAAGAAAGTTAAATATCTTAGCATTTTGAATACTGATGTGTTATTAAAAATCACTTTTATTGGTTAAATGTAGTTAGGTTTTTCTCAAAAATTATTCTGAATAATTTTATATAATGTTTTACTTGTAGTTATATCACATTCAAATTTTTAATATCAATTAACTTAATGGGAATATTTTTTCAATTTCTCATGTTCACAATCCAAGGCCCTCGAATGGGAAAAGTTTTTGTCTAGTGACAAAAATACCATCCTAGTCATTGCACTTGGAATGAATTATTTGTTCCTTACATCATTCAAGTCTTAGCAAGATTAAAACCTTTTCCCCTTGATGAATTTACCTTCACGCTTTTATTTTTCAATGTTGCAATTAAAGTTATGAACCAGGATCAAGCATCATGTAGGTCACACCCCATAAAAATATTTTATGCATCTTATTTTTAATTATAAGGGAAGAAGCAAGCGTTAAAGAAACTACCCCAGAGGAAACTATGATTAGATCGTAGAGGGCATTCTGTCTCTTAGATAGTTATAGCCTAGATTTTAAAACTAGGAAAAACAATATACCCTATCTGATCTTCTCTTGATGTTTATTAACAAACACTCCTAAAGTTCTAAATCTTCAAATTACTCTAAAATGATTATCTCAAAATTAGCTACTTTATGATCTTAACATTATTCTCATCTTTATTTTATTTTTAGTTGCCTTCCAAAATTTAATATTATTCTAATTTATTGTTTTTACTATTCTCTCAGTGTAAATATATCCATATTTATATTTTCTATTAACAGTCCCATTTACATCGCCTATCCGTCCCAATAATCATACTCTAGGTCCAATAAAATGCTTTTCTAGATAAAGTGGTATTTTATTTATGACCCTCCTTTCTTGTTCTACTCCTATCCTCACGGTCATCAGCCTAAATTGCATTCTTCTATGTTATATGTTTAATCTTCTGTATTGCAAATATCTCTTCAAGATTCACCTATCTTTTAATCACTCTATTGTTCCATGCTACTTCATTCGTACATGTTCATTATATTATCTCAAGGTATACCTTTTTAATATTATACTATGAAAATTTATCTATCTGTATTACCTAAATTGACGTTGTGCCTCCTCAAATTCATATTAGTTCCTCATTGATATTCCCTATTATTTATCTTCACTAATATTCGATCCTTACAGTCCTCTGCATTTCTCACCACATGATCATATATTTATTATCATATAAATATAATATTTTCTTACCATTTTAAGTCTCACCATTTATAGCATTAGTATACTAAACTATTCTTCAACTTCAATTTTTCATCTTAATATGATTTTGTATCTCTCTTTTATTTATCTTTAACTCATACATCTGTCTAGAATATTAACACTGTTTTATTTTATCTTAATTATCTTCTAGGCACATTCTATCACATAATAATATTATGTATCATACAATCAGACCGTAATTATTAATTTTTATCCTTATCCCCTTAATATTTCATTTTATACCCTTCATATGCCATAGAACTTTTTTCTTACAATTGAATGATTGCAATATATGTGGTCCGCAAGCCAATCGCACATTCCATATCTCTTTACAGGTTGATTAATACAATGACTTGATTATAGTACACATGTGATGCTTATAATGAAGTTAATTAATACATTATCATCCTAAGTGAATTATGATGATATTGTGACGCAGAGATTACCGGTCTTTAAGCATGTGTTCTAAATATTTTGATTCAAGGCCAGATTTTGTAGGGCTCTTCCCTTTCTTCGCCTTTCTCCCCTTAACTCCTCTCCATTCCCTATGTGATCAAGATGGCTTAATGATGTCAACGGAGGAGATTTGACATGTCACGGATCACATTAGTATGTCTAGAGGCTGCACACATGAGCATCTCAGCACGTCTCACTCCAAGATCCAGGAAATTATGGATGTGATCCTTGCCCAGGTGATTAACTTCATGGTTTAATTGATGTTCAAGTCTTACACTACAAGGAATCATTTTTTTCCATCCAAATAAAGGACCTAGAACCCAACATCCAAGCATTCTAATAATCCACTTAGACTATCTAAGCTGACTATGTCATCAACCCCTCCACCTAGGTTTAAACTGCATATATGCCATAAGTTTATGTCCTTCATCATCATTTTTTGCTCATCATTTATTGAAAAAATGCATGTTGTAATTTATTTTATGCATATTATCTGAAGATATTAATATATATTTCTGTGATTCTTGATATTGGTCATATTTCCAAGGAGGTACCTTAATTTTATGGATGATATAAAATTAAAGGAGGTCTTCTATGAACTCTGACATTCATGGGGGGGTATTTTAGTTTTACAAATTCTGTTTGATAAGACGAAAGATATTTTACATTTAGGTTTGAACTGATATATAAAGAAACAAAGAAAAGTTTTCAAGGTACAGAATGGAAAATAAGCTAAAGAAGTTCATGATACCATTCTAAGTTGTTTCATAATCTCTCCCTTTTGATGTATTTGATGCCTTTAGGCAATCATAAATCCTTGGTTGGGGCCATGGGTTTACCCCATGAAGAATGATAGCGTAGTCCATTGAATTATACAATCAACAAAGCCCAATTGTGAACATTCATCAAGCTTCTAATATAAGGATTCTTCAATATGATTCCTTTGTCAACTTTTCAGATCATAATCCTTTATGTGGAGTACAATTTCAAATATCTAACATTGTGAGCATGCTTTACTAGAGATCAGATCCTTTCTATAGAATGTGAGTTACTAGTTATTGGAGTTTATCATGGTTCATATAATCCCTTCTATAGAATGTTATTTGAGACATGATTTTCCTATGGAAAATAAACACTTGCTACCACTATGGTGGCACCTGATGATGTTGGAAGTAGTGGAGCGATGTTGTCACTGTATCAAAATGCCATGGCATGTGGAGAGTGGATGGCAGACACCTGCCACATGGTATAGGGCATATAGATCTTATGGCTTTGGCGTACCTCAGCTGGAGAAGGCCGATGGTCAGCTCTGACTAGTCAGGAGATGAGGTAGATTCCACAATGATTGGTAGTCTTGTATAGAAGCATGAATCGACATCAGCCCCTCAAATGCCAATTTGTACTTGAGTGAGTATTGGGGAAGGATGTGCACATAAAACTGTTGTGTAAGGGCATTGCTGTGATTGTCAGAGGCTCCACTAGAGGTGGTAAATTTAATGGTTTTCTGGTTCAGAGAGGTTTCAAGAATTTAGATCAAAACATAAAGAGGTCTTAGAAAGAATATGGTAAAAACCTTATTTTTTGTGCTAGTCCTACATTAAATGGTGTTGTACTTCACAATCCTTGATCAGCCTCCTATAAGTGTTTAACAATCTTTCACATTAATATGTCTTAGAAAGAATATGAAAACCAGACTTGGCTAATTCTGACAGAAATCTTATTTGTTTATGCTAATTCATCCAATCAAAATCAAACCCTCTTTCCAAATGTTTCCCTAAGTGCAATCCAAAAGGATTTATTCTGACCTTTCCCTTTTCTGTTTTTTAAATTATAAATCTTATTTTGGCTGGAGTGTATATTCTCCCCAATCTTAAATCACCAATTTTTCTCTCAAAAGAAGAGTGGTGAACCGAACAGAGAAGGCTCATGCTAAATAGCTAGAACTACACTTGTTTTTTAATATTTTTTATCTTCTTTCTCGACTTCTTGTTTAAACTCCAATTAAAAAAATCCACATGCCAAATAAAAATTATTTAATAAGGGAAACTCCCATTTGAAGCCAAAATTTTTTATCCCTCCATTAGGAACTAGAATGCCTCATAATTAAGGTTGAAACTAAAATCTCTTTAGTCACCTTAGTCGAGCATATCCCAAAAGAGAAGGGAAGAACTAAGAAATTCAAATGAAATATTAAAGCTAGAATCTCATCCCCCATGAGTGGGAAATTTTCCATCCATTTTTATAAACCAATTTTGGATTTAAGTTGGACAAAATCAAAAAAATAAACAGCTCCAGAAAAATCACCCAGTATGGAGCCCATCAATTACTTGCCATGCCTTTTATACAATTGAACAAGGACACCCACAGGTGTCATCCTTTGATCTCGATCCCAAGGTCGCCTCGCTCCGCTTCTTGAGGGAGAGAAGCTATTAAAATCCAAATATCCCCTAATCCTGTATCTCAATTTTGGTCCAAAACACTAATAAAGATGAATGGACAGGATTCAAATGCTATTTCAGAAGCCTAGCTATTGTAAGGGTGAAACCAAAGGGAACTATGACAGAGAAATTGAAGAGGTACTAGATGTGCTCGTTGATCTGGAAAATCTGTTCTAGATAAAAATTCATTGTAGGTCCACAAAAATGTTCTCTATTTGACTCTGTGATGGGCTTGGAACATGGCTTTAGTTTTGCTTTAAAACATACTTTTGAGTCTTGGGCTTTATCTTCTGGTCCAGAGTGTGGCTTTGACCTTGCTTTGTTTTGGATTTGTCCCCATAACATATCATTAAAGACACCTAAATCTTTGAATTACAATAAAATTCAATAAAATAAGAAAAAATTCCTTGATGCTAAGGAAGTTAAATGAGGTTGGCCACAAAATACCAGGAAACACAAAAATAGTTTCATTTCATACTTGAATGGGTATTTCATTTAATTCAGTTATTGATCAATTCCTAGCATTTAGTTCATCTTTGTTTGGAAAGTTTAAGGAATAAATATATAAGAAAAACATATTGATGTCAAAAGAGGTCTCATACCGATGAGACACAGGATTTGAATTTGAATTTGTTTTTCTATTTGAATTTGTTAATCTCTATTTGAATTTGTTTTTCTAAAACTCTAATAGAGATCTCATACCGATGAGACACAGAGTTCCAATATCAAAAGAGCATCCACCTAAGGTTTCTGAAGACAATTTTAATCTGAATAGAATCTCATATTCATTGGGAATGGGATCAATGATGTATGCAATTCTATTTACAAGGTTTGACATGGCATATAACAAGTGTTACGAGCAGGTTCAAAGCTAATACGAGAGAGGAAAATAAGAAGAGTATGAAATATATACATATGTACTGAATGACTAAGAATACTTTTCTAACTTATGGAGGAGAATAGTTGAAGTTTAGGCTCGCACAAATTACACATTCCAATTGGACCCAAGTTATGTATCATGTCTACTTCTGGTTTCTTATTCAGACAAGAAGGTGTAGTCTCTTGGAATGCTTGAGGCAAAGTATAAATCATACTTGAAGAAACAAGTTGAGCTCATTTCTACTACTAATACCTCTTAAGGAATATTAAAGAACTTCATCACCAAATTGGCACCGGTCCTTTGATGTCATGGCATATTAGATTCTTTAGTGACAATAATGCAATAGCACAATCAAACACATCACAGCCCCATCATAAGTCAAAGCACATTTTAGGCATTTTGATTTCATTAGGGAGATATATTCTGGAGTGTTTATGATGATTGAAAGAGTTCTGTCAGCTGAAAAAGCATCCATTTTACTAATGAAGTCATTAGCTTAAAATGTTTTGAAATGTCAACCTGAGACCTTTGGTTTATTCTCTAATAACTACTGGCTTTTGTCGAAGTGGGAGATTGATGGAATTATATGGCCTGAAATATAATCAGAATCCTTGTTCTTTTATCATATGATTAAATTAAATTATATTCATTATTACACAAATGTGATGTTTCTAATCAAGTGTGGAAATATTTGTGATGAATAGTGAATTATGATAAGAACTTCATTTGCGAATCTTTAAGCACAAATCAAGAATATTCCTATCCATTGAATATTCAAGAAGCAAATAAAAATAATTTAAATAGAATAACTGGTGGCGACAACATCAACGCACCATCTTCGAACACGCCTCCACCGTCATCCGAGACATCCGACATCATGACTCGTCATCAACGCCAACTGCAGGACCGCCCGGATGGCGACCACGTCAACACACTGACATAGGACGCGCCTCCACTTACACAAGAGATTTCTCACGTCATGACACATTGTCAACGTCAACTGCAGAACCACCCTTTGACGTGGCAGGCTCACACGTCACCTACGTCGACGTGGCGGTCATCTTTATTCTTATTTTCTCTTACCTCCAAGGCCAACATAGAGGCCAATGTTACAAGAAGCACTTGGTGAATTTTATTTCAAGAATAGAAGTTTTCTTCTTGAGAGATTTTCCCTACACCTCTTTCCTTCCAAGCCGCCGCAGCTGCCGCTGCTGCCGCCGCCAAGGGAAGAATCTATGTTCGTCACTCTCTGATCGTCTACGCCCAAGGGTACGGTCTTCCGCCAACACCGCTGGTCCCCGCGCACATGGGCCATCGCCCATCCTCGCAGGCCGCTGTCCACCAAGGTGGTCCATCGCACAGTCCGCCTGCCCGCTCGCAGGCCGCTGCCCACGCAGGCCGCCCGTCACGCACGCCACCCATCTGCATAGACCACCGCCGTGCAGGCCGCCCGCCCGCGCGCTGGCCTCCTGCCCGCACAAGCCACCACCGCACAGGCCGCCCCGCGCTCTGGCCGCCCGCCCTATAGGCCGCATCCCCTACAGGGCGCCAGCCCGTGCGCAAGCCGCTGCTCCCACAGGCCTACGCCTACCCAGGCCTTCTCCCTGCATGCAGGCCACCGCCCACGCAGGCCACCACCCGCGCAGGCTGCCCGCCCTTGCAGGCCGTGCCCCGTGCCCACTGCTCGCCGGTCACACGCGCGCCGCTTACAACTGCCCACACCCAACCTCACATTCGCCCACTCCAACATTCACACCCTTGCGCTCGTTTCACTGCCCTACTTCGTGCTCATCATCGAGGCTCAGAATCCCCACAACCTCGTCATGCACTATCAACTACTGAGGTACTTCTACACTCTTTGGTGTCCAGTGTTCGTCATCCAGTATTCTTCGGGTGTTTGTCCACCGCCGCCAGATTTTTTTTGGATTTTGAATCTTCTAGTGAATAGACTGAGTAGGTTTTTGAATCTTCTATCGATCGACCATTCCAATTTATTGATTTTGGTGCATGGCATTACCGAAGTGGTAGAAGACAGTATTCACACCCTCGACGAGGAAAACGGGCTGCACCATCAATATTTTGTGCCGGATTTAATCCTCGAATTTGACGCGTGATTTGTGGTCTGTTTTATCCCATTCCTGCACTAGGTTGTCCTAATATCCGGTTACACCTCATCCACCTACATCCTTTCCCCACTCATCCTGCATCAATAACACTCTAAACTCTTTCTCATATGATCTAGCTAGTTAATCTCATAACCATTTATGTTGAAGTTTTACGGAGAGATAGTCGACCCTTTTAAGTGGAAGTGTAGACCTCATAGATATATACATATATATATATATATGAGACCTTAGCTAGTTTTTAACTTAACTCTCAATCAGGTTGATTCAAATCACAATGGGGTGAGTACTTCTTTCACATGAGATACCTATGGTATTTTTTGGATGGATGGTTGTATTTTCAATATGAGCAACGCGTCTACTTAGGTATCAACAACTGAACATAAACTAAGTCATTTGAGGACTATCTTGAAAATAAATTATATTTTCATGGCAGTTAATCACATAAATTTTCAATGAAAAATTAGATGCACTCCTTTGTAACTTCTAGAGCAATTTGTGATGGTTGGCACCTTATGCATTGGAGATTCAACCTATTTGTTGGGTTATATTTGATGAATTAAATTATCAAACAAAGAATAATGTGTTTATGCAGATGGTGACACCCATAAGGCATATCGTATGCTAGAGGAATTTTCTAATTAGTAATGTATAAAATGACATTGTGTCCTTATAAACCACAATTAAGTTAAAGCATGGCATTTAAGGGCTCTGATTTATGAAATAATATTTTTAAAATTTACATTAGTAGTTAGAATGTAATGGGAGAGTAAATTTCGGTAAAATATATTACAGAATATTTTTAGTTGTAAAGTTTAGATGTTTTAGAGGAAACAAATTTCAGAAAATGAAGTAAACACTTTTAAACAAGTTCTTAAAAATAAATTTTTCAAATGAATAGGCTCTGACATTTTATAGATCATAAATTAAATGCAAATATATTAAAAAGTTATTGGTTGTGTCCATAGTGGGAGAATTTACAGACCATTATGCTGATCATGCTCGAACTTCCAATTGGTGGCATGTCCATCACCTATCCACTCGAATTTTCACCTAGACTAGAAAATAAAAAATAAATAAAACAAAAATAAAGGAGACTGCATGGACATCTATTTTTATCTATTGGCATATAAAATTCACCATTTAACTTACCAAAGTCTTGTATTTCAAATAAAAATCGAAAAGGATGTGAGAGAAATAAATTGACTTAAAAGGTTTATGTAGCATTATTCTCAGAAATAAATAAACAAAATATGCATTGGGAAAATAAATTATTCATTTCATTATTTCAAGCATAAATGGTGAACAATGCAAAGTCAAAATTTTGGTGCAAAAAATCAAGTATAAAAGCATTTTTTGTTGAATTAATTTGATGTTATCACCTCTCCTTTTACAAACATCCAGGCAAGATTTCGATGGGTACCCATATTTATTAACTTCTACTCGAGCACCCTCCCCATTTCTGTGTGATTGTAAAGGTGAGAAGTTCACTCCAGATCTTAATGGCATTGTTAGAAAAGATAGAAAGAATATCAGATGTTTCAATGAGCAAATTGATACGTCCAGATGCTATACAACTATGAAGTTAACAAGATTCATTCCATGGTAATTTATATGTCCACTTTACAACGTTGCATGAATCTAATTCAAATAAATTGATATTTTAGATTTCTAACAACATCGCAAAACTAGTGGTTTATTTTATTTTTTAGGATTATCTTCTTCTTGGATAGTATATAAATATAACACAAAAAATTATTCCATGAGTACCAAAAAAAATGTAAAAAGAAAATTAAATAAAATACTATTGGTGAATCTTCTAAAATTCCTATACTTGTCACAAATATTTGTTTGAGGTCCCCCACAACACGTAATCACAACTTAAGTTAGAAAGAAGAATAGTTAGTGAATTCTCATGAAATATTCTAAGTCATATATCCTTAATGTCTTTAACAACTTTCAAATTTCTTCTTCCCAATAAACTCAAAAACCAATGGACTGTATTTATCACTATTTCCTATAGAATCAAGAAATGTGCAGTATGTACTGGATATAAAACACAAAAATGTATAATGGACTGAAAAAAATAGTGGTATGTACTGGTGTTAGGCCCCTAACTAGGCGGCATCCCTTGCCCAGAGGCCTGCGCGCTTATTGGGAAGGTTTATCCGTGTATATGCCTCACGAAGTCTTGAGTACTGAGTCAAATGGGTAGCGATGCCCAAATACCTGATCTATTAGGCCTTTGCCATTGTCGGTGGTGATTCCTGGCAGAGTGTGCACGTGCCCGTCCACACCCAAGGCGGGACAGATCAGGTCCAGTCCACGCGTGCTGGGCGTGCGGGCTGAACGGCACCAGCGCGTGCGTGCAAGCGCCGCGTGCCAACGCCGAGTGCCATGCACGGGCACCAGCGCTACCCTCCAGCGCCGAGCGCTGCGCGGGGGAGCGGGAAGCGCTGCGTGTGACGCGGGACGCGCAGGCCGCGCAGGCCGGGCGGCATGCCGCGAGCGCAGCGCGCGGAGTTGTGCGAGATGCCGCGCAGCGCCGCGCGGCGGCGTGCGCATTGCGTGTGCGGGCGCGCGGCTGGGAGACATCCCCACCAGGAGACTAAGGCATGTGGCGCATATGGGAGCGCCGAGACGGCACAGTGGGTGCGTGGCAATCCTACGGGTAATGCTGGGCGCACAGCGCCCAGCTCAGGGCGTCGAATGCGGCGGCGTCGCGCAAACTGCGCGCCAGTGTAGACACGGGTGCGGGTGGCGTGTGTGATCGTCAAGGCAGGGGTGGCGTGTGTGATCGCCACGCCCGCGGGTGCGTGGCGCCCGGCCCGGCGCACGGTTGGGCGGCAGAGCAGGCGCACGCGCGGGGAGCGGCGGCCCTGAGGCGGTGCGGCGACATTACCTCGGCGCAAGGCGCCTCATCTCATTCCTTGTAACACCCCTCGTCTTCCCCCATGTAAGTTACGATGTATTCTTGATGATATCAATGCAATGACCCTATTCACTGACGGTGCCTAGCACCAACCACTCCTCTAAACCCTTTTATGCGATCTTAAGCAATCCCAAGAGCTTCCGCTACAAGAGATCAAGGCTGCTCAGTGTTCTACCCAAGCACTGAGGCCGGCACACCTCAATTCTGAGCAAAGAGTCCTAGCTCGAGATTTGACCGTGTGACAACTAGAGATACTGAAATTTGTTTTCTACAAGCATTCCCCAACTCCATCACTTTTGGCACCCTTAAAATGGCTGGCCGATACAATTTGATTGCCTCTGAGCATCAACATCATGGCTCTTTGAGAGATTGATAGTGTGTCCCTTTGATTTATAAATTCATTAATATCTTGAGATCTCTTGAAAAGGAAGAGAGTGCATATCAACTTTGAATCAAACGAGATATAAAAGTTATTGCACCATTTGGCTGGGTCTTGGCCTCCTTCTAAGTACTTATTCATAATACATATTCTTATTTTACTTTAATCCTCGCCCAAGTCAGACGATTATTCTACATTATATTTTAATCTTATGCAATAATTTAATATATATTACTCTGACAATTTATTGTACGTATATTTTCAAGATTCACCTATATTTTCATCGCTCTATCATCGACGCTATTTTCTTGAAATCCATTCATCTATCTGTATTATTATCTCAATATCTACCCTTTTAATAATATAATTTTGACCTAAATATCTCTGTGTTACATCAAATTTATTTTTTGTCTCCTCAAATTCCTATCAATTTCTCCTGCATCTTCTCTATTTTTCTTCATTAATATTTGATCCTTATAGTCCTCTTCATCTCTCGCCACATGACTATAAACTTAACATCACATTTACTTACTATATTACCTCTCACTTTTTATCATATTGAACTTAATTATTTTTTCAGCATCAAGTTTGCATCGTAATACTAATTAATATCGAGCTTCATCTATCTTTAATTCTTATATCTAAATTGTATGTCAATATTGCTCTCTTATTATCCTCATTTTTTATGGGTTCATTCTATCATGTAATAATATTATATATCATATTTTTATATTTATGTCCTTAATATTTCATTCATATTTTCCTCTATATATCATAATATCTTATTCATGCAATCCATGACCTATATTATTTATGCCTTTCAATTAATGTTTTAACAACTCAAAAAATTTGAACTCTACTAATAAATAGTATTACTATATAAATATATATTATCACTATTAATATATCATAAATAACTCAAAACATTGATTCTACTCTGTTAATAACTTATGTCATCCTACATTTAGTTCTTAAACTAGATCTTATGTTAAGTACCTGATCTTAACGGGAGATGACCTGTACTTACAATGAAACTAAGTCAGCATAGATTCTTTGTACATATTTTATTATTTAATTGAGAAAGGTTTCATAAATAATATATAATTATTCAGATGGTTTCACTTTTCAAATGAGTCAAATAAAGTTATTTGATCAAATGTATAGTTGTCTTTCTCAGTATATTTCACTGTAGTGATAAATATTACTGTAAATCTAAAATTAACTCATGAAAATGCTACATCAAAAGTATTTGACACATAATATCGTATAATTCCAAAAAATATTTATCTCGTGTCTCGTATATTACAATTCTGATGGCGAGGACGCCAACACATCACCGTTGAACACGTCGCCACGGTCAACTGGAGTCAACACGCCTGATAGGGACCCAACGGCGAAGTCAACTGAAGTCAACCCGCCACGATCAACCAAAGTCAACACCAAAGTCAACACGCCGCAGTCGTCGACAAGCACGTCTCCACCCGCGCACGTCCCTACGCGCGTCATGACACGACGCCAGAGGCAGATCCACAACTGCCCTTTGGCGTGACACGACGCACGTCTTTACTTTCTCGTCTCTAATTTCTCGTCATTTTCTCTTTCCTCCAAGGCCTATATATAGGCCATTGTTTTCAAGAAACATGTTTCAGTTAAACTCTTCTTGGAGGACTGCCCAGCCTCCCTCTACCTTCAAACCCTAGCCGTCGCCACCGCCACAGCCGCCGCCATCGCGTCGCCGGCCACCACCTCTCCCCATCCATCTTCTTCTCTTCCACCTTTCTCCCACCCTCTCTCTCTTTCTCTCTCTCGTCTGCCTCAAGCGCCCTTCCAAGGCCGCCCAAGACAGCCTCCCGGGATGCCCAGGGCTGCCGCCCAAGGCTGCCGCCCAAGGCTGCCGTCCAAGGCTGCTGCCCAGGCCGCCACAGCCAAGCCGCCCAGGCTCTGCCCAAGGCTGCCCATGCCAGGGCCGCCCAGGCTGCCCTGGCCACCCCAGTCAAGCCGTCCAGGCCACGCCCAAGGTCGCCCCTTACCAGGCCACGCCCAAGGCCGCTCCTTGCCAGGGTCGCCCAAGGCCACCCAGGCCGCCCCTGCTAGGGCCGCCCAAGGCTGCCCAGGCCACCCCTGCCAAGCCACCCAGGCCACGCCCAAGGCTGCCCCAGCTAGGACCGCCTAAGGCTGCCCAGGCCGCCAAGGCCACGCCTAAGGCCGCCCCTTGCACGGGCCGCCCAAGGCTGCCCAGGCCACCCCAGCCAGGCCGCTCAGGCCCGCCCAAGGTCGCCCCTACCAGGGTCGCCCAAGGCCGCCCAGGCCGCCTCAGCAAGGCCACCCAGGCGACGTCCTAGGCCACGGCCCAGAGCGCCCCAGGTTGCCGTTCGTCGTCGACGCCGCTCGACGCTTCGAGCCGCACGCTCTGTGCGCTCCGCGCACCCTCGCAGGTAATCACCTATGCCTGACTCTACGACAACGACATCTACTCACTACTAGGGCCGTCCAATGCCCAGAATGCCCAGAATCTTCCTCGTCTAGTGGGCCACTCAACGCCCGGATTCGCCCAGCCTCGTCACGATCTGAATTCCCCGCAACCTCTTCACACACTAGGGTGCCGAGGTACACCTGAACTCTTTGGTGTCGAAAGTGTTCTCCGTCCAGTATTTTCTTGAGTAGTTTCCACCACCGTCAAAATTAGATTTGGTTTGGATTTGACACTTCCTCTCTCTCTTTCGAGTGTTTCTTCGTGACGTGAATTCAGATATTGATTTTGGTGCTTCGGCATCGTCGCGGTGGGTGAAGACAGTACTCCCGCCTTCCACGAGGGTCGGAGCTGCACCACCAATTTTTCATCGGTTTTAAAGTCCGAATCCGACCGCGTGTATTTCTGTGGCTGTTTTATCCCTCCCTACAAACCCGTCTATTACCCTTTACCTGTCATCATCCATCCGTCCATCCCCTCAGCCACCTTTTCCTTAGTTGTCCTGTGTCAAATTCTCATCATCTTCTCTAATAATCCACTTACACAGTCTAAGCTAATTATGATATCGACCCCATCAGCTGGGTTCTGACATGCATACATGACATACATTTAGCTGACCTTCATCATCATTTTTTGCTCATAACTGATTGAAATAATGGATGCTGTAATTTATTTTATGCATATTTATCTGGTAAGATTAATATATATTTCTTTGATTTATGATATTGGTCATATTTCCGTGGTAATAATTTAATTTCCTGAATGATATAAAAGTAAAGGAGGTGTTTTTATGGAGTAATTTAGTTGTATGAATTCTAGTTGATAAGAAAATCCATATTTCACATTCAGATTTGAACCGATATATAATAAAAAAAACAATATTTGGAGTTTGAGATGAGAAATAGATCTACAGAAATTCATGAAACCATTGTAAGTTATTCTATATCCTCCCCCTTTTGATGCATTGGTCGTTTTTTATGCAATATACTCAACATACATCCATTGTTGACCATGGGTTTACCTCTTGAACAAGGATAGCTTATTCCATTCAATACTTAAGTCAATAAAGCCTTACTGTGAACTTTAATTAAAATTCCAATCAATGGATTCTTCAGTTTGATCCATTTGGTTGTCACCATTCCCCGTTTATTTTATTTATCCACAGTATAACTTCCCATTTTCTCCTTTGGAGCTTCCTTCAAAAAACTTAAATATGAACCCATAAAATCGTGACGGGCAAAACTAGGAAAATGAAAGTATTACATCCATCGTACTGACTACAATTTTCAAAGCTCAATCTTTCCAGATTATGGTTCTCTTAAATATGATATTATATATTATCAAACGTGTTTGTCTTGTTGCTACAACTGTACCACATGTATAATGTATCAACTTACTTAACATCAGAGGAAACAAGTATCACCGGGTATTGCTTATTTAATTTTTTCTCTAAAATATAATTCCATAATAACTTGGAACTTTATGTCAACTGCATACGCAAAATGTAAATTTTGTTTTTGAGATTTCAACCTTGCCATAGTCCACAATTTTCTCTTTTTATAGAAAATTATCAAGGCATTGGCCTGGGCAACCAAAGATCTTTAAATAGTGGAGAATTATTTAAATTGAAAATTCCAATATTCCACAGTGGCCAATTGAGTATTAATTTAAACAAAAAAGGCCTAAATATTCATTATTAAATTTGACAACAAGAAGTGCCAAAAGGCACGGGATTCTGGAGAATCAAACAGTATATCTAGGGTGTTCAAAAATATCTGATGTGATTTTAGTAATTGGCACATAATTTAATTTATTACTCAAATGTTGATTAGGGGCTAATACGGATGAAAACCAATAATAATTTTGAGCACATTTTATAGTAGAATCACGGTTATACTAACTGATATTAAGGGCCACATTAATGCATTCTTGAGACGCAAAGAAATTTCATGAATCATATGTTTCATAATCATTTCAACATAAGAACCACAGAAGAATTATAATTGATTGGAGAATCACTCCAAGCCCCATGTATTTTTTAATCTCCCCTGCACATGGCGAAGACCAATGTTATTGAAACTAAATCGGCGTTTAAGAATATTTTACCCTACGTGCTGTGTAATGAAAAAAAAAGGATTGAAGAAACTATACACCAAATTGATGAGTAAGAAATGGAACACCCTTATAGAAAATAAAGCACAAGAGACATAAATAGAACAAAAATATTAAGGTACTCAAAAGAGAACTAAATCATTTTATGGCATAGTCTTGGCAATACTAGTAGCAAATCATACAAAATGTTTCAGAAGATCATTTAAAGGCCTTAAATATATAGCAATCAAGATATGGAAATTAGACAGGAAAAATTAATCAAGTTTATCAAATCAGCTCGCTGTTACGATACCTTGGATTACATATAAAAGAAAGAAGAAAAAAGGACTAACAGAGAGGAGAAAACCTGAATGAATCTGCACGTGGGACCACACTTGGGTCCACACGTGTTGAGTCAATGTAGTCCAAGATCAAGATCGTAACTGCCCAGGTTAGTAACTAACTACCCGGGCTACGAGCAAGGACTTCTCGCTCCTATATAAGGAAGCCCCCTCCAGACTGGACGGGCATAGGTCATTTGAGGAAAAACTGGGAGATCTGGACGCGCTGCTGAGTAGACATCGTCGTTCTATTCTGTTTGTTTAAAACGAACAAAAAATTCGCACAAAAGAACTGCACAGGGGTCTGTTCGTTGTTCTGTTCTTTTTTGTGCCAAAATTAAAACAGGTGTTCGAACAATTTGCAGTCTGAACAAAATTCGCACAATACGACCAAAATTCACACAATTCGAACAAAATTTGCACACATTGTCAAATTCGCACAATTTGAACAAAATTTGCAATGGGTAAAAATTTGCACAATTAGAACAAAATTTACAGTGTTTAAAATTCGCACAAATTTGCACAATTTGCACAAGCCGAACAGCACGCGGGCCTGCGTGATGTTCTGTGCGAATTTGTTTTTGTTCTGTTCGGATAACCGAACCAAACGAACAATTCGCCCAATTCGCACAAAGAGAACAGAACAACCATGTCTACTGCTGAGTTCAAGCTGCATCCGGCTGGAGAGTTCGAGAAGGCGATACGGAGCTGAAGATTTTCCGGTCTGAAGAGTTATCAGCACTGCAACTATCATCGCGAGTAAATTCATTCTTTTTCAAGAATTTGTCTCTTGATTTAGTTAGAATCCTATCATTGGTATCAGCGCCGTGGTGTTGGACACCGTGACTCTCAAGGCACTAGAATCAAGAATTGAAGAAATGGAGTCTATTATTGCGGATATGAAAAAGGAGCAATAGGTGTTACGAGAGGAGATAAAAAAGTCGAATGAGGAATTACAGAAGTCTGGGAATGAGAATAGAGATATAATGATTCAGATGTAGCGGAATATAACAACAAGATTGGATTCATTGCAACCGGAAGAAGCGTCAACAGGGAAGGCAAAAGATTGGGATACTGATCAGCGGGGAACGAGAGAAGAAGTACACAAAGAAATATCTACTTCAACCGTTGCGCCTACTTACATTAGTGTCAGCAAGATTGAAGCTCCGACATTCAGAGGTGAGGATGTTGAAGGATGGCTACGCAGCATGGAGAAGTATTTTAGAGTCCACAAAATTGAGGAAAGTGATAGATGGGAAAAAGTGATGTCGTGTTTAGAAGGAGCGGCGCTCCAATGGTACATATGGACAGAAGACAGATACATTTTTCTTGATTGGTAAGATTTCAAGTAGTGAATTGGTAAACGTTTTGATGATACATTATCTGATAATATCATGCATCAATTTATGGACATCAAACAAATTGGCACTGTCAAAGAGTATAGAGAAGAATTCGGAAGACTATCAGTATATTTGCCCCCCATTCAAGAATTTAAAGCAGAAGAGACCTTCACAAAAGGTCTGAGACCAGAATTTTTTGCAGAAACAAAGAGAGGAAAGCCAAAGGGTTTGAGGAACATTATGGATGCTGCATTGGAAGCTGAGAAATGGCTAGAAACTATATGGCAAGTATACGACGAATCTCGACATAATCAGTTTCAACCTTAGCAGGTCACGAAGAAGTCTAACTGGTCATCTAGTAAGGCTGTTGTCACACCTGAAGAGGGAGATCTCAAGCATAATAATGCGCTCAAGAACCAAGTCAAACCAGTGTAGATTTCATACCAGAGAGCACAAGATGAAGTTGCTAAGAAGCAGAAGAGGCTATCATTGACTAAAAAGGAATAATACTTAAAAAGGAAAGAGCAAGGGTTATGTTACCATTGTAATGATAAGCTTGGTACAGGCCATAGGTGCAAGAAATCATTACAGATCCTGATTATACCGTAGGAAGAGTTGGAAATTAATGAACAGAGCAATGAAGATGAAGATTGGTCGGACGGTGAGGAGCATACAGTGGAAGGAAACTTATTAACTGCTCATGTATCTCTTCATTCTATTCTGGGCAGTATTAGCCCCAATTCTATGAAGTTAAAAGGAGAAATGCAAGGGAAAGACGTCACAATTTTACTGGATAGTGGAGCTTCCCATAACGTCATCTGTTCGAAGCTGATTGATGAACTCAAATTCAAAACTGATGACTTGATACTATCTGAAGTGATTTTGGGTAACGGACAAGCAACAAAAGGACAAGGCATGTGTTTGGGGATACAATTCTCGGTTCAAGGTGTGGTAATGAGAACAAACTTCTTACCTTTGCAGTTGGGAAATACCAACCTGATTTTGGGAATGGCATGGCTCACATCATTGGGATGGACGCATATTCATCGGGAAAAACTTATAATCAAGTACAAGGTGGACAACCGAGTAATAAAGCTGAAAGAGGATCAAGAGCTATCTAGAGGGAGCCTAGATCCAAAATCAGCCAAAAAGTCATTGAAACAAAAGCAAGTGATGATGATGGAATTATATAGATTGGAAGGGATTATCATTCAAAGCTCCAACGAAGACAACAAAGAATTGGAAGCCAGCTTAAAGTCTACTTATCCATCAGTGTTTGAATGCCCATCCACTCTACCTCCACCCCGTGAGATTGATCACATAATCCATTTATTACCCAATTCACAACCTGTAAACCTCCAACCTTACAGATACTCCTATATCCAAAAAGATAAAATCGAGAAGTTAGTCCAAGAATTACTGAGAGTCAGAATTCATAAAACCATCTCACAGCCTTTTTGCAAGTCCGGTGTTATTAGTCAAGAAGGAATCAGGTTGGCGTTTCTGTGTCGACTACCAAGGTTTGGATAAGATGACAGTACCAAATCCATATCCTATTCCAGTAGTAGAATAACTGCTTGATGAGTTGCATGGCTCCATGATTTTTTCCAAATCGGATTTGAAATCAGGTTATCACCAAATCCGGATGAAAGAGGAAGATATTCCAAAAACGGCATTTAATAGTCACGAGGGCCACTACGAGTTTAGAGTAATGCCCTTTGGGTTAATGAATGCACCAGCTACTTTTCAATCATCGACCTTACATGAGGCGATTTCTACTAGTCTTCTTCGATGACATTTTGGTTTATAGTAAAACTTTGGAAGATCATCGCGATCACTTGCATGAGGTTTTTTGTAATATTGACATCAAACTCACTGCACATTAATCCTAAGAAGTGCTGATTTGGGTGCTCCCAATTGGAGTTCCTAGGCCACTGGGTCTCTCGTGATGGTGTCATGGCAGATACTGTAAAGGTGGAGCCCATGCGCAGCTGGCCAGTCCTCAAAACTCTAAAAGAATTAAGGGGATTTTTGGGACTGATGGGTTACTACAGAAGGTTCTTGCAGCCCCTTAAACAGTTCTACTGAAAAAAGATGCATTCCTCTGGTCCAAACTCGCACAAAGGGCATTTGAGAACTTGAAGGAAGTCGTGATTACGACACCAGTGTTGGCTTTGCCAGATTTTAATTCCAGGTTCGTAATTGAGACAGATGCATCTGGAGTAGGAATTGGATCAGTCCCCATGCAAAATGGCAGGCCAATTGCATTTTTCAGTCAAGCTTTGCCCAGGAGAGTCAAGTGAAATAAGCCTATGAACAAGAACTGATGGCTATTGCAATGGCAGTTCAGAAGTGGAAACATTATCTCATACACCAACCATTTATATTGTAATGCCATGTGTGAGGGAAAAATTTGGATAAGAATCAGCTTTAACTGCTAATTCATCTTGGATTTTATTCAAACTGGAATCAGACACAAGATTGAAGAGACCAATTGGTACTGGCAGCCAAATCTTCACTTATACCTCACATCATGGGAGAATACCATGATTCAGTCATGGGTGGACACACCGGGTTCTTACAGACTAACAATCGAATCATTAAAGATCTATATTGGCCAGGAATGAAGAGAGAATTGAAAGAATACATGGACCAATGCCACATTTGTCAAAGACACAAGATTTCAAGTCTCTTGCCTGCAGGATTGCTGCAACCTTTACCAATTCCAGAGAAAATTTGGAAGGGCCTTCCTCAGTCACACGGCTTCAATTGTATTATGGTGGTAGTTGACCGACTCAGTAAATACGGCCATTCTATTCCTCTGAAACATCCCTTTTCTGCTTCGGTGGTTGCAGAAAATTTTGTCAAAGAAATAGTCCACCTCCATGGCATTCCCACTTCCATTGTTTCAGACAGGGATAAGGTATTTACAAGTGCTTTTTGGAAAGACTTAATCAAACTCCAGGGTACTAGTTTATGGATGAGTTCCTCTTATCACCCACAAAAAGATGGTCAGACAGAGGTAGTGAACCAAAGCCTAGACGGGTACCTAAGATGCTTTACTTCAGTAACACCAAGTACTTGGTCTAGGTGGTTGCATTGGGCTGAATTTTCATACAACACATCGTATCATTCTTCACTGAAGACTACTCCTTTTAATGTTGTATATGGCAGAGATCCTCCCAAATTGTTACACTATGGTAGTCCCGCTTCTCCTATAGCAGCGACGGATACTTTGTTATTGGAGGTTGATCAGATGTTGAAAACTTTGCGATAGAGATTAGCAGATGCCCAAGCAGTGATGAAAGAGAAGGCAGACAAACACAGGCGAGATGTGAATTTTAGCGTTGGTGATATCTAAGGTTGCGACCATACAGAATGAGATCTTTGGCCAAACGTGTGAATGAAAAACTTTTCCCCCAAGTTCTTTGGACCCTTTGAAATATTGAAGAGAGTGGGATCAGTCGCCTACAAATTAGACCTCCCAGCCTCTTGTGGTCTACATCCCGTATTCACGTGCCTCAGTTGCACAAAGCCCTTGGGCCTAAGGATCAAGCAGTTGTGTTAACTCCTCTCTCACCACAGTTGGAATGGCAATTAACCCCAGCTAAAGAGATGAATATGAGAGATTCTAATGGTTTTGTAAAGGTGTGTATCAAATGGGCAGGACTACCTATTAAAAATTCTTCATGGGAACCACTATCTACAATCAAGGAACGGTTCCCAGATTTTCACCTTGGGGACAAGATGATAGTGGATGGGGGGGGTTAATGTTACGATACCTTGGATTGCATATAAAAGAAAGAAGAAAGGAGGAGGACAGAAAGGAGAAAACGTGAATGAATCTGCACGTGGGACCACACTTGGGTCCACACGTGTGGAGTCAATGTAGTCCAAGATCAAGATCGTAACTGCCCAGGGTAGTAACTAACTGCCCGGACTACAAGCAAGGACTTCTTCCTTCTATATAAGGAAGCCCCTCCGGACTGGAGGGGCATGGGTCATTTGAGGAAGAACCGGGAGATCTGGAGGCATTGCTGATCTCAAGCTGCATCCGGCTGGAGAGTTCGAGAAGGCGATACGGATCGTAAGATTTTCCTCTCTTTCTGAAGAGTTATCATTGCTGCAACTATCATTGTGAGTAAATTCTTTCTTTTCAAGAATTCGTTTCTTAATTTAGTCAGAATCCTATCACTGGCCTTAGTATAGTCAGTTTCTATAGATGCACAATTTGAGGAGACAAGATGGCAAGCTTACCGCTCTGTCCAGACGTTGCGGCGGGAAGAGCCGGTAAGGTGATAGCTGTAATTTCATAGAAAATTGTTAGATGCAAAAAAAATGAAGAATAAATAAACAAATGTGGACTATTAAGCATACAAATTAAGTTGGAGATGCAAACATAAGTCATAATCCAATAAATTTGTTCTAATTTAGGAAACATGACAGTGTATCCAGATATGTGAGCCACAGAAACTTCAGTCATGACCCATTCATCCGTATCAAGAAAGGAACAAATTTCTTCATAGATCCATATCAAATGAACGATGATGATAAATCTCTTAATATCAGACAGCAAGTACCCCCAATAAAAGTCGTCCAGTTTAAAGTCCTGACTATCATAATAATTCACAATAAGCCTTTCGAACAGCTTTTGATAGAAGTCATGAAAGCCAAAATTGTAGAACAGGAGTTTAGACCTTACTAATACATTTTAAGAACTGATATGCCTAATTTAAACCGAAGTTAAACTCATTATGCGACAGAAAAAATAAGTTAAAATAAAAAATATAGCAAAATACATACACTTGTTGCAAGATGATGACGGGAGCTCAGATCCAGAAGGCCATGGAGCAGGAATGTTATCATTTAGGTCACATGTGAAGCTGATGCCGGAGAACTGATCAAACGTCGCATCGGAGGGCAAACTTGGCAGAAGACACCCGGACTCTGCACCAACCAAATTATATAATTACTAAATTTGAAAAAGACAAAAGAGGAAAGCTAAGTCAATTTGGGAGATTAATGACAACAAAAATCACCTTGTGAGCCAACTGGATCACCATTTATCGATTCCATCATAACACGAAAAAGTCAGCGGCATCAGTAGTGAGATCATAATAAAGAAAACGTTAGATCATTCAAAAAAAAAGGAACTGGCAACGTTATCTAAAAGCCCATCCCTGTTAGCATCGTCTTCAGTTGATAAGAGACAGTTTCGTCATCGTCTCCTTTCATTTGAGCATGCTCTACAAACGGAGGTTAACAATTTTGCTTTGTGATTAACATCCAAAGACCCTTCGTCGAGATCATCATCCTCCCATGGACGAATGATGATGCCAATGCTGATGATGACGATGATGCATTGTCTCTCATCAATAGGGCAGGGTTTAGAAAGGGAAGACGACAATGTTGTCTCATCATCGTCATTCTCCGTGGACAAATGACCATGAAAATGATGGTATCGCCATCGTCTCTCGTCATCCAAACGGGGTTTACAAACGGACAATGACGATTGTCTCATCATCTCTTGTAATTAGAGTGGGGTCTACAAAGGGACAATGACATTGTCTCGTCATCTCTCGTCATTTGGAAGGGGTTTATGAGAGGGGGATGATGATTTTGTCACCTCATCATCATCAAGACCGCAAATACTGAAATAAACAAAAAAAATAAAACCTTGGAGAGAGAAATCTTTGAGGGTGACATGGCAGAGGCTGTACACGTTGGCAGATATGTTCATCTCCTGCAGTTGACGACCCAGCTGGGAAGCACAGCCAAGAGCCTGAAGATTTGTGATGAAACTCTGCTTCTGTAAGTGTGACACGTAGCCATCCATGGCAGCACAGCAGGCGGTCCGGTTGCTGATGTCATCCGCACAGTCTTGGCCAACCCTCTTAGCATCAGGAAAAACCAATGGGCAAGCTGGAGATCGACAAGTTTGATCATGAAACGTGTTCAAATCTAACTGGTTTCTTTTAAATTTATGAGCATAGATGGTACATTTAAAAGTTGATAATGATGGATTTTCTTTTCTCAGAGAGTGTCATAGATATTCTGATGAACAGAGAAAAGAATGATCGCACATGAGAACAATGGTAAACATTTGAATCATTTTCTCGAATTTTATAATGCCAGAACTAAAGCACTGAAGTTTCCAATATAACAGGAAACAAAAACACGGAATGCAGAGCAAATATTTGTTTTCAAATCCAAAGTACAATCAAGAATAAAAAACTGAACTACAGAATGATCACGCATTTCAATGATGAATCGGAATCATTTTCTTGATCGCTACTTTAAAAAATAATATTGGAGCGTATGAAATTTCCAATTTTAAAGGGGGAAAGGAATAACAGGTAACGAAGATCGAATGATTGATTTGAATGATCGAATGGTTGTTGGTGTTACGACCTAAAATACAATCAAGAAGATAAATACGATAAACAGACATAAATGGTATATATGAAAAATATCAGAAAACATTTCACAAACTCGCTTACTTCACAACTACACCATTGATTTGTCCCATATTTAAAGGTAAAATAACAGCAAATGCAGACCGAAAGATGATTTGTGATGAGTTCCCAGCCAAAATATGATAACGACAAAAAATACAATCAACAAGAAGAAGTATCCTACGCATGGAAGACATACATGATAACCGTTTGAAATCATTGAAAGAATTATACACTGAATTAGTTCATTTCACAAAAGTTATATCATAAAAGTTCCAGACGAAATTTTAAAGAGCAAAAAAAGATATAGAACGATTGTTCCAGACGAATTTTTAGATCAACAAGAAAAACCTGATAAACGGAAAGAAGAATGATCATACAAATAAATGAAATTTATGGTAGCAATTGGAATATCTTTTTTCCGAATCATCTTATTTCAGTTCACAACTTGAACACAAAAGGTGCAGATATTTTAGGGAGCACGAACAGGAAATGCATAACGAATCATTGCTTCAGAAGCTTCAGATTAAAGATTACTCACCACTATTGACATTGCAATTCGAGATCCTTCGGAGAACCTGTTTCACAGATGACAAGTCGAGGCGGCTGGTCAACCATCTCATGACAATACTCTTGCAACCATCTACTCTATAGAGATGCTCCGGCAGGGCCAGAGCTCCGCCCATCTCCAGCGCTTGTCCACTTCCAAGTGCCAATCTTCTGGCAGCTTCGGTGATGGCGTTTTGGCAGATCTGAGTACAGCACTCGTTGACAGAGTCAACCCTCTTGCAGGCAGTGAGGAGCTGCTTGGAGTCCACCAAGCTCTCCACTCTGTCTACGTCGCCAATCGGGCAGCTGCCCCTGGTGAAATTTGATGCCTTCAGCGAGCAGATTTCTCCGAGCTCATCGTTTGCCCCCTGGCTTGAAAGGAGCTTCTGCAAATCAGAGAGGCAGTGATTTGCCTGAGCCGTGTCCATTGCAAGTGCGCCACTGGATTTGCTTGACTGGCCGAGGAGGATGGTCATTGTCGCATGGAGCTGTGGGCAGCAGATCACGTTTGCCAGGAATGGGGCTAGGGAGGTCCAGCAGTCAATGGCAGTGGTCTTGATCATGCTCTCTGCGGCCGAGAAATTCAAGGAACACAATCCTGTGAATCAATGAAAGCCCATTAGAGTTGTTTCCTTTGTGTAAATCATCATCATTATCCTCAAAAACTCCATTATGACGAAAATTAGGATTCTTATCCAAAGACCATCATCATTATCGTCATTTTTAGTAATTTGAGTGATGGTGACGGTGTTGTCATCATAATATCAGAGAAAGATTTGAGTTCAGATGTAATTTGTTAACGGGGGACGCACGTGACACTCACGTGGGTCCACAATTTGAGGCAACGGCCATATTTCTATTTGCCCGCGTTAAGGGCTGTAGTGTCTTTTTCTCCTTTCTACTTTAACTTTGTATAAAGTTGCCCTAGACAATGAGAAGAGTGACGATTTCGTTTTGCTCAAAGGGGTTTCTTTAGCTTCCGCTTCCACATAATTAATTTTTGAAAAACTAATGGATATAAGGGAATTGAACCAAGGTGAATGATCACAATTGAAGATTTATACTTGAGCTCACCCTGAAAAATAGAAAGAGAACTATACTTTCACACAATATGTCATCCGAATTAAACAAAATCAATGAATTTCTATTTTACTGATTACAATACCAGAAGGCGAGAACAATTTATCAAAGATAGTAGATAGTGATGATATTGACATCATCACAGTCATTCAGGCATCAACGAATAACAGGTCTAATGACGATTCATCATCATCCCCTTATCATCATCATTCGTTCCCACCTCAATAACAATGAAGAAAAAGTCATCACCACTGCAATTTTATGGATACAGATGATAATGACGACTAGCCATCATCGTCCTCACTATCCATGGCAGGATGACAATGAAGAATAGTCCTCATCACTTTGGTCGCAGAGGATAATGATGATAATACCATGAACAAAGGTAAGAATATATGCCATAGAATTTTGATTTGCGACTGGGTGTTGGACCTGATAATTTGGGGGAAATGACATTGGAGAATGGCCCCAGAGGAGAAGGAGCAAGGAAGGGCATGAACGGCTGAGGTGCCTTGCTTGGAGAGATTTCTGGCAAGAACACGCCGTTGCTCTCATCCACATTGATCTTTGCAATCGCGGCAGGTTGTAAGAAAACTGGAGAAAAAGCAAAATTTTTAAGGTTCCACACGAGTTTTAAAATTTGATGATCAAGCCAATAAGAACGAGCAAATTCCAGATTGAGTAAGATTAATTATGCGATCCAATACTGTTGAAAAAGAAAAGAGAGAAGGAAATGTGAAGGAAGTGAGCGAAGGAGGCAAGATTTTTAAAATCCGGCGACAAATCTATCAATAAAAAGCAAAATCCAGACGGTGCCTGAAAAAATGCGCAATCCCATGCTGTTGAAGAAGAAATACAAGAGATGAACGCGTGGGAAACGGCGACTGAGGAGTGTATTTCTCTGGCTCCGAGAACGATTTACGAGCTAGAAATAAATTTCATAGACGGAGATTAACGAGCTAAAAATAAATTTCGTAAGTTTCTTCTTAATTCCATTTCGTGTAGGAGAAGAGTGCACGGAAAAAAATGAAGATGAAAGAAGAGTTTCACGCGCGATTTGAAGATTAAGATTCAGGCGGAACTATAGGAGCCGGTATAGTTTCAGATTCACGTTTCGGACGAGCTGAGTAAAGGTTCAGATTCATGTAACAAACCTAGAAAGAAGACGAAGAATTCAAATCCGGCGATCACTCGTTAAGAACAAGCAAAATCAAAGCCGAAATCGCACAAATCAGCGAATCAATGCCATACAAGAAGAAAGAAAAACGATAAAGATTAAGATCGAGGTGCGACTTCAGTAAATGAAGGTAAATCAGGAGCTCACAGAGGAAGATGAACAGATAGCCGATGCAGCTGGCGCCGGAACGCCAATGCCTGCCTCCGTTCTCCATAATGCAAGATCAGATATTCACGATCGCCGGAGAAGCAGCGGAGATGCCATTTCTCGGCAGAAAATCGCCGATCGAGGCTCGAAATGGCGATCTCTGCTGCCGATTTCCTTCATCGCCGTCTTCATCCTGCAAGATCAGAGTGCGGGAGTAGAGCGTGTAGAGAGAGAAAGAATGTGAGAGTACGTGTTGCAGGTGGAGGATGAGAGAGAAACAGGCGCCATTTAATGCGCCGTGGGAGGCTCGTGGGGACAAATGCAGTTCTAGTAGCTGTCTTTCGATGACAGCGGCTCATAACGACCCAGTCTCTCTCTCTCTCTACACATCCCTCTTTATCTCTCCTCTCCAACTCTCTCTCTACATCTCTCTTTATCTCTCCTCTCCAACTCTCTCTCTACATCTCTCTTTATCTCTCCTCTCCAACTCTCTCTCTCTCTACATCTCTCTTATCTCTCCTCTCCAACTCTCTCTCTCTACATCTCTCTTTGTACCTACTGTCCAATCTCTCTCTACGTCTCCCTTCATCTCTCGCGTCTCGGCTCCTATCTCTCTTTACAAGTTTACATCTCGTTATCTCTCCTCTCCAATCTCTCTCTACATTTCTCTTTATCTTTCTACTTAAATATCTCTACATCTCCCTTAATCTCTCGTCTCCTATCTCTCTAATCTCTCTCTACACCTCTCTACATCTCTCTTTACCTCTTTTCTCCTATCTCTCTCTACATCTCTCTATACCTCTCTAGTTTCTCTCTACATCTCTGTTTCTCTCCCCTCTCTAGTCTCTCTACATCTTTCTTTCTCTCTCCTCTCCAATCTCTCTCTACATCTCTCTTTATCTCACCCCTCTCCAAGCTCTCTCTACATCTCCCTTTATCTATCCTCTCCAATCTCTCTCTACGTCTCTCTTTATCTCACCCCTCTCTAATCTCTCTCTACATCTCCCTTTATCTCTCCTCTCCAATCTCTCTCTACATCTCTTTTTATCTCTCCTCTCCAATCTCTCTCTACATCTCTGTTTCTCTCCCCTCTCTATTCTCTAACCTCTCTCTGCATCTCTGTTTCTCTCCCCTCTCTAATCTCTTCTACATTTCTGTTTCTCTTCCCTCTCTAATCTCTCTCTTCATCTCTGTTTATCTCCCCTCTGTAATCTCTATCTTCATCTCTGTTTTTCTCCCCTCTCTAACCTCTCTCTACTAGGCATCGGGGATCGTATCGGATCGTTTGAATCTTGATCAGCAGATTCGAACAAACAAAAGCCAATTCGAACTATTTGTTCGAATTTATCGATCAAACAGACTGTTAGTTTGTGTTTGTTCGAAAGTTTCAAACGAACAATTTGGTTCTTTTGTGTTCGATTGCCATTTGTTCGACCTTTTTTGAACAAGTTCGAACAATTTCGAACAAATGACCAGCGCCGCCAGCGACCGCAAGCAACTCTCTATGGCGGCCGCTGACCCCGCTGGCGGTTGCTCGCGGTCGCTCCCTGGTGCTGGGCGGCTGCTTGCCGGCGCCGGCGGGCACTGGCCGCCGTTGGCCGGTGCTGGCGGCAGCTGGTCGGCCGTGGCGGCCGCTGGCCCCGCTGGATTTGAACATTCGATTCGATCCGTTTCGAACAACGTGTTCGAATTGAATCTTATTCGAACATTCGATCCTAACAGCCACCTTGTTCGAACAATCCCATCCGAACAGATGCTCAGATGGGCTTCGGATCGGATTTGAACGGGGCAGATCGGTGTTCGGATTCCATCGTTCCAATGCCTGATCCGATCGAGCATTCAAACGATCAGTCCGAATCCCCTCTCTAATCTCCGAAACCTACTCTCTACATCTCTGTTTCTCTCCCCTCTCTAACCTCTCTCTGCATCTCTTAATCTCTCCTCACAAATCTCTTTCGGTTTACATCTTTCTTTATCTCACCACTCCGTCTCTCTCTATCTCTCTCACTCCATCTCTCTTTATCTCTCCTCTCCACCTCTGCTCTCCTCTCCCTCCCCCATGTCACTTTCTCCCTTTCTCCCTCCTCACTATGTTTTTCTCTCTCTTCACGCCTCTATCCTATCTATAATAATTACTACTCTTACTATGTCTCCTCACATCACTCTCACCGTTTTCACTCTCTCTCTTACTCGCAACAATCTCTCCTCCCATTCCTATCTGTCATTTTCCCTCTTTTTCTCTCTCTTTATTTATCTATATCTCTCTCTCCACTTTTCTCTTATTCCCTTTCTTTATATCTCTCTTTATATTCCTTTTTCTCTGTATTTACGTCTCCATCTTGTGGCTATATCTGAGTCTCTATATGTCCTCTCTTTATATTTCTTTCTAGTTTTTCTATCTTCTTATTGAGGTTTTCCTCTCTAATCCACATGTTTATCTATCTCTCTCACTATGAGTGTCATGTATGTCTCTCTCCTCTCTGTTTTATATTTTAAGTTCGATTTTTAAATGGAAAAGAATTGGAAAGGGGATTTTCTAAGTAAAAACTGGAGGTTTAATGAAAGAGCACGTCACGTGATGGGCGGGTGGAGTGAAATGAGGAGCATTTACAGCGCTCCACATCTGACAGTAACCATTCCTGCGGTTATATAAATGCAAATCTGAAGGAAAAGCTGGGATCCATTTATTCTAGAGAGAGAGATAGAGGAGAGGATAGAAACAGGGTTCTTGATGGGCTAACTCACATAAATGAAATACTATTCTTTTATTGAATGGGAAAGTATTCAAACAATAAGTACTACATTGATGCAGTTCGATGTATGTCTCTTGAAATTTGGAGAGAGAGAGAAGAGAGAAACAGGGTTCTTGAGCTACCTTATATTTAAAGGAATATTATTCTTCTATTGAATGGGAAACTTACCCAAACTATTCGTACCACATTGATATAATTTGGTGGATGTGTCTCGTGAGATTCTAGAGAAAGAGAAAACAGGGTTCTTAAGTGCCTTTCTTATTTTTACTGAGATATCATTCTTTTATCAAGTGGGAACTTATTGAAACCATAAGTACCACATTGATGTAGTTTGATGTAGGTCTCTTGACATTTTGGAGAGAGGGCTAGAAGAGGAGAGAAACAGGGTTTTTGATGGGCTCCCTCACATTTAATGAAATATTACTCTTTCATTGAATGGGAACTTATTCAAAAAATAAGTACCACATTCAAGCAGTTTAACGTATGTGTCCCTTGAAATTTAGAGGGGAGAGAGAGAGAGAGAATAAAAAGATAGAAACAGGGTTCTTGAGGGGCTACCTTATACTTAAAGAATATGATTATTTTATTGAATGGGAACTTATTCAACCCACTAGTACCACGTTGATATAATTTGGTGGATATGTCTCTTGACTTTATAGTGGGGGAGAGAAGAGGGGAGAAACAGGGTTCTTGAGTGTCTACCTTACTTTTCATGAAATATTATTATTTTATGAAATGGGAACTTATTCAAACCAAAAGCACCACATTGATGTAGTTTGGTGTATGTGTCTCTTGACATTCTAGAGAGAGAGAGAGAGAATGAGAGAAACAGAGTTTTTGATGGGTTCCCTCACATTTAATGAAATATTATTCTTTTATTGAATGGGAACTAAGAATAAATCAGTTTTCATCAGAAAGGAGAGGGTTTTCTGTTAGAAAGTGGAGTGTGGCCAAACATCAAAGTAAGGACTATAGAAAGTCTGACCACACAGAGTTCTATCCTCCTAGGAGTGGAAGAATAGCTCTTTTACCCCAAACTCTCTCCAAGGTAGTGAAGTTTAGGTTACCCAACTTTATTCCAACATATAGCTATATGAAAGTGGTGAGTATGCTCTCTAACTATAAAACTTTCTGTGATCTGAGTATTTCTAGGGAAGAATGCCCTTGGGATGGCAAAGAGACTTGTCACTGAAATAAAACAAGTAGAGAGGTATAATAATATTATTTATCGCTTGGCCCAGTACATGAATCCTAACCAAAAGAGTGAGAGAGGGAGTAAATTATTAGGAATAACGAAGGCCAAATGATTCCCTAGCATTTTATGGGCACTTCTTGTTGCATTTTCCGATGTTGCCCTCAATTCCCTATGTTGATGTAGGGCCCTAAGATGTGAAATGGTAAACAATGTGACTTAAATTTGAAAGTATAGAATCCAATTGAACAAAAAATACAGCACTAGATATGATGAGGGAGAACCTGGTTTTCAGATCTCAGATATTGCTTTAGATAAATTGTGCAATATTAAGACAATAACAAGGACTAGTAAAAGTATCTAATAGGTGGGGTTGATGTTTTTGGGGCCTAGATTTTGAAACTTGGCTTGAAAGTGATTGAGAACTTGATGAGGGGAGAACTTGGACAGGATTTAAATGAGTTTAACCCTTTGATATGTATGAAAAAGTCATGGAATTGTCTTATATACCACCTTCCTTAAGGAAAATATAATCTCAAGAAAATTGTTGATGCAGGATGATTAGGGGAGACAGGAGCAGAATGACGATGGGAGCTGGACACTAGGACAACTAGGGAATGGGTAGGATAAAACCAGACCACAAATCACACAATCGAATCCGGAGATTTAAATCCGATGAAAATAGTTATGGTGCAGCCCCTTTCTTTGTCGAGGGTTGGAGTACTATCTTCAACCACCGCGGTGACGCCAAGCACCAAAATCAATAAATACGAATGGTCGTTCGCTAGAAGATTCAAAAACCTATTCAGTCTATTCGCTAGAAGATTCAAAATCCAAGAAAAATCCGACAGCAGTAGATGAACACTCAAAGAATATTGGACGACAAACACTAGACACCAAAGAGTGTAGAAGTACCTCAGCACTCGATAGCACGTGACGAGGTTGGGGGAATTCTTGAGCGTCAATGGCGAGCACGGAGTAGGGTAGTGAGATGAGCACGAGGGCGTGGATGTCAGAGTGGGCCGGCGTGAATGGCGGTATGAGCGGGTGGGCAGCCGGTGCATAGGCGGGCGGCCTGCAGGGGCGACAGCCTGCAGGGCGGGCGGGCGGCATGCGGGCAGATGGCGGCCTGCGCAGGCAGACAGCCGGAGCGTGAGCGGGCGGCCTACGGGGGCGAAGGCTTGTAGGGCGCGCGGGCGGGAAGCCCACATGGCAGTGCCCTGTGCGGGTGGCGGCCTGCGTGGGCGGACAGCTCACGTACAGACGGGCGGCCTGCATGGGCGGTGGCCCGCGTGAGTGGCGGGCGGTCTTGCGGGGGGAAGGAGAATGGCCTGCGCGGGCGGCTTGCCTATGCAAATGGTGGTCCGCGTGGGTGGCCTGCGACCTTGCGCGGGCAGCCGAACTGCACGACGGGCCGCCTGCGCTGGGATTAGACGCGGACGCCCTGCGCAAGCGGCAGGCGGCATGTGGGGGCAGTCAATCTGCACGGCGGCAGCCTACACGATGAGGGGCGGCGGTGGCGGCAGATCAGAGTGGAAGAGAGTTAGGGAAAATTCTTCAAGAAGAAAGAAAACTTCAATTCACCAAGTGTTTCTTGCGACATTGGCCTACATATAAACCTTGGAGGAAAGAGAAAATAAGAAATAAAATAACTGTCAAAGACGAGGTGAGGTGTCGACTTGTCACATCACGGGTGGTTGTGCAATTGTCGTTGGCGACGTGTCATGATGTGGGACATCTCATGTGTTAGTGGAGGTGAGTACGATGCCGTTGAGTTGACGTGGTCGCCATCAGGGCAGTTCTGAAGTTGGTGTTGACAGGCGAGTCATGATGCGAGATGTCTCGGGTGATGGTGGAGGCGTGCCCGATGACGGTGCATTGACGTCTTCACCACCAATAGTTGTTAACTAAAAATTAAAAATTAGACTTCCTAACTCAACTTCTATTTAGAAAATAGTTTAGTCCACTGAATGTATGCATTTTAAACAATATGGTATTATTTGACTAATAAGCTATCATATGATTTATGAACATGTCAGCCTACTTACAAGATCCACACATGCCTCCACGTATACTAGTGTATTAAAGACCTTTTATTCACTAACAGAGTTGGAGAATAAAGTTCAGATGTTCAGAATTTCCTTATATAAAAATATCATAAGCTAAACAAATGTTTGGTTAGATAAATTGAGTTGAATATTTTCTTCTAAAGTTTATATGGTGTTGAGATGGATATTATGTCATGTTGAAACCCAATCAATATAGTTCTCTTCATTTCCAATCCAATATAAGGCTTGAGCATTATATTCAATGGACATATATTTGAACTATAATATGGAGGAAAACAACCATATTTGTCATAACATATTTGATCAACCTCCACCTTCTCAATGAAATACCAAATAATATAACTCTCCCTCTCCCCAATATGTTTTGGTCTTCATGAGTATTTCAAAGATAGGATGGTCCTCACTCTAAGAATTATCATTTTCCTTTTCTTACTTCCTTGGATGTTATTTTTTATCACAACTGCCAAAAGGAAAATGTCAATTATAAATAATCTAATGGTCATTGTACCATTTTCCTTGGATCTGGAAAATACATATCAAGCATGATTAGCTTGTTCAGCAAAGTCTCAAAGGTAGATCTTGAATATTTTTTGGAGACATCTTCCAAATGATATGGAAACAATCCCTCACTCTAAGAATGTGTTTTGATGAATGTCCAAATGGATTATATCAAGTCAACCATTAATCTACGATTTCAACATCAAAGTATACATGTCAAGTCATATCAATAAGATTTCTTAACTTGATGTGGGTTGACTTATGAAGCTTACACATTCGTTGCTTGAAAGTTAGAATGACAATCTTCATGTATATAAATCTTATTTACCTTTTGATGTAACAGGACGGAGGTCGGGACCGAACGGCTCGTGTTACACCACAAGGAGGGAGAGGGCAATCATGTTATGTAGTGGAGACGACTAAGGTGGACATAATGCAAGTGAAGATGATGTAACGAGGAAATCAGTGAGAAGTATAAGTTCAGCAACGACAAACTCCAACGACCACTAGGCTACGGTAAGTGTGACCCGGGAATGCCACTAGGCTCCTGATGACCCAGATGACGGGTTGAGGGCGTGCGGCGTGAGTACGACTATTGATGCTCGTGTGAGCACCGTTTGAAGTGCCAACCAAGATCCTACCAATAGAAACCTATTCCCACTAACGTTTTCCTATCTATCACTAACCTAACCCCAACAGTGGAGACACGCTCGGGAGGCACTGAAAGAAATAATTGAATGCTTAAGAGGGATGAAGTGCGAGTGTAACCGATTCGTGACGATCGGGCTGACATTTGTTTGATTGATAACGAGGCCAGCAAGTGACCCTTGGAGAGCGGTCGGGTGATGACGAGCAACGACAAGGCATTGATGAACAACGACAATGACAGGAATAGCAACGGCAGTGATGTGCATGGTGGCAGCATACATGAGAGTGACGGTGGAGACGACAGTGCGACACCAGAGTGGGGTGAGCTCGGGGCAAGAAAGTCAGAGCAGTGGCATAAGCAAGCGCGACAATAGACGCAACGACAGTTGGGTGCGGTGGCGCACAGGAAACAGAGTGACATTGCGTGGATGCACGAAAGTAAGTAGGCTATGATGGCTAGGCGACAACAGGGTACTACGACATGGAAGTTGCAGCACAAAAAGGCACGATAACGGTTGGGTGTGATGAAAATGGTAGGGCATGACAATGGTAGTAGGGCACAATAATGGCAGGCAGTTGGCGGCTGACGGCCGCAGTGGCGGTGACGGTAGGCGGCTGGCCGTTGTGGTGATGACGGCACGCAACTGGCGGTTGCGGTGGTGACGGACGCCCGCGGCCACAGTTGCGGCGGCGACGACAATAGCTGGCGGTGGTTGGCGGCCGTGACTATGGCTGCGGCTACGGCTACGGCTGCGGCTACGGCTACAGCTGCGAACAGCATCTACGGCTTTGGCCGCGACTAGCGACCACGCTATGACTGGTGTTCGCGATTGCAGGCGCGGCTACAGTTGGTGGCTGCAATCGCGATTCATGGCCAGAAGGCCCGGTCACGACCGCAGATGCGGCCATGGATGCGGCCGGCATCTGCGATCGCAACTGCGACCTTTGGTGGTGGCCAGATGGCCGCGGCTGCGGTTACAGCTGGTAACAAGAAGGCCACGGTTGCGGCCCGTGCTACGGTTGCGACTAGTGACTAGAAGGTCGCAGCTGCGGCTGGGCCCGCAGTTGTGGCCGCAGCTTTGGCTGGCGGATGTGGTTGTGACCACAATTGCCACCTTTGCTAGTGGCGTGAAGGCCGCGGCGGGAGCATGGTCGGCCATAGAGACACCTGTGGCAGGCGAGAAGGACGTTGGCAGTAGGGTGGAGCTCTGGCGAAGGTAGCAACAATACTCGGCGAAGGTGGCAGTGGTTTTTGGTGAACTCTAAGGTTTTTTTCCTCCCTATTTCTTCACAGGCATTTTTCTAAATATGTCAAAATAAAAAAATAAAAAAACACGAAAATCACTAAAAATCACATTTTTCAATCTTTTCTTCCTATGGGTGGGCCCGAACTTTTTATAGGGGCAAATATAGGCCTTTCCCCTTAGAAATATAGGGGAGAAGGCCCAATGAAAAGTAATTTGGGCCACCTTATAGGAGAGAGAGAGAGACATACTAACACGCCCACACATGCGTTAACACACGCACAAACGTGTAGGTCTGTATAGCGATTAAGACACGTGCGAATAAACAAAGACAAACACATACATGGCCGACATACAAGGCCTACTAAACAAAGAAAATATAACATCAAACCTTTGTGGCCCGTTGACGAGGCCGGGTGCTCCGAAGGTAGGGTCTTGTGCGTGAGCCCTCTCTCGGCGAGGGGGTCTTGGAAGCTGGATGGTCCCCCATCACCTTTGGTCACAAGGCTAAGATGTCAATCATCAAATTAGGTCTTGAGATTTAAATTGTACATTGACAAGCTTGTAACATTATGTTTAGTTGACATTATTTGAACAATAACATTTCATAGTGATTGAACACTTATACATTTTGGAGATTTATATTCTTATTAGTGAAAACTATAGAGAGGTTTAAAATTTTTAAAAAGTACTTTTCCAAATGCTTAATAGGCGGATCAAACTCTGAAATAGAAATGGTTACTTCTGTACTAGTTCCCTTATCTTATTTAGTGCCTCTTAACACCCCATTTTTTATAATCCTGCATTTTGGATTAGCTTTTCATTTATTAAATTCCAACAAATGATAAAGAGCCCTGTTGTTTCAACACCGTTCTCTCTCTTTTTGTGAAAATTACATTATAATGAACACAAAATAAATCTCAAGTCTGAAGATATCTGCAGGGTGACGTTGACTTTCATTTCACCACAAAAAATTTTGCTACCAGATACCAAGTTCATAGTATCCAGAATTGTGTTGGTGCCAGATTTGTGGACTTGCTTGGGAAACAAGATTGACTTCTAGAAATCACATTGTCCATGGCATTAACGATAAAACCATATCTTAGATATTTTAGTATTGTCTTTTGCGTTTTAATTAATTCACAATGTGTTGCTACCATAGATACAAATACATGAGATCTAGAATTTTGTCATTTAGTGCAATATTGTAGAAGCTAGAAGTAAATGAAAACTATCTTTAAGGAATGAGGCTACTAAAAACTATCTCATCCGATCTTCTTATGAAATACTTTTCATTTTCTTCTTGAATTTTCAATTAACCCTATCTTGGTCTAAACTTCAAAAATAAATCCAGAGATTATGGAATCATGTCATTGGGTGAAGACATTGAGAAATATTAACACAAATCTCAGAGGTTTGAGTAGATTGGAGAGATTATATAAGAGTAGAATATGGAGGAGATTACAAGAGGTCACAATAAGAGTAAGGGGAGCCATATTTGATCGGTACTAGGTTTTAGATGTATATTGTTAATTTTTTTGTGTATGATCAATGATCTGAATTACACTCGTACTCCAAAAACTTAAAATAATGTGTAATAAATATTTTAAAATAAAATGGATCATTGAAAATCATATATAATTTGTCAAATAAGGCCTAAGTGGGTCAATGAAAGTGGGCTCTAGTTCTCTCTCTCTCTCTATTCTCTACTTCCTCCCCCGACGTGTACATAGTCAAATCAAAAGAACAAGAAACCTAATTTTTCATTCAAAAAAATAAAATAAATAGCTTTCTGTAAATGACGCACCTTGGATGACTCGCCCGGAGCAACATACCCCAGAGGTTGCTCCATGAACACATGTTCCTCTTAATCACCATATAGGAAAACGTTAGATACATCTAGCTGATGCATACTCCATGTCTGATTGACCGCCAAAGAGCGGATTACACGAATGGAATTCAGACGGATGAGCGGAGAGAAAGTCTCTGTGTAGTCAATCCCATAGACTTGTGTGAAGCCGCGAGCGACCAACTGGGCTTTGCGTCTGGAAATGGACCCGTTGGGGTTGTGTTTCACTGTGAATACCCATTTGCAAGTGACAATATTGGCATATCTAGGGCAAGGGACTAAGGTCCATGTGTCTCGAGAGACGAGTGCATGTACTTCAAGATCCAGGGTGACTTTCCACGAAGGCACCTGTGCAGCTTCATCATACGTCTTGGGTAATGACTCAGAGGCCACAACAAGGGTAAATGTGTGAAAGGAAGGAGAAAGGCGATCAAATGCAAGGAAATTAGATATGGGGTGATGAGTGCATGCATGCGTACCTTTGCGTAGGGCAATAGGAAGGTTCAAGGTCATCAGTAGGAGGAGATGGATCTAAGGCTGAATAGGTAGGCACTGGGGCTGGAGAGGCTGTGATCGAGTCACCATCGGAGGTTGGAGGATCTGCATCTGGCACTGGTGAAGGGGGCTGGGCCGAGAAGGTGATCATTAAGCAGCACCAAGGAGGGCAACCCCAGGAGACAACGGCGTCGAGGAGAGAGCTACACCTAAGATAGTGTCGCTTGGACAACGCTGATTGGTGCTCGGCGGCTAGTACTTGGAGTGAGTGTGACGTTGAGGAGAAGTGGCACCGAGGGAGGGCAGCACTCCATGGACGATGCTTGGTGGCACCTATGCGAGGGCGTCAGCTAGATGAGTGAGATGCCGAGAAGAGAACGAGCTTGGCCGACGCCTGGGCAAACCTAGGCAAGGGCAGGGCCTGGGCGAGTTTGGGCAAGCCTAGGCAGCACCGGGGCGAGTCCTAGGTGAGAGCGGTGCCTTATACACGGCTTGAGCGGCGCTTGGGCAAGTCTGGGCAAGGCTGGGTGGCGCCTAGGTGAGCGAACGCGAGGGTGGTGCCTTGGGCAAGACTTGGGCGGCGCCTGGGTGAGCGAAGCCGAAAGTGGTGCCTTGGGCAAGACTTGGGCGGCGCCTGGGCGTGCAAAGCCGAGAGTGGTGCCTTGGGCAAGACTTGGGCGGAGCTTGGGCAAGCCAAGGCAAGTGTGGTGCCTTAGGCAAGACTTGGGGGGCATGTGGGCAGCACTGAGGTGAGTCCTAGCTGAGGGTGATGCCTTGGACAAGACGTGGGTGGGAAATAATGCCTGGGCAACACTGGGCGATGCTTGGGCAGGGAGTGGCCCCTAGGCGAGCCTGGGTAGTGCCTGGGCAAGCCTGGGCGACGCTTGGGCAAGGCTCGATGAGGAACAATTCTTGGGCAAGGCTACGCGACGCTTGGGAAAGCTTGGGCAACAGAGGATGGGAGCGCCAAAGAGATTGGGCGGAGTCAATGCCTGATAGGAGAAGAAGAGCGGCAGAGGATATCGGGTAGAGCCTGTGAGGAGTGAGTCTGGTCAGTGGAGGAGATCCGCGGTGAGGGGTTCTGCCAAGAACATCATCGAGAATGGAGTTCTGCTAAGGAGTTGCGGTGATCCTATTTGGTGAAGGAGATCAACGCCGAGAAGAACTCGCTCTAATATCATAAATAGCTTTCCGTACATGACACACCTTGGATGGTGGTGCCATTTGTGGGAATCTGGTTACATGGCACTCTAGAAAGCAGAAGGTGGTCATTGCTCTAGTATAGAGTCTGAGTATCGCACCATGGCCTCCACAGCGTGGGAGATGGTATGGCTTCAGTTTCTGTTACAAGAGCTCGGCGTAGAGGGTCCAACACCTATGCCGATGTATTGTGATAACCAAGCTGCTATCTTCATTGCTAAAAATGAAGTGTTCCACGAGCAAACCAAGCATATTGAAGGAGACTGCCATTATATTCACGACAAAGTAATGGCAAGGATCATACCGATTCCATTTGTCGCATCGTCTCAGCAGCTTGCGGATGTCTTCACCAAGAGCTTGCTGAGGATCTCCTATGACGGGATCAGCACCATGCTGGGCATGTTTTATTTGTATGCTTGCAGGGGAGTGTCAAATAAGACCTAAAGTGGGCCTATGTAAGTGGACTCTAGCCCACACACACACACACTCTCTCTCTATTCTCTATTTCTTCCCCCGACGTGTGCATAGTCAAATTAAGAGAACACAAAACCTAATTTTTTATTCACATAATTAAATTAAATCAATTCATGATTTATTAACCTTTAAAACAACTAACCTTTAGAGATGTCTGCCCCATAAGTGTACCCACATTGTCCTTATTTTGGGTTTTGTAATGTGAATGGGGTTTTGTATCTAATTCAAACAGTGGAAGTAAATCAAATAAAAACTAAAACTAAAATAGATAAAAAAATTATGCGATTGCTTTAGTATCAGATGCTTAAAACTCTCTCAAAAAAAGGTAATGATTGGTTTGCAACTGGGTTTACTAATCATAGAAAAATACTTTTTCATTATGATGGTTATCAATATATTCTTTTGAATAAGTATTTCAAAAATTCAGTCAAAAATAGTTCTCAAGCTTTGGGGTTGTCCTAAGACTATTATTTGTGATAGTAGGACATTTCTATGTCCTAAGACATTTCATTAATGATTTTTTTCCATGTTAAAAAATAGAGAGCATTATAGGATCATAGGCCCAAACTGATGGCCAGAAAGAAGTATCTAGTTGAGATTTTATAATGAATAATGAAAAATATAATTAGGCTCGATGAGAAGGATTGGTCAAGTTGATTATATGATGATTTATGTGTTTATAGGGCTTCATATAATACATCTTACGGACATCCCTTATAGATTAGGCTTTGGTAACTTCTCCACCTCCCAATGGAAATTGAATGTAAAGCATTTTGGGCCATTAAGAAGGTTAACAGTTCTTTAGATGCAGCTGAGAAGAATTGTTTAGTGCAGATGCATGACCTCCATGGTATGAGGTATGATGATTATGGAAACTCTCTAATTTATATAGCTAAGATGAATAAATTACATGACACATATTTGAAATGGAGGGATTTAAGGTAAATCAAAAGGTTAGAGTTTGTAGTTACTGATTAAAGCATATTTCAGGTAAGATGAAATCTAGACAAGTTGGGCCATTTATTATTGATGTCTTATATAATAGTCCAGTTTAATTCTTTATTAAATAAGTAACCATCTAAATATGTGTGGACAAATATTGAAGCCCTATCTACATGCATGTATTCCTTATTTTCCCACTTTCATGCACCAACAAGATCCAAACGCGCCTCAGATATCTCTAGATCAAGCATCTATTTCATAAAAGACCTTGGATATTCTTATGTTAATTATTTAATTATTTATGGTAGCATACTTCTGTTACATTTTGTCTACTTTCAATAATGGGAGCTAGGAACTTTCCCTAGCTCCCCTCATATTTTCTTTCTTTTTTACATTTTTCCCTAAGTGAAAAGGGCAATACCTTTTCAGCTGAACAGTACCACACTGAAGTTTAAAGAATTCCTTTTACTCCGGATATGATAAATTCATGAAGGTAAAGCGAGATACTTCGTTCATAATTTTTAACCCTCAAAATTCTGTTTATTTAAATTTTTATAAATAAGAAACAAGAACCATGCATGTATAAATAATAAGCAACGACTGTTTCATTTCTTAACCTGATTAAGGAGAAAACATATGCTACTTATGCTTAAATGTTAAAACCAACTTTATCAATCCTTTTCATTCTTGATCAAGTTGTTGGCAATATATGTGGCATGTAAGCCAATCAAACATTCCACATGTTGCGTAATATTAGTTATAATGCATATGTGATGGTTATAATTGAAGTCCATTGATACATACAATAAAGAAATGAATTATAATGAGGTTATAGTACGGTGATCTCTAGTTTTTAAACATGTTCTAATTATTCATCTTCAAAGTATGCTCGAGTAAGACATCAAAATATCTATAAGGAATGATATTTTCTAGTTATACTCATATAATAAATACAAATGTCCCCATAGCCTATTATTGGGGAGACACTCCAGATAGATAGCCGATGCTCTTTGGGGATAAGAGTTCGCTGTATTGATCAGGATGAATCCCTAAATGTTACTACAGCTAGCTTCAATCAAGTTGATTCATGTAAGAGTTGTGTTAGGGGATCTAATACCCATGAGACCAAAGAAACTTTGTGTTTTGACGATGTCCTATAAGTCTCTAACCTTGAGATTCCAAACCATCCTAGTTCATATGCATGTCCATGAAGGTGCTGTGTGGTCAAGATGGTACTGTTTTCCTTGATAGTAGAGGACATTGACATATATGCTGATATACTAACCCAGGTTAAGCACCCAACCCATTTTGTGACTAGAATGTATGCCAACTCTCTCATGAAAAGGTTTTCATCTGTAATTATTTTGACATTCTGAATTTGATAGGACAAAATTCATAGCATAAGTATGTGCAGAGAATATAGGCTTTGGTAGTGGATAAAGAATACATTTTATTTGCTACTAACCATGATTGTAGACAATACGTTTAAGTCCCAAGTTGATAGGATAGCTAATGAAGTGGGTAAAACATGTGAAAATCAAAGTATTGAAGAAATATAAATCTAGGATGGAATGATAAGTTATATGTTTGAACACCCTCACGAAAAACCTCCTTTTCATAAGCCATATCTTATTTATGTGTCTTGGCTCTGAATTAGACAAAATCTTATCAGAGTATTGGTTGCCATTTCTTCAATTTCTAAGCAAAGAATACGATTTATTCAATCTACCTATGACTACATCTGAATAATCATATTTATCATCTTCACCGCTACCATTCTCTACCATAAATACTTCACAACCGGAAACAAAAAATTATTTTTGCAACATTTTCGGTTTCCTATTTGTTATATGAGCTGTAGGTCATCCCTTACTATTTATGTATTGACTCTTTAAACATTAAGCTGAAGGTAATCCATTTAGTATGTCTCTTTCAATATTGACTCAATCAACTAGGTCAAATTCGATAACAAAAATGTATAAGTTAGAATATTATTTATTTACATAAAATAAGAACAGTTATAATCCAATTTAAAAAATTGGTTCACAAACAATATGAAAAATAAATGAACAACTCAACTCATAATTTAAGATTGACAAAGTAAAATCGATAGTTTATTTGGGGAGAACATTAAATTTTTAAAATTTTGTTAAAAATGACAAATTATTATTTCTAATATTTTATTAAATTTAATTTTTTTAAAATAAAAATAACCTCAATAGAGTATTTACAACGTTGACTTTAGCCTACCCTTTGATTTTAGGTTATTGAGACAGAAACGGTAAAATAATTTAACAAAAAATATAATCACAGAAATTATACATTAGACAGTTTAATTAAGATATAAAAATGGAAATATTAAGATATATTATTAAATTACAAACCAATTCAAAATTGCTGCCTAAAAACTGACCTGATTTATGGTACTAGGCCAAAGTCCTTGAATTGATCAAGTACTTGCCACCAGAATTAGCCAACATAGGTACAGATGGAAATCGTAATAAGAGACTATACGAAAGACTAAGCATCATGTGAATTAGGAGTTCGAGTCTTCAAATATGGATAATGAAAACCTACAGCCAAAAATCTGTAACTCACATGAGCTGACATTGGCCAAACAGACATAAGGGGCATTAGAAACCAATAGAGTTGAACTTATTTTATATAAAAAATTAGATTAATAAACACATCAATTTCACCAAAAGAGCAAGGTTTTGTGTAGAAACAAAAAACCAATCTGTGGATGAAGTACCACAAAAATCATAGTGTAATTAGGGAAATTCTGATTATTTGACCCGACTCCATAAGTATTTAAAATTTTATTGAAAGTGAGACATTTACAAATCAAGAGGAATAAATAGTACATTTTTCCAACCCATAAACCTCAAAGCTCAATAATTACCCTGTTCTTCACTTTTGGAGACTTTTGGCATATTGTAAATGATTCTTTCTCATCTTTTAATTGATTGATGAGATTTTTGCACCAATACAAGTCTCACAATTAAACACTAAAAATTACACTATTTCTCACCAAATAAACATACCTAAACTATTTCTCACAATTAAAAACTAAAAAACCAATCTATCGATCGAGGATTTCTAATTTCAGTTTGTTCTGAACAGAGAAAAAACTTTAAATAGATTGATATGATCTTGACAGATATTTTGTATGTATATCAATTTAAATCAAATTAGACTATAGACTTGATGCTATAGAAATGGGCACGTTGTGCATGCCATTAGGTATATAATTCGTTGCCTCTCCAAACAAGCCATGAGCAGTTGATCTGCATACAATGTCTCATATTCATTAATCTGAGCAGAGAATTCACAAATACTTTTCCTACATGTAATGAATTTTCTTCTTAGTGAATTATGTAAAGGATCTAATGAGACTTATTTTTAAATAACCAATATCCATTAGATCATTGCAGGTACCTACAGGCTAGCCTTGCAACACTTAAGCACTATGCATGGGCTATTGGTGTAGCACTATCTTGCTAGAGTGCTGCCATTTGTTGACGCAGCTGTGTCAGCTGCCACCATGTGCCCACACCAATAATTTTATTTTTTTTGTTTCTTAATTTATTAAAATTCATCAAAAATCAAGAGAAGTAATATCAGTTCAAAACATAATATCTTAGTGTGTGACACATTTTAAGAAAAAATTGTCTCCATATAGATACTATACTTATATTCTTTAAATCCATACAGCTTGAAATAAAATATTTTTTTTAAAAAAGGTTTATTTTACAAGAAGCTCTATTTTAAACTGAAAAATCAAACTGCGTCAACTTTGAAAGCTGAATGTGAGTCATCTGATTCAACTTTGAAAACTACGTCAACTTTTGAACATTTTTTATTCACTCAAGTCCTCAAAAAACTGAACTCAAGAATTGGGATTAATTTATAAAGGTCCGATCTTGAGAAAAGTGAAACATGAATAAAGGAAATAAACAATCATAACATAATGTAAAAACTAATATTTAGAGGAATCACATGGTGATGGTGAAAATATAATAAAATAATGTTAAGACACATCATAATAATAAGAACTAGGCCTTAAACAGTGAATAATGATGTAAATGAATGCAAAACCTATATGCTATCAATACATCTGGTTTCCAGCCCATATTATCCAAAGGTACATCTAGTACTCCAGAAGATAGATGTTAGTCAATGAACTCTCACATTGGATCTTTACCAGAATTTTAGAACTCATAATTACCATACACAACCCTTCTTCAGTCTGATATGGGAAAAAAATCATGTGGTGATTTTAACAAACCATTTGTCAACAAAACAACTAAAATTCTGAACTCAATTAATGAATTCATATAGAGGAAAGGGTGATTTTTTAAAAAATAGTTAAATTAGTTAATTAGGTCAAATCAATATATTATTTATGATAATAAATTTGTGAATTATTGTAATCCAATTGAGTCAAAAACAGATAAAAATTGGATTCAAAATCAATGATCTAACGTCTCATGAGTGCGTTCACCTAGTCAATTCATTTATTTTAAACGAGAATTGTTACGTTTTTTGTATTTTGAAAAAGATGATACTCATTAATTTTATATTTCTAAAAAGCCAAACATTCATTTTAACCAAACCATTCTCTTTAGATGAATTAAGGGTCCAAATGGCAATAAACTTTTATGAAAATTACAATGTCAGATACAATAGAGATAAATGTTAATTATCTTATAATATGGATACTGTTCCAGACTAGATATAATTACTATCAAGTACTCAAAGTCAACATGATAATCACAAATAACATTCGAAGTCTTGTAAAATAAAATTTTTTCTGTCTACTTGAAATTATTATGAATCCATGTTATTAAATCCAACTTTCTTTATTCTGTGGCATTTTTGCATATTTTTATGACATTCATATCACGAATCAAATAATTTAGCAAGTAAGAAAGTACTCAGTTAAATATTTGAAGTGTTTTATTGTTTTTAAGATGACATTATTATTTTTCTAAAATTTCTAGTATTTTTATGGAATTTGAAAAATATGATTTTTCTTAAATATTTTTAATGAATTAATTTACTTTTTCCACTCCTAGAAGTTCGTTCTATGTTGGGAATCTGTCATACAATTTGGAGGAGAGAAAAAATTGGATTGTTCAGATTGCTGCAAATTAAAACAATGATATCTGATGATCCAGAAAGAGTTTTAGGCTGAAAGTTTGACAGTAGTTTCACATTTGTCTCCTCTAACCATCCACTATCTTAGATATATAAATAGTGCCCCTCATCATCGTAAAAAAGGCACCGCTGGATTTTTTCCAAATAAAATTAGCAGTGTAATTTTTTCATTTAAAATCTCATTTGGGTTTGTTATTTTACTCCAAGAGAGAAATATTGGAGGAGTGACGTTCAAATCAAGACACGTGAATAAAAAGCAGCACTCGGCCCATTGGGCACCTGACAATGAGGTTAGTTTTATCTTCATCTTTTTCCAACTCACTTCTTCAACCTTATTCCAAGGCTATCATCACCGTTAGCCTAGGTTCCACTCGCATGCACACCACCTTTAATTCCGCCGCCCACTGGCACGTATCCACCTCAATCTCCATCGCATCAGTGATGATAAACTTATCAGAACTCTCCCATGCTCCACCTTAAGTCGATGCGTATCTGCCATAATATTTGTTTGAAACAACATGGTATGTCTTTCATCCACTGCACTTAACTCACGTCCAAGTCTGTCTAGCAGCACTCAATGCTCCAAAATGCCAGAGAAGGTATTTAAAATTATAGTTCATTACTACTTTTCTACTATAAATGACGTAGGACGACTAAGGAAAAGGGCGACTGATGAGACAGATGGGTTGACGATGGGTAAAGGGTGATAGACGGGTTTGTAGGGAGGGATAAAACAATCCACAGAAATTCACACGATCGATTTCGGACTTTAAAACCGATGAAAATCTGGTGGTGCAGCTCCGACCTTTATCGAGGGTGGGAGTACTGTCTTCCCCCACCGCGACGATGCCTAAGCACCAAAATCAATAACCGAATTCACGTCGCGAGGAAACACTCGAGAAAGAGGGAGAAGAAGTAGAAAATTCCAATCCAAATCTAATTCTGACGGCGGTGGAAAGTTCTCGAGAAAACACTGAACGGAGAACACTTCGACACCAAAGAGTTCAGGCGTACCTCGGCACCGTAGTGCGTGAAGAAGATGCGGGAAATTCCGATCGTGATGAGGCTCGGTGAATCCGGGCGTTGAGCGGCCCACTGGACGAGGACGATCCTGGGCGCTCCGGGCGTTGAATGGTCCTGGTTGAGACTAGATGATGTTGTCGCAGAGTCAAGCATGGGCAAATACCCGCGCGCGCGAAGCCCGCGTAGGGTGCGCGGAGCGCACGAAACGCGCGGAGCAGCGCGTGCGGGCGCTGAGCGCGCGAAGCGCTGGCGCGCGCGCGGAGTGCACGGAGTGAGGCGGAGTGCACCCAGAGCATGTGTAGCACGCGCGGCTCAAAGCGTCAACGGCATCGACGATGAACCGTTGGACTGCCTCGACGACGTTGGCGATCGGCGCGCGGCGCGTGCGGGCGGCCGCGTGCGCAGCGCGGGTAGGCGGTCGGCGCATGGCGTGCGCGGCGCAGACATGCGGTCGGCACGCGGCGTGCGCGGGCGGCCAGGGGCGGCCCTGGGCGACCTTGGATGGGCAGCATGGGTGGCCCTGGCGGGGCTGCTTGGGCGGTCCTGGGGCGGTCTTGGCTGGGGCGGCCTGGGCGGCTCTAGTGGGGCTGTCTGGGCGGCCTTGGCTGGGGCGGCCTAGGTGGCCCTGGCGGGGCTACCTAGGCAGCCTTGGGAGAGAGAGAGGGAGAAAGGGAGAGGGAGACAGAGAGAGAGTAAGAGAGAGAGGGTGGCGAGAGAGGAAGGAGAGAGGGTGGAAGGCCGACGTCGCTAGGCGGCGGTGGTAGTGGCGGCAGCAGCGGCGGCGGCGGCGGCGGCGGCGGCGACGACGACTAGGGTTAGGAGGGATAGGGGAGGCTGGGCAGTCCTCCAAGAAGAGTTAAACAAAACTCAATTCTTGAAATTATGACTGCCTAAGAGTTTCTTGAAAACAATGGCCTTTATATAGGCCTTGGAGGAAAGAGAAATTGATGAGAAAGTAAAGACGAGAAAATAAAGACGTGCGCCGTGTCACGCCAAAGGGCAGTTCTGGATCTGCCTTTGGCGTCGTGTCATGACGCGCGTAGAGGCGTGCGCGGGTGGAGACGTGCAAGTTGGCGGTTGTGGCGTGTAGGCTTTAGGGTTGACTTCGGTTGACCGTGGCGAGTTGACTTCGGTTGACTCCAGTTGACCGTGGTCCAAAGCATGCGTGTTGACTCTGGTTGACCGTGGTGACGCGTTCGTCGATGAGATGTTGGCGTCCTCGCCATCAATAAAGTTATATTAAAATTCTCAATGTTATTCTATTAAACAGGATTAATATTTTCTGACTTTTGTATTAATAATCTGAGTTATTTTTCACTAGTTTGGTTTCCTTAAATTAAATTTAATTCTTAAAAGAAGTATAAAATCCAAAAATAGAAATTAAAGATAAAGTTTTCTTATTTAATACATGCTCCATGAGGATAGGACCCTTACTCGCTCCATTCTCATATGGACATTATAAATATTTTTGTATAAATATGATACTTTAAATGACGTATTTAGCCCTAATTTCAGGTTCATCACAAGGCTATAAAATAACCTTATTTATGAGATTTTGAAAAAAATCAAGAAATTGACCAAGAAGTTATGCCATAATTGAATTACTGAGTTATGGATGAAAATGTTATGGAAAAAGGATTCCAACGATACAAGAAGGATGTAATTTGGAGATTTGAGTTCTGATATATGGATCCAGAAATTCTGACAAATATTTGAGGGTCAAATATCAATAAATTCTTCTTTTTATAAATCAGCTGAAAGAGGACAAAGAATGCATATAACTCCACCAAAATTTTAAGATAAAGTATAGAAAAGAGTGAGAAAAGTGTCACCTAAGTTACTGCAAATGTTGCAGGAAACTTGAGCAAAAATGGTGAGCATTGAATCAATATAAAGATTTTTTAATAACATAAATTCCAAGTTAGCTCATTCTAAATTAAAGGAAACAAAGAGTACATGTTTTGCACCAAAAATCCAAAAAATGGGCCTTAAATAAGGTTAAGAGCTCGCTAATTACCTCAATCTTCACTTTTGGAGTATTTATGGGATGTCGTGAATGCTCGTCCATCATTTTTTGATGTATTGACAAGATTTTTGCACCAAGACGATTCACCAACTCGAAAATGCTAATCACTATATTATTGACTAAATAAACATGACTACAGACTTGCTCAATCATGGGTTTCTGATGTATCTCTCTTCTGAAGAGAGAAAAAATTTAAATAGACTTATATGAATGTGAGAGATCTCGGTCATCCCTTGCTTTAAATAAAATTAGATGATTGTGATATTGCAAAATGAGAGGTCACATGGTTCTCATTGTACGGTCTGTTGTGGGGTCCAAGTATTTATCATTAGATTATCATCCAATGACTCACATTCTTCCACGAGTACCACATAGAACTTGTAATTCCATATGCCAATATTAAAATCCCCAAAAGAATATAAAAGGTTGTTATTGAATGTTACTTTGAAAAAAAATCTCTTGGGCTCCTATGGGACATAGTGTGGCACATAGGTGATACTCTGAGCCCAACCACTATGCTGACTAGTTGGAATTCCTTCACATTGAGCCCAACCACTGCTGACGTGGGCCCATGCCTATAAGTTTTTTAATATTATAGGCCCTAAAAATTTTTTTAATTCTGAAATAAAAAAGTAACTTAGAAAATTCATAAATTTTCATTTCCAAAGAATGTTAAATGAATTTTTTTATTTGATTTATAATTATTTGTAAATACATGCCACTTGAAATAAATAACTAGTCCCAAAAATGATAAGTTCACAGGAATCACTAGATAAACTAGGACAACTTTGATTCGTCTAATCTTCACTTTCATCTCTGGTTTCCTGGTTTGTCCAATTAAATCATTAAAGAACTAAACTCAAGAAATGTGGTTAATTTCAAATTGGTTTGACCTTGAGAGGGGTCAAACATGAATAAAAGATATAATTAACCTTTCAATAATGTTTAAATTTTGAGTTAGTGGAATGACATGGTAATGGTGAAAATGTCATAAAATAATGATAACATGCATCGTAATCATGAGAATTACGCATTAAATGTAGTGAAAGATGATGTACATGAATGCAAAATACTCACATTATCATTGTGAAACTACCAAATAACTTAGGGTGTGGTTTAGAGTCAAACCCGTATCCATCATTCCAGTTAGTATTGTTACATATTGGAGGTTTTAGGAGAAACACTTCTCCAGTACATTAGCCAGGGAATTTTATGCATCTACTTCATTGAGTGGATATCCTCTTGTAACATAGGTGGAGAGTCCTATCTTGATGACTCAGTAACCTTCATGTACCTCTTGCTATATCTTATCTAAAACTAATCGGGGTTAAAACATAGCCATCCATGTACAAGGTATCTATTGTGTCGCGGATCATAGGACTACTTCAAAATTTCATATTGAATCAACCATATTTATGATTAGTTAGAATGACATTGAAGAATTCATATAGATTAGTTCAATAAACCTTTTGCGTAAAAGATCACCCATTTTATATCCCTAGTATTTCTACACTAAGGTTCCAGGATTGGCCACACTTATCATATCACACTTTGATTACATAATGCAATTCTTACTGAATATTATGATGTTTGTCTCAAGTATACATTGAATAGGAATGCAATATTACATATTTGACCTTCGGTAATCACTATATCATGTTCTCATCATAATTCACTAATCCATTGCATGTTTAAACATCACTATAAACATTACACCATAAAAGAACTTAAAAATGACATATAACTATGACTGGATTGGTCTCCATATTATATATTTCTGAAAAATGTAAATGGAAATGGTTTTAAAGATGGCACAAGTAAGCATGAGGGCCCCTCAGAGAGAAGAATAGATAGGAAATGCATACGTGATTTTGGTAGAGCAAGAAATGCAGTGGGTGGAGACTAAGAGACACAAGAGGGATAGGGTCAGGTCACATGCATAAATAATCATGGTCCTCAAGGAGATGACATTGGATGAGAAAATGTAATGGCAATTTTAGGGAAACTGATATGGTATTCCTTTATGTGAGAGAAAGCTACCAAAAATACATTGAGAGCTTTCTGATAAAGTCTAGGCATTGAAGAACAATGGCTATGAACAAATGAAACAAGAGAAAAAACATACAAAGGTAGGTGAAACAAATCCACTTTTATGTGAATCCAATGGAGGGGGAACACAATGCCAAGTGGGGAAAAGGGGAGATGATTACCTGTTTTCGGGACCTATCTCTATGAAGGTATGACTCATCGCAAGGAGATGTCAATATCTTTTTAGTATGTGGGATTTTTATTTTGTTGGGAAATGTATGGGCAGGTATCCCTTGTGATGCCAGTTGAAATATGAAGATATTCTGGGATGAACACCATGTTGGTTGGCATAACTTTAGGGATAAATGGAACACTTAATGGTTATCTCCATAATCAAGTGTTAGACAATGGACAAAAACTGATGCAAGTCTTTAAAATATTTTTTAAAAATAAAAACAAGACCAACAAGAGTAACCATTTGTAAAGACTTTGAAGTAAAAGTGACCATAAGTATGTTGCATATGGGATGGATCATCATATCACAGTGAATCAAATAAAGTGTTTGTGTTACAAATACAAACAAAGCTAAGATGGTGATAATTATAATGGTGATGTTTTCATACTGACATGATGCACAGGAGAAATCAGAGAGGAAATCTATGGCAAGGACTATCACATGTTAGAGATGCTAAGATGCTCTAGAATTCTACTTCCATAGAGGGGTGAAGTCAAAAGATGAAAGGAGTTAGGTCTATAAGCAGGTTGATTAGACTAAAGATCATGGATATATTGGTCATTTTCACAATATGATTAGATAATGTTGTGATAATATCAATGTACAAGGGGTTAACTAAGATGTGGAGGAGGGGAGATTGATGAACTCAACTTTGGGGTGTTAATTTTTCAGTGAGATAGAGTTAATCAAAGAAATTTGTATCAAACACAGGCTCTTTAAATATTCCCAAATTTTGTAGAGCTTACATGTGTTTAATGTTTTCGTCAAAATTATTTTCAGTGAATTGGACACTTTTCAGCCACCATGTGTCATTGAAGTTTTTAGAAATAAAACTTTAGCTCATGATTGTCCCTTCCTGGCATCACCATTTGTAATGCCATAGTGACACCTTTTTTAAATGATATCAAAACTAATCATTGGCAAAAATCAGTTATAGTTCACCTTGTAAATAAATCAAGGCACGAATTGTGGTGGAACACAAATAAATACCTAACATAATATATTTGAAACCAAATATATATCTTATTTGTACATATCCAAATGCTATTTTACAGCTTAACATTTATTTTCTCAATGAATATGATGTTTTAAAATTCCATAAATGACCAAAAGATCCAAAAAACTTGATTAGACGCCTCACCTGCACAGGTACCTACGTTGTGTAGTATGAGTCGCACATTCAACATAGCGTTCGGACTCATGTGCCTTCCAGAACATTTGAAAAATATATTTAAATTCAGAAAAAAGAGAAATACAAGAGATTAATGCAATAGTTATCATGTTGTCAGGAAGACCCTCGTGAATTGTATAAGACTGGACCTTAAAAGCAAGATGTGAATTAGAACCTGAGGTAGATGTGAATGCATAAACATCACATGATGAAAATTTATTGTGAAGATCTGATTCTAAATGTTTATGTGGTGAGTGGGATGAATGTTATCTAAGATTAATAAAGGGTGGTTTGAGTATTAAAACCAAATTGCACAACCCCACACCTTTTATACCCTTCCCATTTGAAGTATATATTTTGAAAATGAAAAGAAAAGATATTACATCTCGCAATACTCTTTGTGTATCAAGTTGTAGGAGAAACAAACACCTAAGTGTTTTAGTTGTAATAATTATATTTGAACATACAAGGCGTGACACTTTCTATACACTTTGGACTATTACCACACTAAGAAAAATTACCACTAAGAAAAATTATCAGATTGAGCATGCCACAGCCTCAACACTTGGGCGAGAGCATTGAGCAGCTTTTTTTGTTACAATGAAAGTCTCTTGGGAATGTTTGAGATTGCTTGGGGGATTGAAGGAGTATGGGCTAAGCCCTTAGAAGAACATCAAATCGTTGCATTACGACACATGTACAGGTAGATCAGTGGTTGTAGCCATTATAGAGGCATGAGTTCCCTACAATAATGTAGAAATGCGTCGCAACCCATGCAGTTGGGTTGTAGTGTTTCAACACCTTTGATGGAGGACCATCCAGAAGATCAAGCCCAAGCTCATCAACAGCCGCGTTGCGGAGCTCGAGTTGACGTGAAGAACCCAAGTTTCCAATGTCAAGTTTGAAGATAGCTTCCTCGCGTCGTTTATTTTCTTGCACATGTCATTTCTTTGTCCTTCGTGTTACATCAACCTTGGTGCCAAAAACCATGCTAGCACGCCTATAAGTGCAGCCACTCCAAGCATCCCCCTCGGGCCAGGCACACCGCATGCCCATGGATCTTGGCCCTCGGTGCAACAACTGGTCAGTCGTACCACACTTCCCGATGCCCACCCGCAACACCATGTGTTTGGAGCCCAGCCTTGATGCTCCACACGCTTCCCACACCCACACTAATACCTTTTCCATCATGGTCCTCATCAGCACTGTTGTGTTTGGCACCCCATGTCATAGTGGCCATGCACCATAGTACCACCCTTGGAGACATACCACCTGCCTCACATCCCTCTCAACACTTCTTTGTGCTATGGCCACACTGAGTATAAATATCTGTAGTTCCCCCTTGGGCCAACCCATGGCAGATTTCCCATGCATGTTGCATGGTTGGGCCATAGACCTCTATGAAAGAATGCCACATACTTTGGGCCTTATTTGCCCCCACCACCTGAACTTGCCGACACCCTTGTCGACTCATGTTGCGCCTCGTAGGCTTGCATTAAGGGCTCAAATTGCCCTAAGTCAGAGTCGTGTTCTCACCTTGCACCCTCCATTGAAAGTTACTTCCACTTCAGGAGATATTGGATCTTGTGGTAGCAGCTGTGATATCTTCCCTGATCGATCTTCCTTTTCTTTAGAAAGATCTTTGTCTCATGGTCAAATTACGCCTACATGTTTGGCAGTGCACGTCGGGCCTAGTTCTGCTCCATGTTTTCTGGGTCAGGCTTGTGCTTGTTGAGCACTAAGACATTGAAGACTGGATGGACAGCCAGCCTTCAGGAAATGTTGAGCCTGTAGATATCTCGTCCAACTCTTGCTACAACCTCTAACAGTCCATGGTAGTGTGGTACAAGCCCCTTGTGTCATTGCTTCTCCCTTTTAGTTTTAAGCATCTGTAAGTTAGTGCAAAGTAAAACTAGATCTCCCATCTAGAACTACACATCCGCCATGTGCTGGTCCATGGTTGTTTTCATGTGCTGAGTGGCATGTTGTTTACGTTGTTTTAAAATAAGAACGTACAATTGAAAGTATCTTGAAATGTTCAGCATCTCATTTAATGCTTTAGTAATTTGAATATTAATCAACACACATATTGATGCATTTTAATGTGAGGGACTCAAATATTAAATATAACATATAGATTTTCTCAAAATTTTACATCGAGAATGTAATTGGAACCCCTCCCCCCAAATATGTTTATGATATTTTATTCATTTATGAATAAATATAAACAAGGTATTTCGATCTTTAAGGGTTACGGAGTTCAACCCTATTCCAAAAATCATAACTTGTCCATTTGATATTAGGGATAAATTTAAATTCACCAATAATTAAAATTATATAATTTTAAATTTTATTTTCTTGAATTCACAATAAGACCATGCTGGATATAGACTGTTAAAATATTTTAGCACTATTGTTTTTTATATAATTTTTTAAGGAACATTGTAATGAAGGAACTACTGTATTAAAAATAATGGGTAAGTATTGATCTCATTAGGAAGGAGTGATATGGGTTGAAATATCTCAAGACTTTGATTGTGATTTCACATGGAAAAAGTAAAAATTATTAAATAATTGCAAAATGTCTTGATGTAGTGAAATAATATATAATAAATAGATAAAAGTACTAGTGCATAGCTAAAAACTTAATTACCCACTATTTATTTGTTCCATCTTGCATTAAATCATGTAGTATACTCTTAAAAGTCTCAACTTGGAAAAATAATATATTTTAATTTTTAATAATAATTGATGCATACATACTAATCAACTTGTGTCATATTGGAGAAAAAAATACCAGGACACTTCTTTATATCGTCTAATCATATGTGCAATGAATTGTTTTTTTTTGTGATGCTTATTTTTATCATATAGTGAAGTAATCAAACAGAAAAACATAATTCACAAGTCATCATTGATAATAAGCACATGTTTCCTTGTCGTTACTTTTAAAAATTCTAACGTGTTTAGTAAATTTATAACAATATAAAATATTATTTAAATTAAATTTGAATTGAGCTAACTATAATATAAATTAAAGACGAGGGATAATTTGAAATGAAACAATCATTTTATTGCCATAGAATTGTGAAGTTAATCAATTTGAGAATAAAGAAAACATAATTTTTTTGGTTTAGTGGGAATAATAAACTACGACTGAAGTTTGCAATCATATTGTTCTGGAGGAAAATACTCAGTAAATTTTTGTCTGAATTTTCATAGAGGTTATAATCATCCTTATCAAGAGGTAGGGATATTACTATTTGATAATCTCAAAATTTGGGTTTTAAGTCGTCATTGGCAGTTAAAATTATTCAACAAATATATAAGCCTGTCCTTAGTAATTTTTAGCTTGTAATGATTACGGGTCATCTCCCCAGGGAATGATGATTAAGAATTTAATATTCTTATAATGGTGATTCTTGAGATGAGAAGATATAATTCTTAATACAAAGTCAATGGCAAGGAAATACTATGTAGGATAGTGATGTTGAATCAAGGAGAGCAGACAGGGATAATTCAAGCTCAAAATGAACAATTGAAAGCAAGAATGGAATAATAATGATGCAAGAATTAGGGTAGAGAACGAATCAGATATGAAAATTAACGAGTAAGTGAATGGTACGAAAATGGTAAGAAGAGATTTTGTGCACGTATGGAGGTGATGTGACGATGAGATGTGATCATGGAATTGAATTACGCTGCCGATGATGTTGAGAAAGAGCAACATAAGGCAAATATGCATACCATTGATCCTTACGTTCTGTCATGATCACAGAGACTTGTGAGTGCCAGTATGCTCCCCTTCTTCTCTAATGCTTCTTCCCACACACCCAAGGTACCAAGAACACACTTGATGGATCTCAAAAAATCATCATCTCCCAGACAGCCCACAGAGTAGGAAACAAGTTTAAGGATGATTTGATGGTAATCCACACCCCTATTTATAGATCAGAGGGCAAAGATAGAAAGAGGAGGGGGAGACGAAACAATCTTGATAAATTCAGATCAATGTGACATGCGGATGTCGCATTTTGAATTTAGAGTAATGCTAGCCCTTCAGTTTTCACTCTCTCGTCATAGGCACTGGCACTTCCTTTTTTTACATTTTCGGTTGAGCTGTTCAATCATTAGAAATTTGCAATAATTTTGATCGCTTCGTCTTCTGCCATCATGCTTTTCAAAATTTGCAACGTGTACCTACAGGAAAAAACGACAAAACACTACTTTCTATCTCTTTTTTAATATTGTGACGTGGCAGCGCCTTGGCGCATGCCAGTCACAATATTCCCCTTTTTCCTTGAATGCCATATGTTCGAATGTCATTCTCATCAGAAAAATGGAAAGGTTGGCCATTGTTGCTTGACATGGCATGGATTTCCGCGTTTGTGTCAACATTATCTTTATCTTCTTTTTTAATGATATGCGTTGGTACACATGCACGCCGCAACTTTTGACTTTTATGTTTCTCTTTTTTTAATTTTTTTCTAAGTTTATGAATCACATTTAAAGCGATTTAAACTCTCTCTTTTTCATTGATCCACGTCGCCTGCTGCAAAAAATGTACATCAAATATCAGCTGATGATTGGTGCATTATGGCATCTCAATCTACGATGCCATAATGGTGCCTTTTCTCAATGATTAGCACAGCTAATCATTGTAAAAGTGCGTAATACTAAGTCATAAAAATATATTAAATATATATCTTGACTTAGAAAATTCATCTCTCTGACTATCATTTAAAAAAACTCATAAAAATATAGTCCGAATAATTTTTGTAGTATCAATGGATATTCCTGCACCTGAAATCGTTCATCACATGACTTCAATATTGTGCAATTTATTCAAGGGAAAAGATAAATGATCTCAAATAAAATGATAAGTAACATAGTACTTTAGATCTTTTAATATATTATAAAAAAAGATGGTATCTTAAATCAAGCCCTTACAAACTATGCTATGAGCTACACAGTCCAGGATAGTCGAATGGAATTTGATAAAAGTACATTGTTGGAAGTTACACCAACTAGTAGTTTCATAAGACGATGTAAGAGAAATTGTTTATGGCACGTTCAAAATAACCCACCTTTTTGAGATATTCGGTGATACATGAACCATGTGAGGTGATTTGAAAGATAAAATCCCAATATATCCAAGAACGTGTCCTAATGATTTTTTTTTACCTCATATTTTTGCACCAAAACATGAAATAATTACTAAATCATTCACATTATGCATATGTTACACATAATAAATGAGATCAAGGATGTTAAGTAGTTTTTGTACATAGATAATTTGAAATTAGTATGATCCGTTCTTTTAAAAAACTATTTTACACCTTTAAACCTTTGAAAAAATATTAATTGATTAAAATAATTTTTAAAAATAAGTTTTCAAACTTTAACTGCCTTCATAGTTTTGTTAATTTTCTCTGATGTTTAATATATTTATCAATTCAGGAAGAGTTAGTGAGTGACACTTTGAATAGAAGATGTAGTGAAACGCATCAGTTTTTGATTTAATCCTTCTTCCGTGAAATGGAATATAACCAAGGCTATATTGCTCGAAATGTTTTCTACGAGTATAAGCCTAATTTCCACGTAATAAATGATCGAGTTATAACTTAATATCCATCATGCAATTTATTGATATTTTTTGTTTTTAAAGGATTCTAAGGGAATCAGCAGGCTGTGATGTTAACATAGACGTTTACATGGCTAAACATTATAATTGTCGATGGATACCATCATTGATCCTTGACTCTTCATTTTTCACACACCGGATTGAATATTGATGCAATCGCTATCAATCCACTACGATCGACAGTTGCAACAAGCACAAAACCATCATATAGAAAAGTGAGAGGGACAGAGTATGAGTGAAAGGGCAGAAAGAGAGAAAGAAAGAGAGAGATAGAGAGAGAGAAAGAGAGAGAGAGAGAGAGAGAGAGAGAGAGAGAGAGAGAGAGAGAGAGAGAGAGGAGAGATGGTGAGTGAGAAAGGGTAGAAAGAGAGAGGGACAGAATGATAAAGGGTAGAAAGCGAGAAAGAGTGCGTAAGAAAGAATGAAAGAGAAAAGGATAGAGAGAAAATGATAAAGGTTAGAAGGAGAGAATGATAGAAAAAAAGTGAGAAAGGGCAGAAAGAGACAGGGATAGAGTGAGGAAGAAAAGGTGGAAAGAGCGACTGAGCAAGGGTAGAAAGAGGTAAGGAGAGGGGGAGAGAGAGTGACCGAGAGAGAGTGATTGGGAAAGGGTAGAAAGAGAGAGGGATGGAGAGAGAGAGAGAGTGAGAAAGGGTAGAAAGAAAGAGGGATGGAGAGAGAGAGAGAGTGAGAAAGGGTAGAAAGAAAGAGGGATGGAGAGAGAGAGGGTGTGAGAAAGGGTAGAAAGAAAGAGGGATGGAGAGAGAGAGAGAGTGAGAAAGGGTAGAAAGAAAGAGGGATAGAGAGAGCGAGAAAGGGTAGAAAGAGATAGGGATAGAGTGAGGGAGATATGGTAGAAAGAGAGAATGTGAAAGGGTAGAAAGAGATATGGATGGAATGAGGGAGAACGGGTAGAAATAGAGTGTGAGAAAGGGTAGAAAGAGAAAGGGATAGAGTGCGGGAGAAAGGGTAGAAATAGAGAGTAAGAAAGGGTAGAAATAGAGAGTGAGAAAGGGTAGAAAGAGAGAGGGAGAAAGGGTAGAAAGAGAGGGGAGAGGGGAGAGACAGAGAGGAAGGCGAGACGACGTAGAGACCATAAAAGTAAGTCATTCTAGTTGAACTCCTACGCTTCCATCATTGTCATTCTAGCTCATATTTTGACGTATTATATAAAATTAATAGATCCCATCCACAGAAAGTTTGTCGAACCTTGTTATAATTCCGCTGGAATTCCCTCGACCTCTCTCTCACTCTCTCTCTCTCTCTCACCATCTCTCTCTCTCTCACTCCCTCTCTCACTCTCATTCTCACTCTCACTCTCTCACTCTCACTCTCACTCTCACTCTCACTCTCACTCTCACTCTCACTCTCACTCTCACTCTCACTCTCACTCTCACTCTCACACTCACACTCACACTCACACTCACACTCACACTCACACTCACACTCACACTCACACTCACACTCACACTCACACTCACACTCACACTCACACTCACACTCACACTCACACTCACACTCACACTCACTCTCACTCTCACTCTCACACACACTCTCTCTCTCTCACTTCTCTCTTACTCTCTCTCACTCTCTCTTTATTACTCTCATTCTCACTGCAATATCCTTGATCCAGCTGTATTTACTATGGACAGAATTTTTATGCGTAGTAGATATCCTAATTTCCTCAACAGCGTCCAGATGCGAGTTATGGCCAAAGGGAATTACAGATCTCTATACTAATCACTCTAAACACGTTTGACCTCCAAGAAATCTCAGTTTCAAAGAATTATTCAGTACAAATATTATGTTTCCATTTATCTAATTAGAGTTTCCTGATTGAAGTTTCTTTTACCCAAAAAAATTAACCAGGGTTCATCCCAAACTTAGAACAATGCTAATAGGGTTTTCGGCACATTTAATATTATCATTTGGAAATTGAAAGTGTGGTAGGATATGGTCCTACAAATAAATACACGAGGGTGGGGTTAATAAAAAAAATACAAATATCGTAGAAAATGTACCCACGAGGTGAAATCGTTGCATTAAATAAACACCAAGATTGACCATTTTTTTCTCACCAAGTGGATTCAGGGAAGGTGACAAAAGTATGGGGCCATGGAAGATCGTCCATGGGCTGGCCCTCAGATTCGATTTTTATTTCTAGAGGATGATTTGTACACAATATCTCGTTTTAATTTCAAATATGGTCAAAACTGGCCACATCAGAATACTCATATATACTGTTAATACAACATTAGATAGTTACTTTTTTCAACCATATCTGAGATTATTTTGGCAGAAATCTTCTTCCTATGTAGACTTGTTACCAAACATTTTCTTTATTTCCAGAGGACTTATACAAAATACCCCATTATCTCAAATATGGTTAAAAGTGGGCCACATCAATATATTCACATTTACTGTAAATAAGACATTCTATAATTAGTTTGTTCAACCCTCCCTGAGCTTATTCTGGCAGAAACCTACTCGCCAATATAGGCCTGTCGCCTAACATTTTTTTATCCAGAGCAGCTATTTCTTTATTTTAAAATAATCATAAAGCGAGGTATATGTGAGGGGAGATGTGAATGATTTAGTGTTACATTACTGTTATGAAAAAAGAAACCTTCACATACTTTCATGAAAAGAAAGCATAATTGGACTCAAATTTGCTAGATTATTTTCAGGGATGCTGAAAATATCCTTATAAAGATGTAGATAAGTCCTTAAAATAAAGGGATTCATCTTGATAATGAATTAAAAAGATCTAGCCGAGTGAAAAGAAATATAATTTGTCATTGGAAGTACACTTTAGGTCCCATCTATCTACTATTCACTCCCTCTCTAGGCCCTTCCTGTTCAGATTGTCTTTTCTTTCTCTTTCTCTCTCTAGGCATATTTTTACTGTCGCTTATCAGCCAATCCCCAGCCGGACGATCTCTTTCTCTTTTTCCCCATTTCTCCTCATTTACAAAGGTCTTTTCTCTCTCTACACCTTTCTCTCTCCTTGCTCAGCAATCTCTCTTGGTATCATTTCTCAGACAAGGTATCTCTTCTCTCTCCAGCCCATTTCTCCGATCAGGAAACTCTTTCTCTCTCTTACCCATTTCTCGGACAAGAAATCTCTCTCTTCCCCATTTCTCAATCCTTGGTCAGCTACCTCTCTCTGCATCATTTCTCAGGTAAGGTTTCTCTTTTACCCATTTCACTCTCTTGGCCATTTCTCAGACCAGAAATTTCTTCTCTCTCTTGCCCGTTTCTCAAACCAAAAATCTCTTTCTCTCTCCTGCCCGTTTCTCAGACCAGAAATTTCTCTCTCTCTCACTCCCCCTTTCTCAGACCAGAGATATCTCTCTCCCCTCTCTATCTCTTCCCCATTTCTAAGACCAGAAATCACTCTCTTTCTCTCTCTTCCTCTCTCTCTTGCCCATTTCTAAGACCAGAAATCTCTCTCCCTCCCTCTCTCTCTTGCCCCTTTCTCAGACCAGAGATATCTCTCTCCCTCTCTTTATCTCTTCCCCATTTCTAAGACCAGAAATCTCTCTCCCTCCCTCTCTCTCTTGCCCCTTTCTCAGACCAGAGATATCTCTCTCCCTCTCTTTATCTCTTCCCCATTTCTAAGACCAGAAATCTCTCTCCCACCCTCTCTCTTGCCCCTTTCTCAGACCAGAGATATCTCTCTCCCTCTCTTTATCTCTTCCCCATTTCTAAGACCAGAAATCTCTTTCTTTCTCTCTCTTCTTCTCTCTCTTCTTCTCTCTCTTCTTCTCTCTCTTGTCCGTTTCTAAGACCAGAAATCTCTCTTTCTCTATCTTCCTCTCTCTCTTGCCCATTTCTCAGACCAGAAATCTCTCTTTCCCTCTTTCTCTCTCTCTTGCCCGTTTCTCAGACCAGAAGTCTCTCTATCTCTCTTCCCCATTTCTCAGACCCGAAATCTCTCTCCCTCTGTCTCTCTCTTGCCCATTTCTCAGACCAGAAATCCCTTTCTTTTTCCTCTCAAAATCATTTCTCAGACTCGGCAATTATTCTCTCGCACCCATTTCTCCGAGCAGGTAACTCCTTTTTTGACCGGAAATCTCCTCTCTCTCATACCCATCTCTCTCTCATCTCCCTTTCACAGAACACGACGCCCCTCACTCTCTCTCTTCTCATTTCAGTCGGGAAACCACATCTCCCTCTCTATCTCTCTCTTCCCCCCCCTCTCTCTCTCTCTCTCTCTCTCTCTCTCTTTCTTCCCCATTTCTCAGCCGGGAAGCGCTTCTCTCTTTTTCTTCACTATCTCTCATCCAAGGAAGCACTTCTCTGTCTACACCATTTTGCCGCTCAGGGTACGCTTCTCTCTCTCTCTCTTTCTTCCCCGTTTCTCAGACCAGTTGAGCGCTTCTCTCTATCTTCTCCCCATTTCTCTGTCCATTTGAGCGCTTCTCTCTCTCTCTCTCTCTTTCTCTTCCATATCTTTCAGCCCAGTTGAGCGCTTCGCTCTCTCTCGCTCTTCCCCATTTCTCAGTCCAGTTGAGCGCTTCTCTCTCTCTCTCTTCCCCGTTTCTCTGTCCAGTTGAGGTTGAGCGCTTCTCTTTCTCTCTTCACTCTCTCTCTTCCCCGTTTCTCTGTCCAGTTGAGGTTGAGCGCTTCTCTCTCTCTTCACTCTCTCTCTTCCCCGTTTCTCAGTCCAGTTGAGCGCTTCTCCCTCTCTCTCTTCCCGATTTCTCAGTCCAGGAAAACCCTTCTATTCACTCTCTCTCTTCCCGATTTCTCAGTCCAGGAAAACCCTTCTCTTCACTCTCTCCCTCTCTTCCCCATTTCTCAGTCCAGGAAAACCCTTCTCTTCACTCTCTCTCTTCCCCACTTCTCAGTCCGGCAAGCCCTTCCCCCTCTCTTTCTCTCTCCTCCCCACTTCTCAGACCAGGTTCCCCTCTCCCTCGCTCTTTCTCTCTCCTCCCCCCTTCTCAGACCAGGTTCCTCTCTCCCTCGCTCTTTCTCTCTCCTCCCCCTTCTCAGACCAGGTTCTTCTTTCCCTCGATCTTTCTCTCTCCTCCCCCCTTCTCAGACCAGGTTCCACTCTCTACCCACTTCTCAGACCAGGTTCCTCTCTCTCTCTCTCTCTTTCTCTCTTTTTCTCTCTCCTCCCCCTTCTCAGACCAGGTTCTTCTTTCCCTCGATCTTTCTCTCTCTACCCACTTCTCAGACCAGGTTCCTCTCTCTCTCTCTCTTTCTCTCTTTTTCTCTCTCTTCCCACTTCTCAGACCAGGTTTATCTCACTATCTCTCTGTCTCGTTCTCTCTTCTGTGCAGGTTGGAGGGAGTTGCGGCCTCGCTATTCTCTGTTCTCTTTCTCTCTCTAAATCTCTACAGAGCGCTCTGATGCGGACAAACCCACTGTAGACCGTCCCTCCCATGGCGAGACCCAACGCCACTCCCAGACCGTCTTCTTCTAGGGTTTTTCCGCCGACCCGCCGCTCCCTCCTCCGCCACCTCAACAGAAAGCTCTTCAATGGCGGTCGTCGCCCCCTCCCTGACGATGACCCACCTTCCTTCTCCGCCATGGCTTCCCAAAGAAGCAATCTTCTTCATCCCGTCTCCGCCAGAAAGCTCGCCGCCATGATCTGGCACTTGCAGATCTCCAATCCCCCTCTCAGATCTTCCTCTCCTGTTCATGGAAGTTGCAGTGATTTCAACCATGGCGACTCCTCCAAGGTAGTAATTCATCCTCTTACGGTTCTTAATTCTTGATTTTGTTTGGATGTTTTGTTCCGGATCGTCCTGGACGTGGACGATGGACGGGACGGGATGAATTTCGTCCCAAGTAGGTTCAGGGACGAAGGAAGGGACGGTTTTTCGTCCCGTCCAGTCCTCCTGGGATGAATTTTAGTCCCGAAATTCATCCCGGACGAAAAAAAATTGAGGAACGTATCGAGAGAGAATTTGATCTGGTTAGACAATGTGTGGTTGGTAAACAAGGATTGGTTTTTTTGCAAGGTACGGAATGTATCGTCAAATATTCAATATGATTCCACAGGATCTATTTTTGTTCAAGTAACAGATTCTAGCCAAATGAAAGGATCTTCTTATCAATCCAGAGATTGTTTTGATCTAACCGGGGTTCGTGGTGGTGGAGTAACCGGATTGGAAAAAAGAGGGATTCTAGTTGTAAGACATCTAATGAAACCGTAGCTGGAATTGAGATCTCATTCAATATTTTTAATATATTGATATAGATTTTTCCAAGTTTTTTTACGGGAAATATGGAGGAGAGAGAATGCAAATGGACTTATGTACAATTAATTGAGTGGCGTCAGTTTGCATGCTCGAAAAAATACAGGGACCTTGATGCAACTTGTCATAGTGAGGCCACGTGGCGAGATCTCAACTGTCGGATGTGAATCCCGCGGTTTTTCGTCCACTTCCGTCGGTCCATCGTCCGAGACCTCCGGACGGACGGTTTTTTCGTCCCACAGCACGAAAACCGTCCCGTCCGGTGGTCCCCGGGACGAATTTTTGTCCCGAAATTCGTCCATAACCTCGGACAGGACGATTTTTGTGTCCCGGGATGAAAAAATCGTCCCATCCGGGTCCCTGAACTATATTTGGATGTTGATTGCCAAGAACGATCTCAGATCTCTGTGGAGAAGGCTACCAAATGGAATGAGCCTGCCGAACCGAGACCTCGTCTCCGGCGGTTGCAGGCCGAGCTCGACGAGGCGAGGTCTCGGATCTCTGAGCTCGAAGCCGAGCGGCGGGCATTGAAGAGCAGTCTGGACCGGGCTCTCGACAAGGTCACGGTGGTTGATGAGCTGAGGGAGGCTCTGGCGAGGGAGAAGAAGATGAGGCGGCGGCTGGAGACGGCCAATGCGAAGCTGGTTGATGAGATCGCCGACGCTGAGCTCACGGCAAGGCGGCGGTTGCAGGAATTGGAGGGGGAGAGGAGGGCCAGGGAGCTGGCAGAGGAGGTCTGTGAGGAACTGGTCAGGGAGATGGGGGATGACAAGGCCGAACTCGAGGCGCTGCGCGGCGAGCTCGCCGCTGCCCGGGACGAGGCCGAGGACGAGAGGAAGATGCTGCAGCTGGCTGAGGTCTGGAGGGAGGAGAGGGTGCAGATGAAGCTGGTGGATGCCAGGCTGGCGCTCGAGGAGAAGTGGGCGGCGCTCGTCGAGCTCGAGGCTCGGATCAGGAAGCCCGGCGGCGGGGACGAGGCGGCGAAGGCAGCGGCAGTGCAGGAGATTGGGGAATTCAGCTATCAGCCGCTGGATGATGTGTTTGCCTTTGTGAAGGAGCTACGGCAGGCCGAGGACGAGGAGGCTGGGGAAGACAGTGGGTGGGAGACGATGACTGAGTCTCCGCCGCCGCTGGCAAATGGGGTATGCCGGAGTAACGGGTCGACGGAGAGGGACGGGGGCGGCGGGGGGAAGTCGGGCAGCGGTGTGACGGAGGAGATGGGAGAGTGGGGGGCGGCGGCCGGCCGGAGGAAGAAGGCAGTGGGGAGGGGGAGAGTGTGGCAGGCTGATTCGCCGCTGTCGGCGGCGGCGGATGTGTGCAATTGGGGCTCGCCGGTGACGGGGAAGAAGGCCGACGGAGAGCAGGTTCAGTGCCTCAAGGCCAAGCTGCTGGAAGCGAGGCTGGATAGCCGGAAGGTCCAGCTTCGACAGGCCCTCCGGCAGAAGATTTAAGGACCTATCAAGCTTGAAATCTGATCAGTATGACATGATGGGTTTGGGTTTTGGAACAAACCCAACAAAACCTGACCAAATGTGGATGATCAATAAGTTGAATGCAAAGGAATATTGGAATCTGATCCAAGGTAGGTGAAGGGTTTTGATCTGAAACGGACATGGTGGATTTGGATCAAAGCCCAGAATTCAAGTATGAGCAAAGGTGATTTTGATGGGTTTTGATCTTTTTAGCCCAGGAAATCTGATCTGCCAGGGATTTTGATGGGTTTTGTCTCATGCTCTGGCATCTTCAGAAATTTTGCATTTTCCTTCTGAGTCCTTGATGTATTTCTTTGTACCTGAATTGAAGTCAGTTCGACTTATTGTGAAACAGGGATGTGAGTTAGTGGAGGTGAAAACCTAGGAGAGTGATATAATTGGATTCTACTCTCACATCTTCTCTGTCCCCATTAAAGGGTGTATAAGTATATTAAACATCCAATAAGGATTTGTAGAGTTTTATCAGCATTTTTTACTCTGTGTTGATTGTTAAGCCATTAGATAATTAAATAAAATGTAAAACTTAATATACATACAGCCTGGCAATTAAAGAGAGAGTTAACACGACCAAGATGGGAAATCTTAAATCACAGCAAACTTGGCTTGGAATTTGGGTCAAATGGATCTGTCTTCCCAGCTAGAGCTTTGAGGAGAAAATATGTAAAAGGAAATACGGGAATATTAAGGAATTAGTCAAAAACTTCAAGACTCTGTGCACTTAAATAAGTAGATCACAACTTATTTGCTCTTCTCTGTGCCTTCTTAATATTTTTATAATTTTTTATCAAGTTGCTCTGGCTGTTTTGTGTATTGAAAGTTGATCTGCCATTCAGGATCTCCATAATATTTTTATAAAAAATATTATAAACTTTGAGTATTTGTGCAATCCAGTATAACAACTGCTTTGCTCCAATCTGTGCTTTGTTAACGTTTATCTAAAACTATTTTTTTTCAAGCTGCACTGTGCTGAAGTGTATGTCTTGTTAGTTGATCTGCCATCCAGTATATTAAGGGTTATTTTAACTACTACACAAAAGCTCACAATCTGCTGAATTTAGGCCCTTTATCATACTTTACTGAGCATTTAAGAGTTATTATATGCCATTTCATGACAGAGGACTTTCTGATTTATGTCAAACGAACAAATATTATTCATGAAAATATGGCGTAGGAATATCAATTGAGATAGCTCTAAATTAAGCAACAGAGTCAGAATGTAGTTGATAACACTGTTGTATTCAATGGGTCAGAGAAAATTAAAGCATGTGAGTAATTTGCACCAATAAAAATGATATCTTTCGTTATGTACTTTATTGTTGGAAGAAGAAATGTGCAATGATCATACCATATTTTAATGCAAACGATATGTTTAGAACTAAAGAACACCATAACTGAATTTAAAATGTATAATATAAAGGTATTGTTTTATATTGAAACTGTACAACATTGCTTCATCACATAATGATTATCCAACCCAAAAATCCTTAACCATAACAGGAAGAAAAAAAGAAAAAAAAAAACAGGGAGAAATGTGATGGGATTGCAGGACTCAATATTTAAAAAATGCACTGTTTGAACATAATTACATTTTACCGTAGGCATATATTTGGTTTATGTTGATTGCAAAACTTCTAACAAGACCATAAAATTAAAATTACAAACTCTCCCAATAATTTCCAAGTCACATCTCAAATCCATGATCCTACTTATAAATTTACAAATATCGAGTCAAATATTAAAATATTGAGTTAAGTTCATTCCTGCTTTTTAGTTTCAAATAACGTTACATTTAGCAAGTATATAAACATCAGTAGATCACTACCCTGTTCTTGATTGGAGTAGAAAATTTGCAATACGACACGGATTTGATTGATTTGATGAGTCTGGCGGATATTTGCATATTGTTTTGATCGCTTATCGATTCGAAAATCTTACCCCCAACATCAGCGGTAAAACCCATCAGTCGGTTTTCTCGATCGTGAACAGCATTTCAAGCAGCCTTTCTGCTCTCTGCCGAGCAACTTGTTCTGTTCAGTCAAAGCGGAAGAGACTGGAAGCTGTCGCCAAACTCGTATTATTCTTCTCCCATGGATATTTACTCTTTTTTTCATCTTGTTCATGCGACATATTTACCGACTGACGCATTATTTTGCGCCATTTCCCCGTTTTGACGAGCCAATGTACGCATATTTGTGATTCTTTATCAAAGTTGTGATAGCGGGTGCTTGCTAGAACATTAAATATTTCAGTGTGTTTCAATATGGGCTTTGTAGAGTGATTTGTCTGATGCTCAAGAAGTTCGACTGAGTCTTTGGACAGACGAGTTGAGATTGGCAGGAAAAGGATCAATAATTGTTTATAACTATCTGTAGAACACATTTGAATATAAGCACGCAAGAGATTGAATGAACATTCTTTAATTATTGAGTTTTTTTCCCCTGATATGCTGTGTATTTTTCTTAAAAACTCGTAAGATTAGTGGGGTTTTTGAGTTTTATGAGAACCAAGGTTCTGAAATATTGATTCTACGCTGTCAATTGTATTGTATTATTTGGCTAATAATCTTTTCATTGAGCATAAGCTGGTAATGTAAGATAGTTCTTCGTAGTGACCTGGGGAACTAGCTGAAAGTTAAATTCGATTTCGAAGAGTTTCTTTCTCCTTCAAAGTCGTCATGTTCTGATATGAATTATTTTCCTTGATACGTGGGACGTTCCTGATTTAATGTCGAAATTAATTTGTTTTTTGGATTATTGGCTTTGACTTGATTTTTTAACCTGATTTGGTTACTAGTACGACTAGTATGGACATCATTTGAATGAAAATCCCTCTGAGATCATATGTGCATAGTTATATATTTGTCAAAATTTTCATCCATTTCCAGCTTTCTACTTGCATTCATCGTCAACTACGTCTTATAATTGTTCCTACTTTTAAATAAAAAGTTTAAAAATAATATTTATCTATATCATCATATAGTTCTGATGTCTGTTTAATTATCAAAATTCGCATTCATCTACCGGTTGCTCCTTGCATTCATCAATAAATGTGAAAATAGTACCTATATCTTCGAAAGGGAATGAGAGTTAGAGAGAGAGAGAGTGAGAGTGAGAGAGAGAGTCAGAGATAGATCAGTAGAGGAATTAGAGGACGCATTCTAAATTACTTTTTCTCTCAGTCCATTTTTGCTTTATTTTGGATTTTCTTGACATCCTACAATTTCGCTCCAGTAATTGGTCCCTTTGAGAGCACTTTCAGAGATCCTCAGCCCAATTTTTGGTGAATTCTTTCCCTACCAGTTGGTGAAGTTTAACTGCACATTCTAACAGACTTTATTCTTCTGATTTGCTTCCTGAAATAGTTAAATGGTAAAAGCCAGAGGCCCTGCGATACCCAGAAGAACCACAAGATCAAGCTGCTTTACCGAGTCAACACAAAAACAAAATGAAGCCCAAGAAACAAATAAAAGCTACTTATCCAGAGACGAGTCAAACAGTTTAGATAATCTACTTTCTTGCATCCCCGGCAGAAAGTCTCAAGTTCTTGAGCTCTTACAGTTGATTGGACCGTCAAACTCTCCGATGCTTCCACTCTTTGTTTATGGTGGCCCTTCGACTGGTAAAACCAGCGTTGTCATCCAAGTTTTGAGGCACTTAAAGCGCCCTTATGTCTACTCAAGCTTCTGTTCTTGCTTCTGCCCTAAAATTTTATTTGACCACATCTTTAATCAACTGTCTCTCCTAGCGAATAATGTGAAGAAGGATCTGACGGGCGCTCGGAGCTGCGAAAAAGCTTCGGATTTTGTTTCTTCCCTTAAAGAAGTATTGACCCAGTTCGAGTTAATGTATTTGGTGTTTGACAGCGTGGATATGGTTCGACGTTGGGATCAGAGCAATGACTTGACTTTGGTATTATTCAAACTTCATGATCTTCTGCAAGTGATGAATTTGGGAATAATATACATCAGCAGTTCCAGTCCTGACAGTTATTACTCCAAGATTGGCTCCACCGAGCCTCTTCCTGTTTTCTTCCCTGATTACACAGAAGAAGAGATTTATGAGATTTTGACGAGAAACCAGGCGAATCCGAAACTATATTCATCCTTTTTAAGGTGGGACTAATAACCTTTTTTTTCTGATTTGTATTATTTTCTAATTTTTTCTATTTTCTTATCTTCCAGGGTGGCGCTTAAGCCATTCTACAGGGTGACAAGGCGGCTTGATGAGTTATCGATTGCTTTGCAGCCATTATTTAAAAAATATTGCGAGCAGCTTGCTGATCCAACGTTGCCTCCTGATGAAACAATGAATAGAAAGCTGTATGATAATATACAGCCACACATTGGTCCATCAATGAATGAGATAGTGAAAATATCTACTTATCAACCATTAGAAGAGAAGAATAGGAATGTATTCTTTGCAAAAAGGGGTGGAAAGAGAAATCAAAATCCTGGAGCCTACGATGGGTTAGATTTTCATATGTCTCTATCCTCGAAGTATCTCCTTTTATCAGCTTTCCTTGCATCAAAGAACCCACCCACCCTTGATTCTGCCATGTTTGATTCCACTGGAGGCTCGGCAAACCAAAAACGCAAGAGAAAGTATGTCGATACCTATTTTTTATTTTCTCAGTTATCTTCTTATTTCTAATTTTTTCTGGTCACATTGATGAGCTGTTATTGACCCTCTTAAGAATGTCTTGGAGTTTATTTTTGATTTATTTTTTTCCTCGCACTTATCACCATTTATTGAGCCTCACACAGAACCTCATGGAGTAATTTATTTTATTTTTTTCATCTTATTTATCACCATTCATTGTACACATGAAAATGTCATTACAAATTTTTGTTTTTTCATTTTTCTGATCTTATTTGTGAACCTTTATTGACCTCTAAGAATGTCATGAAAAGTCTTATGTATCTTTATTTTTCCTGATCCCATTTATCGCCTGAAATTGACGCCCTATACAATTATAAGCAGTAACACGTAAGAATGTGATACAACCCTATACCCTCATTTTGTCATTGTACCACATTAGGGAGATTATGGTCTTTTCCCCCTGTAGGCCTAAGGTGGGGTTGAGGAAAAGACAAAAAAAAAGACATTTACTCATATGGTCGCCCCATATTTATGGGGTTACAAGTGGGTCAGATTAATGTAAGGGCTAAAAGGTTCTAGAAAAAACGAAAAAGTAATGGTTATACATAACTGCTTATAACAGGAGGTCTAGAAGGTTCGAGATATGAATAATTGGGTAGAATATATCGCCCCAAAACAATGAAATCTAATTAGTTTTCCATTTTTATTGCTTGTGATCCCATTCTCCTCCTTTTATGGACCACTTAGGTTGTCAGGAGTTCTTTCTTTCTACTTTTATTTTTCTAATCCGATCTATTTCCATTTTATGAGCCCCGAAGCTTTTCATGCATTATTTTATTTATTTATTTTCTTCTGATCCCATTTGTCTCCTTCTATTGGTGCCATAATATCATAAAGTTTTTCCTTTATATTTTTTCTGATCCCATTTATCACCTTATATCGCCTTACGTCCCATGAATTTTTTTTCTTCATTATGATTATTATTTTTTCCACCCAGGAGTAGCGAAGCAACTAGACAAGAAAAAGAGCACAATTTGGAGAATATGGTCATGATGGGGCCGGGTAGCTTCTCATTGGAAAGGCTGTTGGCCATATTTCAATGTATTACATTCACGGCAGATTTAGGCTATGCTGAGGAACTGTCGCTCGACCAGAGAGAGGATGAAGATGGTGCGATTTGGTCTACTTCTGATGTGTTGCTTCAGTTGGCTAGTCTGTGCAACACTGGTTTTATCTGTAGAAGCTCTGGCTGTTCCCTGGAAGGCTTTACTAGATACCGGTGCACTGTTAATGAGACACTGGCTCTTAAGGTGCCCTTCTAATGCCAACCTTGTCCATATCGGGATCTGTCTATCTCTCTCTCTGGTTCTCAGTCTGGCTCTCTCTGACTCTCTCTTCCTTTCTCTCTTTTTCTTTCCATCCCTCTCTTTCTCTCTCCCTCCCACTCGTTGCCTCTCTCTACCTCCCTCCCTCCTCGTTGCCTCTCTCATTCTCTCTCTCGTTGCCTCTCTCTTCTTCTCTCCCTCTCTTTGCTTCTCTCTTTCTCTCTCTCTTGTTGCCTCGCGCTTTCTCTCCCCGTCTCTTTGTTTATTTCTTTCTCTGTGGCTCGTTGCCTCTCTCTTTCTCTCTTTTTCCCTCCCTCCTCTTTCTCTGTCTCCCTCCCTCTCTTTGCCTCTCTCTTTCCCTCCCTCTCTGTCTCTCTGTCTCCCTCCCTCTCTTTGCCTTTCTTTTTTTCTCCCCCCCCCCCCCCCCTTTCCCCTCTCTTTTTCTCTCCCCCCCCCCCCCCTTTGCCTCTCCCCTTCTCTCTTTTCCTTCTTTGCCTTTCTTTCTCTCTATTTGTCTCCCTTCCTCCGCTGTGCCCCTCTTTGCATATTCCCTCCCCACTATCTGTCTCCCTGCCTCTCTGTATCTTTCCCCTTCTCACTCTCTCTTCCCCCCTCCATCTCTCCGCTTTCTCTTCCTCCCTCTCTTTCCCACTCTTGCCATCTCCAACTCCCCTTTTTCTCTCTTTGTTCTTCTCCCTCCCTCTCTCTCGGTATCTCTCACTCTGTCTTCCCCTTTTCTCTTTCTCTCTCTCTTCATCTCTCCCTCTGTCTTCCCCTTCTCTCTTTCTCCCTCTATCTCTCTCTGTCCCCCTCTCTCTATCCTCTTTTTGTCTGTCTCTCTCCTACTGTCCTTTCTGATGTAATGATGAAAATTTCCAAAGCAGGTGGCGAGGAGTATATCTTTCCCACTGTCCAAATATCTCTACAGAGGATGAGTTGTCAAGATCTTCAACAGAATACATAACATAATCTGGTATGCTTATATATCATCCTGCCTGCCGCATTTTCTGGCCTTGGATGAGCTATATTTAAGCTTTACTGTAGTTTCGCTATCAAGTATGGATAAACTTAATCTAGTTCATCTGCAGTTCCCCTAATGATTGAGAAAGTCTATGGTCATAGTTCTAATTTTAGAATAGAAGTCGATTGGCACATCTAATGATTTAAAAAAATGTACCATTATGGCATCCAAAAATGATATGGAGAGAGAGAGAGATAGTTAGATAGATAGATATATAGAGAGAGAGATACTTAGATTGATAGATATATATATATAGAGAGAGAGGGAGAGAGATAGAGAGAGAGAGGGGGAGAGAGAGATAGAGAGAGAGAGGGGGAGAGAGAGAGAGAGAGAGAGAGAGGGAGAGAGAGATAGAGAGAGAGAGGGGGAGAGAGAGATAGAGAGAGAGAGAGATAGAGAGAGAGAGGGGGAGAGAGAGATAGAGAGATAGAGAGAGAGAGGGGGAGAGAGAGAGAGAGAGAGAGAGGGGGAGAGAGAGAGAGGGAGAGAGAGAGAGAGAGAGAGAGGGAGAGAGAGAGAGATAGAGAGAGAGAGGGAGAGATAGAGAGAGGGGGAGAGAGAGATAGAGAGAGAGGGCAAGAGAGAGAGAGATAGAGAGAGAGAGGGCGAGAGAGAGAGAGGGAGAGATAGAGAGAGAGATAGAGAGAGATATATAGAGAGGGGGAGAGAGAGAGAGAGAGGGCGAGAGAAAGAGATAGATAGAGAGAGAGAGAGGGCGAGAGAGAGAGAGAGAGGGAGGGAGAGAGAGGGAGGGAGAGAGAGGGAGAGAGGAAGAGAGAGGAAGAGAGGGAGAGAGGAAGAGAGGGAGAGAGGGAGAGAGGGAGAGAGGGAGGGAGGGAGGAAGGAGATATATATATATATATATATCAGAGAGAGAGAGAGAGAAACAGTTACTCTCTCTCTATATCTATTCATCTATCCATCCACAACCTCTAATCTATAAACAGTCCTCTATATGCATGAAAAAAATCATCTTGGAATTGCTCCTATACTGGTAGTTTGACTGAAAGAAAGTGACATCAACAGAGGAATGAAATTGGCTTCAATATTTTCTATTAACATGACCGTTTAGAGACCTACTTATGTACTCGCTCTTGCAGCAACCCATTTTGCATCATGAGCTACACACTTATTGCGCTCATACTACTCGCACCCATTGTATCCTACATGATTTATGGTGACTCTTACTGCACTGTATGCACATTGGCGTCACTATATGTGTAGACTATCTCGCTACCCTCTTCACTCTTGGTGATCACCTCCGGTTACATTTTGGTACATTTGTGGAACATCTCTATCATTCTTGCATGATTTTTATGACACCAACTATGCTTCTTTGGAAGTGGGCTTTCCTCAAATTTATAAATGCCTAGACTTTACCGCTTATGCACCCCCACCACAAGGAAGATCCCACTTTTTGTACAGTTGTCGATTCAAGACCTAGTAGTGATCTCTTTATATACATTTGAGTTTTTTGTACACTTTTTGTACATTTGATTTTTTCCTCAAATTCAAGACCTAGTAGTTGTCCATTGAAGACTTAGATTTTTTCTGTGATAAACTCAAATGGAGGGTTAAGTTATACCTTAGGTATTTTTGAGTTTAATCAATAAATTTATAGAGATGATACACACACAAATAAATTGAGATAATGACAAGTACAGGTTGTCTCCACATGGAAAAATGATAAGGGATTTAATGTTATTTAAGTGTTGATTCAAGAGAGATGAGAGGATATAGAGTTCAAATGGGAGATAGTGAGGTAATGGAAACAGCAAGGTGTAAAGATGTTAATCATGATTCAAGAAGAACAAGATGAAGATTAATGCTATTAATAGATAGTAGGACATGAGTAAAGTGAGTGAAAATGATGGAAAGAAATTTTCACTCACTTTATGATATGATATGAGAAAAGTTGGAGGAATAAATGAAGAGTGATGATGGAAAGAAAAAGTGAGGAAAGATGTTGAAGTTAAGATATGCTTAAATTAGGGCTTGTGATTGGGTGGAGTTGAGATGATGGTGCGAGACGGAGAAATGTGAAGAAGGAAGTGGATCTATTTAACAAATGCGTCATAGACAACACACAGTAAGTTTAGAGAACTTTACCTAGGTCCTTATATTCCACCAGGATGATGGCATTTTACACAAGTCTACGAGGCTCTCCTCTTTTCTGTTGCCCTTCCTCAAATACTCAAGACACCAAGAAGCTCTTGATGGATATTCAAAACCTCACTCTCTTTCAATCAATGTTCTAAGATAAGAAGTGAGTTCAAATATATTTTTAGAAAGATAGGGGAACTCATAATATTGACTGAAAATTAGATGCATAGAGGAGAGAAAGTCAATGCTGCCCTTAAAACTTCAGCTTGAGACACATTTTGGAGTGGTACACATTAAGCCTTGAAATTTGATTAATCTTTGTTGTTTATTTTAAATTGGAATGATAGAGGGACATAGATCTCTGTATCTTTTTTAGAAATGATGACCAACTAGCGGATGCCTAGACCAAGCCATTATCTTAGGAAATATTTCAATATTTGAGGAGCAAGGTTAACATCTATGAGACTCCACCGTTGGGATTGACGAGGGTGGGGGTGATAATGTGGTCCAAAACTCGATGAAAAGTCAGCCTCCAGATCAGCACCAAAGGTACATAAAGGATTCATAATAAAGATTAGCTAGTAAAATTTTGACATGAACCCTATACTTGTTATGAGAAACTAGAAGCTTGGATTAAATATAGGTTCAAAGATAGATGGCCAGGATTAAACAAAGGTATGAAATTATCTAGCAGCTATGATTAAATAGAGATAGGAAATCATATAATGGCAATATTTGTCTTAGTATAGCTGGTAAACTTTGTTATAATGACTATGATTAAGTGTCACGTGGTCAAATCCTGAGCTAGGAACAATGTTTGAATCTGACACGTATGGCCTTAGTGTTCGGAGTAGAACAGTAAGCAGCCATACTTTGTTTGCAATAGTTTAAGATTGCATAGAAGGCACTAGGAGAGAAGGTGGGGACGCAACCCTGTACAAGAAGAGGCTCATTGCATTCATATCGTGGAGAGGGTACATCGTAGTCATGGATATTACACGGGATCGGACGACGGTAAGATACCGAAATAATGAGATGAGGCGCCGCGCGCCTTGGCAGTGTTGGTCCTATGCTTTGAGGCCCGCCGCTCCGCGCGCTCGCCGGCCCCGCCGCTACACACGTGCCCCCGGGTTGGGCGCTGTGCACCCGTGGGCATGGCGCTCGGCCATTCGCCCATTCATCCCAACCTTGACACTCTGCGCGCCACCAGCACTCGCACTCACACCTATCGCGCACAGTCTGCCTGGGCGCCGGCTTGCTGGGTGCCTCATGCTGGGCGTTGCGTGCCAAGCACTACCCACGGGGGCACCCGCACCGTCTCGGCACTCACTATGCGGCGATGCCTTAGTCTCCTAGTGGAATGTCTCCTACCCCATGCCCTGCACACGCACCACATGTGGTGCGGGCTCACGCACGTGACCCCCCCACACAACCCCTCGATGCTGTGGCCCAGCCTGCGCGTCCTGCACGCGCATGGTGCTTAGCACCCACGCGTGTGTGCTCTCGGCGTCTGCGTGCCCCGCATGCCTTAGTCCCCTAACGCACTGTGCATAAGCACCCATGGGCACGTGCACCATGAGGGTGTTTGCCTAAAAGATCAGGGTCAGGCTTCACCATCCGTAGTCTGTGTTGTTGCATCACACTAAAGGGCTTTGTTTCCAATCATGAGTCCAGCACACAGTCATGTCCCCACAGTTAGCATGTAGGCCTCTATGCAGGAATGCCGCATACTTTGGGGTCTTACATTAAGTTATAGAAACTAACGATCATCAACTTATGGTTAAGTTATAATGGCTATGATTAAGTTTAACAGGTATTAGCTATTGGAATAAATACAAACCAATGTTATGATGTTCTTTATGAAGTAAAAATGATCATCAGCTAATGGTCTCGACTGCTCCTCTTTTCTCTCCCTCTCTCCTTCTCCGCTTCCTCCTTGTTCTTGCCAAAGATTCTGCTTTCTTTCATGGTATCAGAACTAAGAGCGAGCACCAACATGATGGAGGGAAATTATTTTGCCACAAGCATATTTTCTTCACCAAGTGAGCTATGTGAAACAATCATGGGACAAGTCCCAGTCGTAATCCCAACCAAGCTATGGTGCTACCAAAGCTCAACAAGGAAAATTTCTAGATTTGGAAAAGTGAAATGCTGGCGCTTCTTAAAGGGTTATGATCTTATGTGATTTATTGAAGACTTTCCTCCAGCCATTTCAATTGCAGTTAACCAAGGAAACATAAACGAGAATCCAACATTCATGAAATGGTAGAGAACAGGCCAACAGGTCCTTGGATTTCTTAATTAGACAACCTCTGAGTCTATTGGTCCATACATCAGCAAAGCTAGATCCTAAAAGGAAACCAGGGAAAAATTAGAAGATGTATTTTATGGATGGGACCATGCACTAACAATGGAGCTAAAATGCCAATTTCACAGCATGAAGAAAGGTACAATGAGTACTGATGAATACATAAAGCATTTCATATCAATCGTGGAAGCTTTGGAAGCAGATGGTCAACCTCCATACAAGTACATTCTTAAGAGGTCTGGGCTTAGCATGTGCTCACTTTGTGGTTAGCATAAATGCAAGCATTGCTCATCTGAAATTTGACGAAATCGTCACCAACCTTAAAGCACACAATGCATTTCTTTCCTTCTCACGAGAGGATCATGGTGTTGCATTTCCTCCGATTGCACGTAATGCCCAAGTGCAGAAACTACAATCATCTAATGCTTATCCAAGAAGGGAATACAGTCAGAATCGGTGGTAGTTTCAGCATCGCGTGCGAGGAAGGAAAAGATATTCCCACCCCGTTGCCAATTATGCTCACAATTCAGACATAGAGATAGAGAGTGTCCAGGTCTTCAAGGAAAATTTCATGCGTGAAAATCTACCAATTTCAATAGAGAAGCTCACACAGCATAAGCCTTCACTACAAACTTAGTAGAAAATCAAGCATGGTATCCTGATAGTGGAACCACTCATCACGTAACAGATCAGAATACTATCACAAAGATCCATGATTATCATGGGAATGATGCATTACAAGTTCGTAATGGTGCAGGTTTGAAAATTCTACAAGTTGGTAATGATATATCCTTTGGTTCTTCAAAAATTCTACTTCAAATCGTACATTAGATCTAAAAGATATATTACATGTCTCTGGCATTACTAAAATTTTATTATCAATTTAAAAATAAACTATGGATCAGAATGTTTATGGTTCCTATTGCCTTGTGAAGGACAAAGCCATAAAAACATTTGGGTTACCAGATACCCACTCAAACAAAAACTTTTAGTGAGATTCTTGAAATATTTCAAAATCCCATTAACTTACTTTTTCACCTCCAAAAAAGTGTTTAGAAATTATTCATTCTGATCTATGGAGGCCAGCTCCTATTTTTTCACATTCAGGGTGTTCGTGTAGTGTTCATTGATAATTTTAGCAAATATACATAGCTATATCCTCTAAAGAGAAAACAGTGATCTCCTCCAAGATTTGAGGGAATTCCAATGTCAAGTTGAAAATTGGTTTAGTACCAAACTACTTTATTTACAGTCCAAGTGAGGTGGAGAATACCAAGCGTTCCACTGATATTTAAAAAACTCAAGGAATTGTCCACAGAGTATCATGTCCTCATACCCCTGAGAAAATAGGACTGTAGAGAGAAGGGATAGACATTTAATAGATACAACTCTTTCATTTCTCAAAACAGCTCATATGCCCTCCAATTTCTGGGATGAAGATGTATCCGCTACAGCTTTTCTTATAAATCCCATGACCACACATATACCTAGGAATAAATCCCCTTACGAAATTCAAAACTCCACAAAATTAATCTTTACTGCAGACTTTTGGATGCTTTTTTAATCCTTAGTTACAACCATATTCTGTGAATAAGATTGACTCCAGATTAGAACAATGCATGTTTATGGGCTACAACTCTTTGCATGTGAAATAGAGATGTCTCTCCTTGCTCACTGGTAAGTTTTTTATTTCCAAACACATTATGTTTTATGAACATTATTTTCCATTTGCTTCTGCTCCACATAACAACATTCATAGTATACTCGGAGCACATCCAACTATCTTCCATGGTGACTATGATCACCATTCGAATAGTGGAACCACATCACACTCGATAGCATGAGAAAACTCACATGTTGTCACATTTACAGAACATGAGGCTGAAGCATCTAATACTCCAGATGCCTCAAATACTACTTTCCATATACTTCTATCAAAAAATAACTCACCAATTTATAGTGTGAAAATTAAATCTGATAATGTGTTAAATAGATGTCCCGAAATAATACCCACTTTAGACCACACCCTTGAACCTGGAGTTTTTGTAAAAACTAAGTCCCTTTATGATATTTAGCAATTGGAAGACCAAAATCCTTATAAAGAATGTCATAGTCAGAGTTTTCAATCTCTTAAGTTTTGTTCTATTAGACATCCTTTACTCAGATGTTTTACATCCAATGCTGCTAAAATAGTCAAACCCACATCTTTCTCGACTGCATCCTAGAACATACACTAGATGGAAGCCATGTGATGTGGAACGAAAGGACGGGATCAATCATGCATTCCAGTGTCAATTGGGTGAATGAAATGTAAGAGGGAATCGATGCTCGTGCGACATTAAAATTCAATGAGAAGTATAGACTCGGTGTCTAAAGACATCAGAAATCATGGTAAGAGGGTCCTGGGTATGCCCCTAGGCTCTCAATGATCTGGACATTGGGCTGAAGATTGATGACGTGAGCATGACTACTGCCACTTGTGCGCACACCATCAACAGGTCCAACCAAGGACACACCGAGAGAAATCACATACCTCAGATTGCTGAGCATATCTACACCTATCATAATCCCAGTGGTGGAGACGTGTTCGAGAGGTACTGAAAGAAAGTAATGAACACATAAAATGGAAGAGGTGCGAGCATACCAGATTATTTGCAACCATGTCGTCCACGCCAGCAATAATGGGAGCCAGACGGTGACCCGTCAGTGATGTGGACGGTGGGAGCAACAACAAGGGGGAGGGGGTGAGCAAAGCTTGTATGGATGGTGCGGGCAATGGCATGCATATTAGTGCATGGTTGATACAGTGTGTTGGTGCGGAGGTGGCGAGATGGCATGGATGTAGTGTAGCGGTGCGGATGTGGCATAGTGGTGCAGATGTGCTGCGACGGTGCGGAGGCAGCACAATGGTGCAGAGGTTGAAAGGAGGTGACATAGTGGCACAAAATCAATGGGCCGGCACAAAGTTGACATGGCGGCGCGAGCGAGCATGGGGTTGCAACGCCATAGGTGAGCACATGGCTGCGGTGGTGTGTGCGAGCATAGAATGGCATCAGCACGGGCAAGCACAGAATGACAACGGAGTTATGGCCATGGGTGGGTGGCCAAGACGGGCGAGGCAAGCTGAGACTAGGTGGTAGGGTGTGACTAATGATATTCATATGCGTTATCTGTAATCGGATAACGCATTATCCGTACGCAAAATAATGTCGAACACGAACGGCATTGGTATCGGATATCCATATCGGATATTGTTATGACTTAATGAACGGATAACGGTTCAAGACATTGTTAGTGTGATAACGTTATCGGATGTTGATAATGTTGAGAGGATAACGTATAAGATATCGTCTACGATATCAGAACGGATAACAAATTATGAACATGGTTCACCTGTGTTGATAATATTTATTATATGAAATTGTATAGGAAAAATCATATTAAATGTTGAAGTATGGATGCCATTGTCAAATTTGAGACAATATTTGGAAAGTCGTAGACTGCTTGTTGCTGATATCGACATCCGCAACAAGACCAATGATATCCAACAAAATAGACACACATTATAAAAGATTAATGGTAACTTGATGTTCCACGTTGATGTAAAGTTAGGAAAGTCATTTAAACGTACATTATAAAAATGAAGATGGTCCTTAAACAACTAAACATGACAAAGATCATAGGTTCTCATTCCACAAGCCATCTGTTTCCGCCACCGTCGCTTTTTGGTGATGGATGTTGCCTTTTATGGATGCTATGGGTGACCTGAAACTCAAAAATGTTAATCATTGCTGGGGTGAAGTTGTAGCGGGTCCAATAGGCGTGGTCTGCCCATGGCTCAAAAAATGGATCATGGCTTAGTGGGATGTGCAGCTCTTGTAAGGGCTCCGTTGGAATGAAGTGAAGGCTTGCAAGGATTCGTATCATACTGGCATCAAGAAATTCAATTTGCTCTGGTGAGAATTGAGGGGCATTGAAAGTGTTGTCTTTGTTATTTTGCCAGACCTTCCATTACTATTGCCGTCATCTGCAAAGTGAGAGCTGATGACGTGCACAATTGAGTATTGTGGTTTCTTCACTAGGCGTGGAACGAGTAGACGCATACTCCGCTGTGGTAGGCGTCTATATTCTATTGCTGGTTCATCGCCTGACGTCATGGCACCTGTCGTGGTCTATATGGCTAAGGTAATATTGGCTGTAATACTCAAATATAAAGTAAAAAGTATCGTATGTCAAACAAGCTATAGACAATGAACATGTAATAAGAAAAGAGTACTGAAAATAAAGTGTTTCTCTGTGTTTGGAAAAAAAGTAAGATTTGTCTTCACAATGCTGCATGGACTTCATCGTAAATCCCATGTAGTGCAGTCTCATAGGAGTCCTACTGCTCGGAAGCTACAACAACATCTGAAATAAAAAGCAATGTCAAATTACCGTCCATATGTATAACATAACTAAAGATAAATTAGAATCTACCTGATGTATCTGGGTCAACATTAATGTCATCATCAAGGCAAATGTCGTGCCATTTAGTTTTTCCTCCTCAACACCAACACTTTACATAGACAAGTGCCTCAATACTCATCCCCTCCAAACGCGATCTCTCATGATTGACAATTTCTCTACCAGCGGAGAACAACCTTTGTGAGGGAGCACGTGTAGCAGACATTGATAGAAATTCACGTGCAATTTTTGATAGTGCTGGATAGACAAGAACGCCCTAAGCTTCCCACTAGGCACATGCAGAGTCTCCCCCTCCTTGGTGTGTTGTACGTAGAAATGTCTCCATTTCCTCCAAAGGGGAAGCTAGTGTGGTTGTCCTTGTAGACGATTAGCTGCTAAGGGCCTAATTATCCCAAGCCTTTGATGGTTCTTGCTGTGGGGGCATGGTTGTATCACGTTGGTCATGGGAAAATGCCGGTGTAGTAGGGAGAATTCCTCGAACAAAAGATATGACTTTCAAATATGATGCCTCGTCAAACATTGACCCCTTGCGAAATGGGTCAAGTAATGAGGCAGCTAGGACAGCATCATTGTTCAACAACATCTTCTCATATTTGGCTAGTTTCATCTGTGTGGCAAAAATTGCATGCAATAGTGATGCACGTTCATCCTGTGGCAGTCTCTTGCTGGTGAACAGTGTGGGCTCAGTAGTCTACTTCATGACGTCGTCCATGAGTTGTGCTAATGCTCACACGAGGAGGACATCCCCAATGATAGACTCTTTTGATCTGCTAACATGATCAGTTGTGTACGCAAAAGGTCCTAGTAAGAAGGTAAATTCCTTAAGCAACTCCCATTCATCATGCGAGATATTTGTCTGGCTACCCCCCGTCATGAAGAATGCAGCCCCTGCATCAGTCCCATCCCTTTTGGCGATAGCTTCTTCTAGCATCTCGTGCGTGCTACTCCATCGTGTTGGGCAGTCAAGTGAGGGCAATCTTGGCTTTAACTTATGTGTCCTGCATAAATCATCATAATATATCCATTGCTTTGTTGATCGACGGATGACTCAAACTACTGTTCTCATTTTAGTCACTATGTCCCCAAGCGAACTGTTGCGTCGTGGCAATTAGATGTCCTCCTCGCCCTCCTCCATGTCTGATTCACTATCATACATATCGGCAGTCATGCCGATATCACTCTCCTCCTCGACTATGGGTGCCATAGTGGGTATAGAAAAGCTCTTCAATGCAGTTTGAACGACAATGTTCGCTATGTGTGCGACATATGGAACGTGTTGCTTGACATTGAACCTATGCTCCTTCTACGTAGTCTTCTTCCTAATATGGCCATCATTCTTTTGTTGCTCGATGTGTTATCAGTGGTAACGACACAGAACTATAATGGAAAGCACATTATACATCAAAGCATACATTGAAAAGTATCAAATACAATAGTCCTAACACTACTCACCTTTGAGTCGAGTCCATACTCTTCAAGCACCTTGGCAAGAATTTCTGCCATAGTCTCCCCGTCGTGCTTCCCACAGAGCTTGCAAACGGTAAGGACAAGTTCAGGATACGTCCAACGAGCGTCCATCCAATGCACTGTTATCCCCAATAGTCCACAACCATTTTCTGCCATCCAACCATTAGCTCTCACCGCCACACGGTCGACATATGCTAATGTGCAAATGATCTCCGCCTTCATCCTCTCAAGCAACTTCATCGTCCATGCCTTGATGACTTGAGCACTCAATTGGGGTACCTCAGTCTGTATCGCAAATCGCCATGTCTCCTTCCAATCATTTGTATCAACCCAATGCCATGGCACGTCTGTGTGACAAACTAGCTGACTAATGACGTCCTTGGTCTCTTCTAGTATTCGATCCCTCAATGGTCATCTTCCGCCGAAGAGACCTGATGTCCCATCATTTGCTAAGGCATCTATATATCGTTGCATACTAGTGCTGCCCTTCAGCCCATCATGTTCTTTCAGATGAATGAATTTGAAATGACGTCAAAAGACGCTTGTACTATCGTCTATTGGGCGCTTCAGATGGACCGCCTTTGTTGCATTCTTCGTGCGACAAATTTCACATTCGTATGTCAAATCCCCAACAACTGTGAAGTACTTTGGAATGGGTGACCGTTTTGCTCGTCCACGGGGCTCCGACGTATCAGTAGTATGGTCTGTTGGTAATTCCTCAAATGTCAACTCCTCATCTATTTGAGGTAAAGCACTCTTTGCCATTGACATGGCAGCTTCTTGGGTGAAGTGTAAGGTGTATTTATAATGTATGGATGTTAAAAAAGGGAACCTGAATAGAATTTGAAAAATAAAATATCGCCAGAAATAAGATTTCACAAATAACATAGATGGTCTACTAATTCTAATGCTAACTTCATAGTTGTTTCACCTTATAACTTGGAATTTGTAATTTGATGACAGAGAAATAGCACCGTGGAGGACAGACCTGATATAGATAGCGCGTGGCTAGCGAGTACTGGTGATATAGATCGATGCAATGCAATGCAACATTATAAATAATGAAATACAATATTCATTTGTACAGATTGATGCATGATGAATCACTATCCGGTGGAGGACAGACCTGATTTGAGGAGAACCCTCGTCATCGTATGGATCAGACACCAACATCTTCAACAGCTCCAAGTGGTGTTCAGCAGTTGTCTTCAACAGGTGGCATCGTCGTCCTCAACCTTCAACTGCTCTTTGAGCAACAACTCTTCGCAAGCATGTCTGGCTCTGTCGCCAGCAGCTCCTCCACCAACAATTCTTCACCAACTCCTTGGCCACCTCAAGCTCCGCCAGCAAAATCGCAGCCCTAGTTTGAGTGAGAATCAAAGCCCTATTGTGGAGAACAAATTGGACACACGTATTTGGCCAACAAAACATAAAAATATTGTTAGCCCATTATGAATATCTTTCCCATTATCCGATATCCATACGCAATATCGGATAACGAAACATTGAAAACCATTATTTTGCTGAACGGAGACGGATAACGGACCCGTAACGCATAACGTACAAAATTCCTTCCGAATTCTTACATCTATATCCGACATCAGATATCATATATCGATTACGATAATGCAGATAATGAGTGAATGTTGAACGAAGCACATTTCATATTCGGATACCAGCATCCAGTTCTGTATCCATTATCCGAACAGGCGCACCCTAGGGGTGGGCGGCTGAGGAGGGTCGGTGGCTGCGACTGAAGGCAGACGTCCAGGCGGGCGTTGGGTCTACGACCGCACGCATAGCGGTTGGGAGGATGCGGCGCCCAGGCGCGACATAGCAATGGCTGGATAGGCGTGATGCAGTGGCTGGGTTTGATGGGGGACCATCCAGCTTCAAAGACCCCATCAAACCAGTTCGTCGAGCGAGAGCTAATGCGTGAGACTCATCCTTCGGAGTACTTGGCCTTATCAATGGCCACAAAGATTTGACATTATCTTTCCTTATGTTTCTTTGTTTAATAGGCCTTGTATTTCGGTTGTGTATGTGTGTGTTTTCTGTTTATTCGCACGTGTATGGACCATTGTATGGACCAACATGTTTGTGCTTGTGTGAGACCATGTGTTGGTGTGGTAGTAGCTTTCTCTCTCCTATTAAAGGGCACTAATTATTCTTAATTGGGCCTTCTCCCCTTTATTTTTAAGGGGGAGGCCCATATTTGAACCAATAAAAGGTGGGGCCCACCCATAGGAAGAGAGAAGAAAAGATAGAATAAAAAAAATGTGATTTTTCCTATTTTTTTAGTGTTTGTCATATTTATATAAATGCCACTACGAAGTTAGGACAGAGAAAGGAAACCCTAGAGTTCCCCAAAAATTGCCGCCGTCTTCGTTGGTAATGCTGCCATCGGCACCTTTGCTGGAGCTCCGATCGATGGTGTAGAGGACGCCCTGCCCCGCCTGCGACCGCCCAGTGCCACAAGCGGCCACCAAGCACCGCCAGCAGTCGCCCAGCATTGCTAGCGGCCTCACAGCGCCGCCAGTGGCCTCCTAGTGCTGCCACCAGCTACCCACCACTGCCAACGGCCGCCAAGGCTGCCAGCGGCTGCACGAGGCTATCTGCGGCCACCCAGGTCTGGTTGCTACCGCCCAGGCAGCCCGCGGCTGCTCCAGGCCGCTCACAGCCGCCCGTAGTCCGCCCGTGTCCGCCCAGGCTGCCCGCGACAGCCTGGGTTGCCCGCGGCCGGCATGCGACCACCTAGGCCGCCCGCAGCTGCCCAGGGTTGCGGGGCTTTTGCCTGCGCTCGCCCGTTGTCGTCCGCAGTCACCCAGGCTGTCCGAGGCTGCCCATGCTGCCTAGGTACCGCCTATGCCGCCTGGGGCCTCCCATGCCGCATAGGTGCCGCCTAGGCCGCCGTGACCGCCACTGCAACCTCTTGCAGCCACCGCAACAACTACCGCAGTAGCACGCGCCCGATTTAGTCGCTCGCGACCGCTAGCCGCGTGACATCGCTGATGTCGTGTCTTGCCATCGCTGCCGTGGCCACCAATTGTTTGCCACTATCGTCGTGCCCTACCATCGCCATCTCAGCCGCCAGCCGCTTGTTGCTGAAGTGCCTTGCCATTGTCTCTGTGTCCACCATCCATCTATTATCACGCCTTGCCGTTGCTGCCGTGCGCTGCCATTGCCGCCACGCCCATCACTACACCTGAAGCTGCACTTTGCCATCGTGCTGGTGGCTACAGCCATCGCCGCGCCTCGCTGCCGCGTCCATGTCGCGGTGTCTCGCCATCGCGCCCGTCGCCGTGCCTAGCCACCTACTTACGCCGCCGTGCCTACTTGTCCCACCCCGCGTACTTGCCCCATTGCGCATACTTGCGCTATCGCGCCTCCTTGCGCCGCCACACCTCTTTGCATCGCCGCGCCTACTTTCGCCGTCGTACTTTCCCCGCCACACCGACTTGCGTCACCGCGCCTACTTGCGCCGCCACATCCATTGTCGCGGTGCCTCACCATCGCGCCCGTCGCCGTGCCTAGCCACCTACTTACGCCGCCGTGCCTACTTTTCCCACCCCGCGTACTTGCCCCATTGCACATACTTGCGCTGTCGCGCCTCCTTGCGCCGCCACACCTCTTTGCATCGCCGCGCCTACTTTCGCCGCCGTACTTTCCCCGCCACACCGACTTGCGTCACCGCGCCTACTTGCACCGCCACATCCATTGTCGCGGTGCCTCACCATCGCGCCCGTCGCCGTGCCTAGCCACCTAGTTACGCCGCCGTGCCTACTTGTCCCACCCCGCGTACTTGCCCCATTGCGCATACTTGCGCTGTCGCGCCTCCTTGCACCGCCGCACCTCTTTGCATCGCCGCGCCTACTTTCGCCGCCGTACTTTCCCCGCCACACCGACTTGCGTCACCGCGCCTACTTGCGCCGCCACACCTACCAGCACCATCATCGCGACAACGAGTTGCTTGCCTGCCACGATTGTCGAATATGACAACGCTCACACTTACCGCTACTGGTACACTCATCTATTCCCATCTCGGCATTATATTATTTTCGTCAGTGCCCCTGAACGTTTTCTCCAGTGCCAGGGTTGGATTAGTGATAAATAGGATTCGCATTCTGAAGATTAGGATTTCTTTTGGTACGTCCTTGGTTGAGATTGTCAAAGGTGAGCGTAAAAAGCGACAATAGCCAAACTCGCACTTGGCCTTCAACCTGACGTCCGGATCATTGGAAGCCTAGTGGCATTCCCAGGTCACACTTTGCGTTAGCCTATTGGTCGTTGGTGTCCATCGACGCCGGATTTATACTTCTCATCGATTTTTTAATTGTCACATTATCATTGACACGCCATCATCATTACTCGTCTCCGCTATATAACATGACTGCACTCGCCCTTCCTTTGGTGTAACACGAGGCGTTGGATCCCAACATCGGTCGTGTTACATCAGTGCTGGGAGTGATAGAGCGAACCAGCGTTCGGGATGGCAGCTCAGACACAGACAACAATAGGGATGGCGCAGGGATGCCCTTGATAGTTGCGATGGGGTTGAGGGATGGGATACTTGAAGGCAGTAACGACGACGACGGCGGCTAGATTAGGGTTTCAGGTAGGATGCCAATTTTAAAGTGTCATTTTTGTAAATAAGACAAACTCTAAAAATAAAATAATAAATGAAAAAATAGGAATAAACAGGTTCCTTTTTCAACTCTTTTTCTCCCTTTAAGGAGGGGTGCCCTACCCCACATGGGGGTGTTTTATGGGCTTTCTCTAAGGGAAGCGGAGGTGGCCCACTTAAAAGGTCTTAGGGGTCCTAGAGACGGGAACGCGGTCCATACATAAGAACACGTCGGCCCACATACACGGCCTTTAAAACTAGAAATCAGCGAAGAAAACACAACAAATATAACATCAACCTATGGGGGCCTGTTGCTAGAAGGCTAAGTTTTTCCTTCAGCCCACGCTCCATGAGCTAGCTGAGACTGATCTTCTCAGCTAGATGGTCCCCATCACCATGAATACTTACATATCAGGCATTATAATCTAATAGTACTTGGACATTGGTGGCTAGAAATTCAAATTTTCATATCATTAGATGTAAATGGGTATACAAATTCAAAGACAAACCTATAAGGAAAATATACAAGTATAAAGCAAGATTAGTCCCAAAATGATACAATCAATAGGAAGGTTTTGATTTCAATGAAACCTTTTGTATAATGATTAAGCATACATCAATTCTCTTGTTGTTATCTCTGGCTATAAGTAGTGGTTGGAATATACAACAATTAGATGTGTCCAATGCATTCTTACATTGAAATTTAGGAAATAATCTATATGGAACAACCTCCATGATTCAAAGAAAAATTGAATCCAAATTATGTATATTATTTGCACAATCACTCTATGGACTTAAACAATCCCCGAGAGTGTGGTTCACTAAACTTACAATGAATCTCTTATCACTAGGCTTTATTGGATTCAAAACCGTCACTTCGTTATTTTTTAAATTACAGAATAATACTATATTTATTCTGATCTACATTGATGATATCTTAATTATATCTCCAAGTACCTCTGAAATTTCTAAACTTGTGCAGCATTTGAATTCTGAATTTCCTATTAAGGATTTAGGATCTGCTCATATTTTCTTGGCATTGAATTTATAAAACCTGAAAGGCTATGTTAAGATGAATCCTAGCTATTAGATCATTTACTATCTATATTTAATCCTAGACACCAGATTATTTCCTATCCATGTTTAATTCTGGCCATCTATCTTTGAACTTATATTTAATACTAGCCGCTAGTTTCTCATAACAAGTATAGGGTATGTGTCTAAATTTTACGAGCCAATCTTTATTATGAATCCTAAACGACCCTTTGGGGCTGATCTGGAGGCTGACTTGTCACTGATTTTTGGACTTCGATATCAGAAACATTTGAACTAAAACGGTGTTCAAAAGACGATGAAAATTAATACATAAGAAACTCACGTCAGATTCTTATTTACAGATAGGCTTAGCTATTTTACTGCTTTAAGATCAACTCCTGACCCTCTCTATGGTCCTTGAATAAAAAAGTACTCTAATAAATATTTATACATCTCAAAGCCACATCTTTCGGTCCACCTTCATTGTAGGAATAATTTCAATAAGTTTTTTGCTGAGTTTAGGAGAGTTTTCATACATCCAAGGGCATGAATGGGTAAAAAGAGAGAAAAATGTACCCTCAACATTCCTGCCCAAAAGTTTTCCTAGATCATAAGATATGACATTCTTAGAATTTTGAAGAAATCATTAGAATCCATTTAATGATATATTCTGACTCATAAATTAACGGCAAACCATAGCTCCTTAGCTCATTCAGCTTGCACTAAGATAGTAATATCTTCTTGAATCCTTCTATCAGTTAAGCTTTTACACTCCTTTAAGATCATGGTTACTAAAATGGAGTCACTAGAAATAAACTCACTTATGTCATAGATATCCTCAAAATGACATAAATTATTTTTATATTTATTTTCAAAAACTTATTTTGCTTCATTTGATCTCATATCATTTTCATATCACTCATCCAGGTTCGAAGGATTTTTCGCTCTAATGTCAAAAATATTATTACAAGAAATTCATTACATTAAATATCATTTTCATAAACATAGTCATACTGTAATCCATGATCATGTAGTCATAAAATAGTCATACTATCGGTTTTGGTTGAGCACAAAAAATCAATTTTTTTTGTTTTTCTAAAAAAATGCAGTGACTCAATATCGCAACATTCTTCAAACAAGATAGGAAATAAACAAGCAGAATTTTACATAAATTCCATGATTTTTTGAAATTATTATTCTTTTTCATATATGCCCGATAGTTGAAAATGTATTTTGTAATCATACTTTGATGTCAAAGTTTTCTAATAATACATGAATATTTGAAATCCTAGTGTCTTATCAGAATTTTCCAGTTTAACGGAATCATCAAGAAATTCTATTTTGGATCTTTGCATACTTATTGGTTCTTATTTCAAGATTTTTATGCATGCCAACTAGACATAGTTGTTCGGTTCGCTTTGTGTGAATCTGTGGGTTTTGTTCATTCTGTTTGGTTTTCTGAACAGAACATTAACTAATTCACACAGATCATCGCACACACCCTTGTGCGGTTTGAATTGTTCGCTTTGAGTGAGTTTATTTTAATAAATTTTTAAAGAATAAACATACGATTTGCGCTCTCCCCCGGTGGCCTCAGCCCTCTCCCTCGACACTCACCCTTGGTGGCCTCAGCCCTCTCCCTCCGCGCTCTCCCTCGGTGGCCTCAACCCTCTTGCTCGGCGCTCTCCATCGGCGGCCTCAGCGCTCTCCCTCGGTGCTCTCCCTTAGCCGCCTCAGCCCTCTCCCTCAGAGCTCCCCTTGTGCAAAGTTTGTTCGAATTGTGTGAATTTGTTTCAATTCGTGCAAATTTTAAAAATTGAGCAAATTTTGTTTGAATTGTTCGAATTGTGAAAAAAGCTGTTCTAATTTTTGCACAAAAAAAGAACAGAGAAAAGAATTTGTTTTCGAACAAATATTCAGCGTATTATTTTTTGGTTTTGAATTGTGAGAATTTTTACCTATGCTTTTCTTTTGTGCGAATTTTTTGTTCGCTTCAAACGAAAAGAACAGAACAACCATGTCTAATGCCAACAGTATGAAAATTGAAAACAATACACTGAATATTTGAAGACAAGATTTTTAAAATCTTGATGACCGTAATATTTTTCATGGTTTTAAGAAAGATTGTTAGAGAAATCCAAAAAATATATTCGAATGGATTAAAAATAAGAATGATTACTCTCTCATATGATCATATCCTCGTTCAATGAAAGACCTCTTTATTGGATATATGTGAACCTAGAAATCGAGTGAAATGTATCTAATTGAGAAATGTAACTAAATTGAGAACAGTTGTTAATTCACCACCTCATCACATTGATGACCACCATCCATGTTCATTTAGCTTATCGCATGGAGCCTTAGGCACATGTGATTGGTAAGATGAAGACATTCCCTTGGTGGTTTATATCAATCTCTATCTGGTTCCATCCTAAACCATCATTCATTAATTGAATTTCCATTTTTTTATCTATGGAAACATCACTGATCATGTTCTTATGTAAAAATGTATAGGGCATGCCTGATGCAGCTTGAAAATTCATATTTTATGGTCTAAAGAAGAGTATTTGGTCATGGGTTTATAAATTCAGCAAAGTTATGAAAACACAGTATTTTTTGGATCCTAATATTTTGGCACAACATTTAGATCCTAATGTTGTTGGAAAAGAAATTGGAAACAATTATCATTTTATCATTATAAATGGCTGTTATTATCATTATTTGCAGCAATAGGAATGATATCGCTGAGGACAAAAAATATTCACGACCTCATCTATCTATTAGACCTTTGGGATAAATACTTAATGGGAATATAATTTGAAAATCAGTGTGGGACATATGTGCTAAACTAGTGAAGAAAAAGTGTTAGGTATTTTGCAGGGCACTAGTCTTATGGGGTGATAAAAAGAAATATCTCTGATTGATTGTAAATAAATAATTTGAGATGTGTATTCTATTGATTGGGATATATATGATAATTGATGGATAACTGGTAGATGTTTTTGTGATGTATTGGGATATATATCAGCTAATTTATGTGTGTCCTGTTATAGGTGTATTGGTTTGGTGTACTTTAGGTTTAGACATATCTCAAACATGCACTAGGAAAAGACTTATTTACATGAAATGAACATATATAGATTGAATCTTATTTGGATTTTGGTAATGCTGGTGCTCGGGGTGATGACAATTAAACTTGTGGTTTTTCTAACTTATCTTGGTGAGAACTTCTTCACTTGGCACTACAACAAATTGAATTGAAAACATTGGTCAAGTGGGTGGTCTGAACATGGAGCTATCATTGCATATGGGATAACTGATGTCGGACAGTGTTGATGGCGTCGTCCGACGGGTCAATTCACTAAGTGAATGTAACTACATGATGCAATGTGACCAAGGAGGATATACGTGCAGGCCCCGACTCGTTATGATTAGCTGAACTCCATGCTCCGAAGCAGATGACCTGTGATAGTGACGGTGACCTTTTGACCCTCGTCAGAGTGACGATGACGACTACGGCGTCGAACGAAACAAGTGGGTAGGGGCTCGCACATAACGGATCGGCGCGGCCCATGCCTAGGAAGACACTCAACTTCATAGTTTTCTTGATAAATGTCTCTCACCTAATCTAACCCGAGCGCGGTGGAGTGTAGTTGAAAATATACTGAAAGACGTAATTAGATTGACGAGTAAGGGGAACGGTGTACCTCGTTGGTGAAAGTGTTCTTTGTCGATGTCATCGTCGATGTACAGGCTGGCATGGGCAGGTTGGCGGAGAAGTGCGGAGGGTACACAATATAGCTCAATAGCAGGCGAAGGCGCTGTAATGGAGCGTGAAGTAGAGTGTTGGTGGCGAAGATGAGGTGACTACGGGTGACAGCTGACAATGATGAGCGGGCTGAACTGCGTGTTAGACACTCCTGTCAATAGGTGCGGCAGCGCGAGCGGCAGGTGACGCCTCTTGGTCAAAGGCCACATTTGGTGCAGAAGGTCGGGACCACGTGATATGGTCTAGTGATGCAGTGAGATCTCGAACACTCTGGTGACCCACAAACTATGTGTGATGAATGAAATGACCTTGTCCGGATCCGTTCCTCAATGGCATCTTCGAGCGTAGACTTGACGATAGTGCACGTACGCGCTGGCTTGGGTGTTGACCAATACTTACTGCTTGGGCATCAACCAGACGACCAGGCACGTATGCACTGGGTTGTCGCGAAGTATCATTGTTGCAATACGTGGGGGTTGACCAGGCCCACAATTAGACTTTTGGTGATGATTTTGGCCATTCAGAGCCCTTGCGCGACACACAAGGCACCAGGAGTTGCGATGTCGTAAGGTTAACCAGCGATATGCCGCAGGTGTCGATTCTCACGGTCGGCAGGGCTGACGCATCTTGGCAGCACAACAGCTTGAGGATTAGACTAGTGGCTCCACCTGCATGCACAACAGTGACTCAATTGACCTGTTTCGATCGTGGGAGTGCATGTACACGCAGGAATGGTCCATGCGGATACCAGGCAAGTCTCCGGTGACGCTGCTCGATGGTGTGTGGCAATAACAGAGTGTGTATTGCTGAGGGGAGAGCACGAGAACACACCGCCAGGCGGCCGATTGACGGTTTGGTCATCGTGGATATGCAGGGCCGCGGGGTCCACCGCGTTGAGTCCGCGATGGGGCACGCGAGTCATGGACTTAACGGGGTTGACTGCAGATGAGTGGCGTCCGAACATGCCTGTTATCCGCACAAGTGACGAAGAGATATCGCATTGCGGGTCGACGGTTCGTGGAAGTCCCAGAGGGCACTCGACATAGGAGCGGGCTGCCTTGCACCGGCGAGACCAACGGCGGTGACGAGGCGCTTGTTCCTTCTCCTCTTCCTTCTCTACTCCCTTCTTCTACAAGGTGAGATCTGAAATGAAAGTAGCTGCAACCACAATTCCAGATCTGAAACAAGACGTGGTCCCATCATGGCTTTATATAAAGCCATGATGGGCCCTTACAATGAGTCCAGGAAAAGGAAGTCCAATAAGAACCTCCCCCCCATTTTACAACATTAAAAAAAACGACATTACAAATTCGAAAGGTGTGAAACTTAAATGATACAGGTGAAACTGAAAGCACGATGACATGGACGCATCAAGATGAGTAGGGTGCACTCGTCGTGACGAACACAACACAGAATTTAAAATGGCTGAAAACAGATAACGAAAACACGAAGATACGGACGCGGACATGCTCTACTCGGGGTATTTAAACCTGAGCATCTTCACGGATGCTTTGGCGTGCCAGTCGGGCTGGACACGGATCGACGGTGATGCTAATGACGACGAAGATGGCTCCGCTGATGATTCGTTGGCGTCGTCTGGATGCGCTCCATCAATAATGCATATCCCTCTTGTTTAAGAGCTGGATAATAAAAATAACAATGAATGTATTTTTATTAATGGAATCTCCTATGCCAATGTATAATAAAAACCAAACGGCTATATTAATTCCAAGCATTCCAAAATATAATGAGTGTATAAAACACACTGAGCCGGATTACTATTATGTATCCAAAGAGATCCTTAAGGGCCTATTCCTCAGCTACATGTCTCTTTGTCTGGACAGCTACTTAACATATTGATGAATAAGTTAATTGGATCATCATACAGATTTATTGTGAACTTATATGGGCATGCGTGATATCCATGCTCCAACCAAAGGGAGAGTGCAGTAGGATACCAATTACATTCATGACATCCACATCATCTATATTTTCACAATCCTTTCACATCTGGATTCCTAACGTTTTAATTTTGCAATCAAAAATTGCAAAACACAGCATCTATATTTTCTAAAATATAGAATATTTATATAAAATATACTCTACTGATTCTCACAATTTCATATAAAATATTTATTTAAATCCATATTTATATAAATTCTTTTATGATTTATATAAACATATGCTAAAGTACATGCCAATACATGAAGTTTCTTTTAATAACCAATTGTTTTATCCACGTGAGCCAATTCCAGACTTCAAGGACCATAACATTTAATACTGTATAGAAACCATATTTTTGTTATGATATTTGAATATTATATTTAGCACATTAAGAAACCTAACAAGTTAATGGCTTAGGAAAAGTTCATTTGATTCTAAACTTCAGAAATTATTAATGCTTTACGGGATCTTCATTTCTAATGTTTGTTTCTTCATAAATACTCTCTTCTACATAAAGATAAATGTGTATCTTATACTTCTACCATATGATAATAATATTATAATAGTCATCGATATGATAATAAATTTAGCACACAAAAATTTTGCCCATGGTGGAAATAACATCAAAGGAAAATGGAAATTATGAAAGAAAATTATGGTTTTTTGGAAAGTAATAATTCCCAATATATTCGAGGTCAAAATTTATCAGTCAATTATCCTTTATTCCTATCAATGTAAAATTTGTCAAAATATTTCATTCCTAACTACTTTGGGGTCAAAGTTTCTTTCATAATATTATTATTAACAAAGTTCAAGTGTAACTTTCACAAAAGGCACTTCGGATGGGTTCATGTATTGCTCCATATCTCCCAAATAGAAGGGAATTTTAAAATAAACATTAAATAGAAGTTGAGTACATAACATAAAAATCATTCAAAAATTTAGAATCTATATTCAGAATCTTTTTTAAACGTTTAAAATTTATAGAATAACATTAAATATACATGAATTAGTTATATTAAAATTATTTGTGAAATGTATTTTATATTAAATTATTTAATATATAAAGAATAAATAATTCAGAAATATGTACTCATGCATAATTGATTGAATATGTAAACTAAATTTTGAACTAAAATCAAAGAGTAGATTTTGAGTACTAATGAAATTATCCATTGTTTTTGTTTTATTTATTTACTTTTTTGTCCATTTTTTGTAACTGTTTTTGGCTTTTATAGCTTTAAATTTGAATTGATAAAAGGAACGAACTTGAAAACACAAAACAAGAAAATGATTAGAGTCGCCCACCCCACACATACAGACAGAAAGTCAGGCCAAGCAAGCAACTGGGATAACAGATAGAATGATAAATGCGTCTGTAATTGGATGCATTTGATAAAAATTTAAGCATCTTAATAATGAATTTATCATGTAATTAATGAAATTTACTCGAGCCATTTTATGTATATTTTTTAATTTTTTATTAAACTATATTGGACATATATCTCAACCTGGTTTATTAAGAACTAATATTTTAATATGTCATGAGTGCAGTAATATACATGAGTTAAATGAGATGATTATCAATAAGCTGGGGCAGCAAATTGCTTTTATGAAGCCAGTTCTTGGGCAATTGGGACACATTGGAGGACTTCATTTTTATAATTAAAAAATGTGGTTAGAGGGTATCAACCATGTCCTACATCTCTCGACTAATCTCTCTTAATTTCATCCTCAAAAGCCGAGTAATGTTATCGATCCCTCAACCAACAAATAAGGAATAAAATGGTACATCCAAAATTGGGAAATGATGCAAGGCCATTTTAGTTATCTTGCCTATATAAAATGATTATTGTATTCTCTCTCTTACCTCATTATGTATATGGTTTAGCTATTGCAATCCACAAGGAAAAACAATACAGGGTTCTCGTTGTTCAACCTCAGTTATATAGGTGTTTTGAAATGGTCCTGATTTCTTCATCCTTTTCTTTCATGGAAAATGCATGATCTTAGAAAAATTAAAGGATCTATGGTTAGAAAAAAGCATTGGGCGTTCAAGTAATGATCATCAGAACAAGAGGAAACTGAATCTATATGTTCTCCATCAACCAATCCATTTTCTCAACTCTTAACTCATTTCCCATGATTTTTTCTCTCTATCTAAAAACTTCTATGACATTCTCTTTCTCCCTAATTTTGAATTGTATCTATTTAAATCATGTATTACATCTCCAGTTATTCTCACTAACATTTCATTAACTTTATAGTATGTACTCTAAATTGAACACAGAAGCTGCTCTAACATTCACTGCACATGCATGTAAATTGACACTGAACACCCACCTCACACAACATTCACCCATTAGACAGTCTGATGATCTCAAATTTTACATTTTTTTAAATTACGTTGTTGTTGTATTTCGAGTATCAAGCAATGAATTTGTAAACCTCACTTAATATAGTGAATAAGCAAGGGTCGATCCTCAGGGAGCCTAGGTAATGAGCTTAGCTGATTTCAAGCAAGATGATAGATGTAATTATAACTATTCGCTTGTGTTTTTAGAAAAGAGGTGAAGAGGGAAAGATATAGTGAGAAGAAGTGAGATGAATAGTAGAAAATTTATTATTAGCAAGGAAGAACTGACCACATGATGAAAATGGCCACAGTAGGAGAGGACTTTAATATAATTTTGGATGTATTAAGTGATGTTCTTAGGAGTTTTGGTAAGGTTTGACTAACAGAATGCTGAGTCGAGAGAGATGAGATAAAGCTATGATACCCACGGTTGGGAAGTGAAATGAGAGAGAGAAAAGAAGAAAGATGATGAATGGTGCCAAGATTGGTATGCGAGAGTTACTATCTGACAGTTGATTTTATATTTTTTTTGAAAATTAGAAGTAGAAAGAATTGTGGATGATTGAACAAGTGAACAAAATGGAGCAAAATTAGACGTGAACCAGGAAGGTAAAATACTAAAAGAAAAACAAACCATCTTTGGAATTGAACTGCGTCAAAGATCCTACATTATCCATGTAAGGAAAGTCAACAAAAAATTCCAATCCAAACTTCACACAAACCCCGATTTCTGCCAATCCTAGGCCAGTAGGTGCTCTGCTTGCTCTGATTGCTGTCCTATGTTGCTCTCGCTTCCACAATGCTCTCTTCGCATCAATCAATGGAGAGGGCGGGCCTTGCGTCTCTTCCTCCTTCTGGTTACCTACTGCTAAGAAGCGAAAAACCAAAGACGGCGAAAAAGAGAAGAGGAAACCTGTATTTACGGGGCTTGTTAGGGCTGGGGTCAACCTGCTGAACGTTGGACCTGCTGGTCCACCGAAAAGGGGTGTGTGTCGAGAATGAATTCTGTTGCGGCCATTTCAACGATCACTCCAAGAACTTCCTGGTGCCATGCTAGTGTTTGCGGGAAAATTCTGCTATCGCCAGTTTCTCCTGACGCTCCAAGAGCCTGAAGAAATAACTGCTACTGCTGGTGTTCGGAAAGCCATCGCTCGTGACACTGCTTACTAGTGTGAGCCCGGTCAAGCGACCACACCCCCGGCACTCGACGCGTTATTGGTCAACCATCTGCCATGAAGGTGGACCGTCCCGTGGCCGCTCTGCTCACCGTAACTGCCCGTCGACGTTGGTGCAGCACCACCACTTGGGTCGCACAAACGAAAGTCAGCTGTTGGCTTGAGTCGCGGACGCTGCTGCCCTCGTCTTCCTCTCCTCTCCGCCCTTTACATAAACGGCCGCATCATCGCATCGTTCGTCGAGCTACTGAACACTCTCCGGCGCCTCTCGGCTCCACTCGCTTTGACCGCCATCGACCATTGATGAATTCTGCACCTCGAGCCACGCCGAGGAGGTACGCCATCCTCTCCTGTCGCTCATTTATTTACCTTTTGCGGTATAGTTTCATCTCGACTCCACCGCGCTCGAGCTAGGTAGGTGAGAGGGGTATTGAGAGAAACTACGATATTAGAGAGTCTTACCGGTACGGACGAGTACGTCCGTTATGTGCAAGCCTTACAGGTCAAGTCCGTTCGGCCGTAGACGCCTTCGTTGCCCCAACGAGGTTTGAGAGGCCACCGTCGCCAACACCCGACGACCCTGTCCAAGCTTCGAGCTCAGCGCCTCCCTCGAGTCGGAGTTTGCATGTATGATACGTAAGACATTCATTGCATCGTAGTCACATCGACGTGTTAGGGTTTTATCCATCAGACGACGAGACTGTCGATGTTTGATACCATCATCCCTTATTGGCACCAAACCATCATATTTGGTGTCGACTGGACAACGTCCCCGATGACGTCCAACATCACACATCCTGATTGGGCATGACCGTGTCCACTCTTGGCGAATATCAGCTCCTGTTTGGACCGACCGATCGTGACCATCGTGATCGGAAAGTCCACACTTTTATTCATACTAGGCTTATCACCCCTGTTCTTAATGAAATTTCCCCCAAAATTTCTCCATTGGGTCAATGATTTCATCCAATAACTTGATAAACCTGATTGTTTATGCTCTGAAGTCAGAGGTGTGTCCTGTCTTTTGCCGGCATCGTTGTTGCGTCCACACCACGGCAAATAACCTATCCCTTGCATCCAATTTCTCATCGAAAGTGTGAGGATGAGCCATTTGACTTTAGAGAAGTCAAATGGAGTTAGTTTATCAAAACAAACACACCAATTCACATAAAATTCAGCACGTAGGCATTAAAGCACATACTTCACTTAAATGCGGTATTTCATGGTAATATAGGCATAACTGCATGTCGTGATGATAATTTTTCATCCAAAAAATAACAATTTGATGCATGTATGCAACGACAATTTCATGCTTATCAGAATCCTGCATTGCACCGCAGAAAATTGCTAACCCTTAAGCACATAATCCTGGATTACTCTCTACTTAGTTCACACAACTTAAGATTCCAACAGATCCCAGAAACTCGGGTATCCAGGATCTCACACTCACAGCACGTTTTAACTACTCCCCACTGCCGACTTCATCCATTAATCGACACAAAATTAAATTATATATAATTTTAAATTTTTATTAGAAAGATAAATATATTAATTTTATCATTTTGAAAACGATATATTTAGAAAAGAATAAATATAAACTATACATATACAAGATAATTAAAAGTGGCATTTATAATTTTTAGTGCTTTTTTATTTACATTTAATTTAGAAAAGTTTCAAATATAAAAATTTAGTCTATATGTATTCATCATTTCTAATATTATATTTGATGGTCTTTTGATTTTATTATATTAACTAAACTTTGGGAAACAAGTTATAAACTTTAGAAGTAATTTTTGGTGGCTTTCTTCTAAATATGACCCATATGAAATTATATAAAAACATACATATATATATATATATATCCCACAAAAATCTATATATTCACTTAAAAAAAAATTTAGTGCCTAGCTGATACAATTCTGAGATTTAAGTTATGTGTCCGTGTGGGTTGACCCATTATTGTATTTTATAGTATTTATGTGGGTACCTTGCATAAAATACACTTGGGAAAAAAACTGAGATAAAACCATCATAAAGTTTGACCTATTAATATGTTAGGTTTAGTTAGTTTAGTAGTGAAATTTCCAATGTGTATATGAAAAATATTTGATGATATAAAAATGATCGATATAGGTAGAATTAAGTTGGGTCATGGCCTAAAGGGAAATCCCCTTCGAGCTCATTTGTAGATATTTGAGAGGGCCAATATCATTTGTCTTGCTTGGGGAGGAATGACCATTTCCAAATGCTTGTGGATGACAACAACCAGTTGATGTGGGTAGTGATCCTTGAAACATTGGCAGATGCATTTGCTTTTCTCCAAAAATTCAAGAACATCGGAGAAAATGAAACGGATCTAAAGATTCAGTGCACAAGAATAGATCAAGGAGGATAATTTTACACATAATTCACCAAATACTGTGATGACCATCGGATCAAACATCAACTCACTTCCCACTGCTTGCCTCATCATAATTGCATGGCTAATAAAAGAAACATGACAATGATGTCGGTCTTTAGAAACTGGTTGAAAGGGAAGATTTAGTGAGCCAGAAATTAGGGTTGGAAATGATATTATGGCTTCTGATTTAATAACAAATAATGTAATTTTTACCTCAACCACTGATTGTCACAAAAGTAAATTATATATAATTTAAAATTTTGATTAAAAAGATAAATATATCAATTTTATCATTTTAAAAATGATATATTTAAAAAAGAATAAATATAAACTATATATATACATGATATAGTTAAGAGTAGCATTTATAATTCCACCTTAACATATCAAATCGCTTATCACCTTTACATAATTGCACCTGCTGGAAATGAGGCAGAAGAATATCAGCTGGAGTTCTGTCTTCTTGGAGAAAATATGACAATAATAAATTCTTAGAGAAAATATGACTACTATTTTAAAATATATAGCTATGTGGAAATTCTATGAATAGAGTGAGGAAATTGTTTTATGGATGACCAGTTTTAATGCATAATAGTAAGAAAAAATGTTCAATGGGCTTCCTGTGCCTTCCAAAAAAAATAGTCGGAAAAAAATAATCATACATCCATTAAACTTAGTTGCCATAACACGTAGCTGATTACATTAAATAATAAAATTCAGATGAGTTTATAAACTTTGGATAGTTCTTTTTGAAATTGATAATAAAAAATTTCTCATGAAAGTGTATAAAAGGCCATTTGGTTGATGTAGACTACAGTGAAGGAAAACGAATCTTGAACCGCTGCCATGTCCATCCATTCATTGCATACCAGTAGCTGTCTCCTGTCTATTCCATACTCTGCTGACATGTAATTAGTATGTTTCCCCTCTCCATCTACCAACCACTTGCCTGTACCAAGCATATAGTCCCATCTCCATCCATCGCCAACTAGCTTGGAGAGTGTGGTAACCACAAAACACTGTTGCACTGCCATCTATACCTAAGCTAGTGTCGCAATTCTCATTGTCACCTTCATCATGTTTGTGCTCAGTGTCCTCATTTTCACCATTGTTGCCCTCACCGCCATCCAATGCTTCTTTCCTGCACCGCAAACATCAATCTATATTAATTAAATTTGGACTAGGAAGGCCCTTTGCTTGCTTTTAAAAATAAATCGCAAAATTGCACTATCATTATCCACTGAATAATTTACAGGATGATCATTTTTGATGTCATTCTTTCACAATAAGAGAACTTTCCTGATGGAAGTTTCGTTACATGACTTCAGTACCCGATGAATGTTGTCAACCCTTAACCATATTAAGAATTATGATATTATTACTCAAGTAAAAAGATATGATTCCCGTGAATTTTTTGTACTTATTTAAGAGAACTGATATATGATGATGCACTGGGAACTAATGTGACATTTTTCACTGTAGCTAATATTGATATAATCCATACATGGGTAATACCAATTTGACATCTATAATTTGACATACGTCAGTTTCTCATCGGAGGCATTTAGTAACGTCAACCAAGTTTGCTATATAATCAAAGGTGGTAAATTCCATTTTAAGTCTCATAAATAATATCATAAGATCAAAACCTGAAACACAATACTATCAATATGACAATGTGTTCTATATATTATTTTCTTATTACATTGACAAATAATCTTTTTGACACTTATCATGTTTGATACAATAAAATGCGCAAATAACTGTAGTGAGATGCCTCTTCATTTTCATTCTTTTTTATGCAATCCAAATCCAGAAATAGATTACCAGCTAGGGTCTTCAACTTAATCACACAGATTAAATAAAAATATTTAGTGTAACTTAACACAATCTAATTTTTACTGCCAAAACTACAATCTAGAATCTCAAAGCTGATATCTTATTTAGTATCAATCAAAATTCTGTTCTCAAGAATAATGTTACTAAATCTTAACATGAATTCAAAAATTTGAATCCCATTGTCCATCCAAACCTCAACTATATATTTATATGTGTGTGTGTGGTAAGAAAACATTTTGGAAGAAAAATAATTGGGGAGGGAAAACAATATATATGGATATGACATCTCAAAAAACCTTTCTTAAGATATCTATTGAAGGAGCCTGTGATATTGTATCAAGCAGCAAAAACTACATGTATTTGATGAATGTGTATGTAACTAAAAGTTCAATCATGAATGATAAAGCGAATGCAGCCTCTCATGACAATCTTATCGAATGAGCTCCAAACAAATCATATCGTATGATATTCATTGATAGAGAAAAATGTATCAGTGTGAGAAAATGGAGTATGCTATCGATGGTGGCAGAAAAAATAAACTAAATAAAACTTCTCTCGTAATCATATTGAGGTTTAATTTGATGATTTGTTAGACGTCTTCTTGACTTTTAAAAATCGTAAGGAATTCTCTTTGGGAATGTAAATTTCGAATGAAGTTAAAAATAATAATAAACATTTCGTAATATTTTCCTAAATAATCTAATACTTATTTTATTGAGTTATAAAAATATTTGAATATATGTCAAAATTGATAACCACTGAAGGTACTGAAAATAAAGCATAACCCAGGTAAATTTGTTGAAAACCTGGTAAATTTATTAAACACCAAAATGTGTTCGCTCTTCTACAGAACCTTAAGTGTTACGCGAAACAACATTTGTCCATCAAAAAGGGAGAATTAACTGGTAAAAATGCATGGCTTGGATTAGGATCAGACTTTGCATTTTTTTGCAATTCATTGCCCCTAAAATCGAGTGGGGAGTCGACATCCCCAGAGATAGACCAAGCAATCGGTAAATCTGATCGAATCTCCTGGTGATATTGCCTAGAACTCTTCTTCATTTCATGCACATGCCATTTTGATCTGATGACATAAAGTTTGATATTGACAACTCTGTGCATCAGGACCATTAGATTATTTAAATTTTGACCTGCTCGGGTAAGGAGCATCTATCTGATTATTCATATGTAAGAAACTTTATTAATAAAGTTGTGTGATCTGTCTCTTGCCCATTTCCCGCACGTTGTATTTGATCTGATGACAAGAAGTTTGATGTTGACAGCGCAGTGCATCAGGCGACAGGCGTATGGAAGCAGAGTTTACAATTGCCTAGTTTTTATAATTTAAACTTGTTAGTACTGTGGAAGTGAAAGAAGTATACAATATGTCAAGGATAATAGTCTATGACCTAAATTTTTACGCATTCATCCCAGAAACTGCAATTCCCAATACAGCCTGGCATTTCTGGAAAGTGAACAGTCAAAATCAAAGAGCCCTTGGAAGAAAGGCCAAGGCTCACCGTAGATAACCTGTTGAAGTCTATTTTCACCATCATTTGAGAGTGAATTCAGTATATTATTCTGCATATCCATTTAATGGAATATTCATGACGGGCTCTACGTTGCCGAGATATTTTCGTTGCAGTTCTTGTTCCGTTGGGGAAATAAGACAATCAAAAATGGGAGAAATGGAAGAATGAAATGCCAGAGTGATCCAAAATTTATGAACACCATTGGTAAAACTGACACAGTTAACTGATCAGTATATTCTCGCGTTGTCGTAGTCGATGCCTTAAGCTTGCTGAACCCAAGAGTGGGTTCCTCTCGCTGATGTGCCTCGGTTTGTTGAAACCCAACAATTACTCAAATGCCCAGAGAGAGCAAAAGAGATAAATATAGATTCCAAGATCAAGTCAAGTCTCAGCTAGGAAATCTCACGAACCAGTCACCTTTTCGCCGACAAAATAAGAAAGATTCGCCATGAATCTGATTCGTCGAAGAACACAGTGCCAAGGTGCGGAAGGATACAAGCCGACCCTTAGATAAAATCAGTATAAATAGGGTGGTCTCTCCTCTCCACATCATCCCCAAGTGAGATCTCCCCCTTCTCTGTCTAGAAACACAACAGAATGGTGGCGAATGGAGAAACCATCTCCACCGAGGCTAGTGAGGGAAAACCTACTTTCTCCAGTGACCGAAAAACCTCAACTTTAGCGTCTCTCCGCCCGGACGACGACGTCATCGGCTGGTTTGACCTTGTGGCGGAGAGAGCCGCGATGATGCAGAAAGAGACTCTCAGGCGCATTATCAAAACCAACGCCGTCACAGAATACTTGAAAATATGGCTTGGAGAAGACCCACCGATTGAAGATCTCCAGCTGAAGGAGCTAGAGGAGCTTTTCCGCTCCAGAGTTCCCTTGGCTGCCCACGCAGAATTCGAGCCTTATTTGCAGAGAATCGCCGACGGCGACACCAGTCCCATCCTCATAAGAGATCCCGTCTCCTGCCTGTCTCTCAGGTAACTCACTCAATCTTTGAGGGGGAATTTTCGGTGAGTTGAAGAATAGCACTGTATTGGAGATTAGCTGAAGGGGAAACTAAGACCCTCGGTAGTAGGCACCGTGGCTCTGAGTTAGAAATCTACAGATTTACGAGGATATTGTGTTTCATGGTTCTTCTTACGCTTAAATGCAGCTCTGGAACCACGGATGGGAGGCCCAAGTACATTCCCTTCACGTCCTTCAGTGCCCAAACAACCCTCCAAATCTGCAAGCTCGGCGCCGCCTACAGAGCCAGGTGTGCAAGCGAAGACCGCATCTTTCGTCAATAATTAGCGAACCCAGAAGCTTATCTCAAAAACCCATAACCTAATCTCTCTATTTTTGTCTGTCTAATTAGAACCTTCCCCACTAGAGAAGGGGGCAGGGTTCTGGAGTTCATCTATGGCAATCCGCAGCGGTTCACTAAAGGTGGAGTCGCGGTGGGCACGGCAACGACGCACGTCTTCGCCAGCGAAGCCTTCAAGGCGAAGCAGCAAGCCACAAAGTCCTTCTCCTGCAGTCCGCAGGAGATAATCCACTGTGGCGACTACAAGCAAACCACTTACGGCCACCTCCTGCTTGGCCTCTTCCACTGCGACAACATCGAGTTCATCACATCGACCTTCGCCTACAGCGTCATCCAAGGCTTCGCCGCTTTAGATGAGCTATGGCCAGAAATCTGCGCCGACATTCGTTCCGGGAACGTCAACCCTATCAGAGTTACCTCCCCCGAAGTACGCAGAGCTATCCTCGGAGTCGTCTTCCCTGACCCCGCCCTCGCGCTAAGGATAGAGTCGGCATGTAGAGAGCTTAAAGAGCGACAATGGCGGGGGCTTGTTCCTTCTCTCTGGCCCAACGCCAAGTATATTCTCTCCATCATGACTGGGTCCATGCTGCCTTATATGGCCAAGCTAAGGCACTATGCGGGTAATGTGCCTTTCGTGAGCGCCGATTACGGCTCGTCCGAGTGCTGGATTGGGGCCAACATCGAGCCCATTCAACCGCCGGAGCGCGTCACCTTCACCTTGGTTCCCACCTTCGCCTACTTTGAGTTCATCCCTTTGAGAACAAGCTCTAATGGCTCTGGTTACAGCAACGACGACGAACCAGTGACTATCGCTGAGGTGGAGCTGCACAGGGAGTACGAGCTTGTCGTCACAACCTTCACTGGTTTCATTCTTTCCTTACCCTTCAATTACTTGCGCGTTCTTCAGACGTCTCTCTTTTCTACCTTGGCCTTGGTAGGTTTACGCAGCGTATAATCAGATATCAAATCATAAACCACAAAAGTTCAAATTACTGCAAACTCCAATACAATCATTCTACATGCATATAATGCAATTTTTTCTAGATTTTTCACACTTCAGCAAACCCCCCAAATCAATTTTCCTGGCTTGAACTAGGTGTTCTCTAAATTTCTCACTATCGTTGCGTTTTTTTTCATAAGGGTTATACAGGTACAGGCTTGGGGATGTTGTGAGGGTGGTGGGATTCCACAAGAGCTCCCCTAAGCTAAGCTTCGTACGCCGGAGAAACGTGATGCTCGCGGTGAACACGGACAAGAGCACGGAGAGAGACCTCGAGCTGGCTGTGGAGAAGACGGCCGGCCTTCTGGCCAAGTCAGGAGCGGAGCTGGTCGACTTCACCAGCCGCGCCGTCGTCGGCGATGGTGCCCACTGGCCAGGCTACTACGTCATCTTCCTGGAGATCGATGGCGAGGTTAGCGACTCCGCTCTGAGAGAGTGTTGTCGAGCGATGGACCTGTCCTTCGCGGACTACGGCTACGTCGTGTCCAGGCGATGCGGCTCGATCGGCCCGCTCGAGCTCTGCGTGCTTGAAAAGGGCACATTTAAGGAGATCCTTGCTTACTACATAGGTAACGGTGGCACGCTAAGCCAGTTCAAGACACCGCGCTGCGTGAACAGCGAGGAGCTCCTGCGCATCCTTAACCGCCGTGTTCGGAGTAGGTTTAGCAGCGACGCCTACGCCGCTTGAAAAGCCTGTGCCCGGGAAATCTTATGAACAACTGATGATTCGATGGCAAGCTGTGTCGACGTCTGTCAAGCATCATCTCTTTTGTCCCATCTTCTACAATTTGCTATTGAACACGTAGCTAAATTGTTTTTATCCGTGTCAGTGATAACCTTTAGTGGATGAGAATCCAAGGGTCGGGCTCCTCGACAAGTGAGTCAGTTTCTTCTTTTTTGAGCACGATCACTACGCCATAAAAAGGACAGTACGCGTATATCTGTTGCTTGTATCTATTAGAGGGACGCCTTTTGGTTGATTAGGATTCAAGAGTTGAACCCCGCCGACAAGGGAGACATAAAACGACAACTTCATAAGTTTGGAAGCATATATTATCTCTTTACAATAGAGTATCTTATCTTACGAGTGTTGTAGGCCCGCGGAGGGGTGTAGAAGTGAAGAAAGAGACCGCAATTAATAGGAGCATCTTATCATCATTTCCCACTTCTTCATCTTTAAGATAGAGGGGACATTTATATGTTGTTTGTATCTATGACAATGACCCCGCCTCCATAACAATAGCGCAACAGTTGGAATGCACGACGCGCTATTCAGTTTTTGTGGACCACTGGGTCATAAATAACATCTGAAATATCAAAAGATAGGAAGGATATCTGATCCCTTAACTTTAGCTTATTTCATCTTGGCAATACCGAATATCCGCATAGATTTTGTAGGGCTGAACAAAGAGAACTCTTGGTAAGATCTTATCATTACGGCGTTGTTGGTTCACTTCAAGTTGTTTTTCTACATGATCGGGACCTCTCACCAATAAGACTCCACAGGGGTCATAATAAGAACACTTGGAATATCAAAAGTTAAGGATATCTCATCCATTTGATTTATAATATTTATTACAGTCTTTCTCAAAATCTGCAGACGAATGGATTGAACAAAGAGATTTCTCGTACTAAGATCTTCCAATCCGCATTGCCAATTCTGATGTCGCTCATTGCTAGAAAGGGCTCCATGCATGTGTACTCTATATTTTGCGCTGGCAATCATAGACGAAAGTTATTTAGTTGACGAGATACTTATAGAAAATTCTCCTTTAAACATAACGAATTGATTTTAGAAAATTAACCTTATAATCAGTGGTCATCATGTCTCGGACATGCTTGGGTATTTTTGCGAATAAGGCAGCGCTTCCGTCAATAGGAGCATGGAATACATAAAGTTTAACTAGAATTCTGTTTTCCAAAAAAATGAAATACATGAGAATAGTTCCTTCGTGAATAAAATATTATTATTAATATTATTATGATAATTGAGGGAAATAATTTGTGGCAGAGTGAGCATAACCTGGACATAAAAATGATTTGGCATCCCAATTGGAACCGTCTTCTGAAATTAAACGAAGAACCTCCTTTACTTTGTAATGTTAGATAACCTGAAAACCTAGTACGAAGGCACGTGTCAGTTGTACGAAGGCACGTGTCAGTAACCATTTTTTCATAGGAAAAGTCATACTACAACTCTAAACTCGTATTCAATCCATTTTCTTCCTCGACTTTTTTCTAACTAAAACATCATCTTAAATTACCAAGTATGGTGAAGCTCAGTTATTTATGATTATGGATTACAAACACGCATGCATCTGAATTAAGTGCTATTTCAAGTGAACTTCAAGTTGAATACATCAGGTTACTTTTCTTTATAAAACAAGCTTATATGATGAATGAGTTGAGGAGATAATGACCTGATACATGATATAATTACATTCAATATCACAATGCTATCCACATAGGTACAGGATAGGGTCTGGAATAATTGACAAGGACATGGCCTGTATGATTGCAAGTATGGATCATATTATGCCCTGTAAAACAATCATGTATAAATTTTATATCAGTGTATGCAAGGTGTAAAAAAGGATGGATGATGCTTGTATTTACCTGCAATAAGACGTGAAGAAGCATTTGAACATTTATCGTTCTTGATAGAACTTCCCTCCAGAAAAAGGAAAATTCATGTCTTCTAAAAATTAAATTAATTAAGTATTCTTTATTTTTTATCTCATCTGAGAAAAAAATATGTGTAAATTTAATAACTAATTAATCGTAAAAAGAATGATCGTTGGAAATTACCTGCAATCACATAACTACCTCAATAAATGAATTCTAATTGTCAAATGTTATCGATTAATCATTAAATGAAATATTAGAAAGTTACCCTTAGGGATTAAGCTCTTTCCTAAAAAATAGTTTCCTATTTTTAATTTTTTCTAGAGTTTAATTTTCAATGCCTAGATTGATCGCTTGGTCTGATCCGCCAATGGGTATTTAATTTGGATTTCTCTATACTTCTAATATAATGATACTAGAAAACGATTTTCATATTAAATAGGGAGATAAGTTGGTAGACCTGGGAGCCTGTAACTACATTATCATTTCAATGCTTGTGTCGTATGCTCACCTGCGATGTTATCTGACCTAAACTGCATCATTGGAGAAAACATGATAGTTTATCAGGCTTCTATTTTAATTCATACCACTCATGCCATATTTTAGTAGACCAAGTCTTGATACACATTGTTTTTTCCCCTTTCATCTGTGCAGTAATTACGTCATTGTGGTTCATATGAGCCATTTTCATAAGTATCAGTCATGTAACTAATCAATAGTTTATTTAATTATGTCCCTGAAAGTTCTAAATAAAAACTTTATTAGGTTGGTTGCACTAGAATCAACCTAGAGATTATATTACTCTCACCTTAATATGTTATTGTGAGACATCTCACTTTTCTCATATAATAAACTATTTAATCTATAGAGGTCAAAATCAATATGAGATTCTTGGAAATTAAACAAATGCCAACAACAAAGTAATGTATGGAATATGAAAACTAATGGCTTTTATATTTGATTCTTCATCTATTAAATAGTGAAAATATATATGTGGCCGACAACAAACCAGACATTGCACATCACATTCCATGTTTATTAATTGATTATATTCATTAGAGTGCACGTGTGATGCTTATAATGAAGGCCATGAATAAATGATATGACTTAGTAAATTAGATGAGATCATAAGAATGAACGATCCTCCAAGATGGAATCCGACTCAAGCGAGTGAGTGAAAGGTTCTGATTTAATACGGCGATCATTAGATTTTAAGCATATGTTTTAAATATTGCTATTCAAAGGATACAACAAGAAGGACATCGAAGTATGTAGATAGAGTAGCACTATCTAGCCGCACTCATATGATGAGTATGGACGTTCCTATAGCCATTAGTGCGGAGACACTAAGAGTAGATAGCGGGTGTTCTTTAGTGGAAAGAGTTCACTGAAATGATCCGTAAAATCCCTGAATTGTATACACTAAACTGTAAATCAAGTTGATTCACATAACAGTTGGGTAAGTGGTCCTTAGACCTAAGTCATTAAAGACATCTAGAAAATAGATAGTTGTACTTTGATTAGGATCTACATGTCCCTAATCATGGGATTCTAAATAGTCTTAGTTCAGATGCGTCAAGAAGTTCGCAAAGACGATTGAGTGATCAAGATAGGATTTTCCACTATTGGTATAAAAGGGGACAGCTCAATAAAGACGATGCAAAAGTCCTTGAACAAGGTAGTGAAATATCAGAGAAGAGTTATCTGATGATTTCCAAATGCATCAATACTAACTTGGATGACCGATTAGGATTTGATAGTTGACCACACCATAATTCATCCAAGGAGCATCAAGTTGATGAGGGATTATACATACATGGTAACCAATGATGAACAGGTTCCATGAGTGAGTCGATACACACTCCTTTGTATCGTCTAGAGCACGAGGTGTAGCATGGCGGCCCCCATGTTAGAGACAACCTACCAATTTGGTTAAATCGATACTACATTAATTTATCTATATAGTGATATAACTAATTAGTTTTGAAGGCCAATAAAGGTTATTGGGCAGCTAGACTCATTAAGTTTTCTGATACATGGGCCTAGAGGGTCCAAATTTTTTTTTCCCCGAAAGAGAAACCTCTATCTCTCCCTAGTATTTCAGCACTTATGGTTTTCGAATGAGCCATGCTCATCATAGGTTGATGGAAATATATGTGGTCGACAAGCCAATTACACATTCCATTTAGGAGAACACAAAGAAAGATCAATCGAGATGGAAAATGAAAAATCAAATAAAATACCAAGACCCAAGTTGATCTAAGGAGAGCTCCCTCTGATTGTAGATTGTGGGTGAGCAGCCAAGAATGAAAAAAGAGGGAAATTTAAGGATTCATAGCTAGGGAAGTGGATGAGTCAATTACTTTTTCCCCTAAGTACTCCTTAATTTTCTTTCATTTTGGGGCATTTCTCGTTGATCCATCTGCACAGATGGAAAATGGATACAATGAAGAGATAGACCTCAAAATTTGAGCTAAATCTGACGGCTAGATCATCAGATATTAAGGCTAGAATCTAAATCAATCTAAGGTCTTTGATCCCTTTTGGCATTCTCTCTATCCACAAAATTTTCAGAAAAAATTCTTTGATTTTGCAAAATTTTATTTTCCTCCACTCTAGAAGTATTTGGATGTATGCCCTCCACTCCTATTTTACCTAGAAAATCGAGGAAAACCCCTATGTTCTTCGAAAACAAGTTAAAATACCAAAAACTTGAATAAAATAGGAGATTTATGCTTGCAAAAACTACCGAGAGCAGTTTTAGAGCCCTTTTCTTTATTGATAACACCCTAATTATTTTCCTAATTCAGGTAATTAGTACAAAAATTGCAAAGGAGTCATGTAGCAGTGCCGCGTGGCAAGATCTCATTCGTCGGAAAAAGAATCTGACAATTTTAGGGCATTGGTCGTTGCTCATCTTGATGGATATGGTGAATCTAAGTGCACTGCCCTTGTTGTGCATAGAAAGATGCACACACAGGAGATGACGTGGCCACACCTGAGTGAGTGTCGTTGATAAAAACACACTTGTAAGAGAAAATCGACATGTATTTTATTTATTTATTATATTATCTTATTTTCAGTCAGGGGTTACGTGGCCCGTCGAGGGAAACCCCACCAAAATTACTAAAAAATTTACTGGCCAATCAGAAATCAGCACAAACAGCGAATACATTGAAACTTGAATTAAATAAGTGAAATATTGATCCAACATCTAGGATTGGTCAATATTCATTTATTAACTACTCTTAATCCTGAAGTCAGAATGAACTCAAATTTTATGGGCTTGCTCATCTTGACCTACTCTTTTTATCTATAAGTTTTGAATAAATGTGATCACACCTACATTGATATATACAAATTAATTAATTATCGGGGGTAAAATATTGGTTTTACCATTTAAACCAAGTATAAAAATAAAAATTTGAACTGTGTAGATCGTTCTGGAGGAAGCTCTTTAACAGCTGCAATACAGAGAGGAGCACAAGCCTGTCTCAACTGCATTTAGTATGTTTACTTCATTCTATCAAATTTTAGTTTACTTGAGGATTATCTTTAATGAAATTGTTGATTTCTCTTCGTCATCTTAGTCTGAACTTGTAAACTGCTTGGCTTGAGTGGCATGTACAAGCACTTACGAGGATAAAGAAGGGTGATTGTGGAATTGAGCTAACTGGTCCACATGCACATTAAGAACAAAAAAATTACAAAACGAATAGTGGGTTATCTTAATTTATAAAGTAAGAATAGGTTAAGTGATATTAGTGAGCTACTTGGATACCGAGTTCCCCGAAAACAAATTAACACTAAAATTTATTTTAATCTTTCTATTTGACTACTTTGATCATCTATTGGATCAAAGAGTCAATTTACAGAATCTACCATTCTTCTATTCTTCCCATCTCCTCTATTCTCCCTTCAAAATTCTTCATATAATTAGGTCCAGATAGCTCAATTGGATCAATAATTTAATTGCCTCACTAGTATCCTTTGGATGACCCCTGCACTTATCATTATACATCTTATGTTTAGGGATTTATTAATTTTATTGCATAATCTGAAATTCACAACGATAAGGGACAAAAATTGGATAGTTCACCACTTATTTCTGGGTTATCATTTATGTTCTCCACAAAATAATTTCTATAAAATTCTAGAAAATAGTAAAAATCAGGAAAATTCGCAAAACATAAATTTGTTTTATTTTTAGTATGATAACATGCTATTAGACTCGTTTTAATGAAAAAATGTAGTATATATGAGAGTAATATTGCAAATCACATTTTATCAATCCCTAAACTAACGCCCACCGATATTGGGTAGATAGATGTAAAATGATGCAGTTCATATCAGCATAGGTAACTTGGTTTAAATCTGTTAAAAATCATAGAAATCCAAATCTTATATAAGCAAATATCATTTAAGTCCATTGCCCATCTCTACGTGAGATTGGCACTTCAGTTTTTTTGTAATCTAGCTGATTATTGACATGATAGAATTATATATTCTATGCAAGATAATCACACATTCCAAAGTTTGTTAGGCTTTTACTAGTACAAATGATGTTTACTATTATCAATTTGCAATGATTTTAATGAGCCAAAGATATATCCAATGAAGGATGAACTATGCTGAGATCAAACTAAAGTGATTAGTTATCCTTTAACATATATCCTTAAAATTCCTAGCCATTAGTTGCTCAAGAACGACATCAAAATCACCAGATAGAATAGCACCATCAAGTCCCAAAAACGTATTGTGTTCTTATGTTGATTGATATCACAATTGTGCACCAAAGGTGAAAAATGCTTATTTTGAATACAATTTTATATTATACATAATACCAGGAAGTCCACAATTATGAAATTGACCAAAAGGAGGAGTTTCCCCAACTATCAAGGTTATGATTTTGCGCTTTTCAATTTACCATGCTTTTGGGGTTGTATGAGTGACATTCCACTGAAGGATTATAGCTTAAGGGTAACCCTTGAAAAGGAGGTTATGTGAAAGGGTTGATACAATTATTTGTACCTTCTCAAACTCGCATTGCATGGCAACTCATGCGTTGGCAACTGAACCTTTCAACAATGATAAATCAATCCATGCTTAATTAATCAATGTGTTAAATACACTTATTTAATGATAGAGTAGTATCGACTTCTATATTATCATGCTTTTATGTCTCCTCACAGTTGATTGAAATAAATGGGTTCAATATTGTTCATCCATAGCATTTACGCTGGGTTAAAAAAATATACACACTAATTAGTGAATTATGATAAGGTTATAGATCCCTGATCCCTTTTCTTCAAAGATATATCCTAAATATTCTTTTTCATCAGGTATTATAAATTTAGAAGAAAAATCTTAATAGAGCTTCACTATTTTCCCCTACTCATATATAGAAGATGATTCATTCCCAACCATGTGTGTCAATATGCTAGAGTGGGATAAAGGGCACTCTTTAATGAGCTAACTGAATTAATGTGTGAAAATCCTTGCCTGAATGTCAACCAGGTGGAGGCCACACTCCTATTGGTGGTGAGTAGACTACAGATATGGAAAATATCTTATGGGATGAAGGAATGTATTTTGACAAAGACCTACGTATTTTTTTTAACAAATTACAATAGTTCAGATCAAAATAGGCCACAAGTTGCTCAAGATGATTGAGCAAGAAAGACCTTATTTGTTGCCCTTGTTATAAAGATAGTGAAAATATCTGAATAATAAATGAAAATGTGCATAGAATGAAAATAATAAATATGATTTATTGTTTATCATTCTAGAGATAGAATGCATGCCTTAGAGTGAGTCCATTTGAGTTATAGTAGGACAAAAATGAGGAAAATTGGCTGATAGATATGGAAAATGATGCAAAATGAAGGAAAAAGTAGTGTTAATGGATGGGGATATTAATGTATTTTCAGATCTAGGTTTTGACACTATTAATTCTCCTTTAATATCCCTGGGGAACACACAATACATATGAGAGCAGCATGTTCTCTTGTTATGTGCCTTAATGCAAACTATGGCTACTACCGTAGGGACCTCACTCAATCAACCTATTTGAACACACACGCTTAATGGAAATTTTCTTGCCATTCCTATTGGGATCATTACAGAGAGAGATTCTCTACACAAACATGGAGTCACTACATCTGGCATCCGACGATTCATACCTGCGTCTCATTCTTCCTTTGTAGGCTCATGCAATGTGGCCTCCCTATTGTTGATCGGGTGACTTGTATTGGTTTCTCACTCTGTTTGCGCTGCCATTGCTGCCCCGTTGATAAGCCGAAAATAGGGGTGAAAATTACGCGAGTTTTTTAGCCCTTGTCGTTGTGAATTTTTGGCTTATGCAATAAAATTTATAAAACTCTACTTAATATGTATAGTGATAAGTATGAGTGTCGTCCAAGGGAGGCAAGTAGGAATTTCAATTTGATTTTATTTTTTTGTGTTTTAGATCCTAATTAGAGTGAATTTGATCTTCAATGAGGATCAAGTCACCCTAATTAAGTGAGAATTTAGAGAGGGGGATAGAAGAGATGAGAAGACTAGAAGAATTAAGGGCTCTAAATTTCCTTCTTTGATCCTAATTAAAGGATCCAAGAAGTCATTTAGAGAGGTTGAAAGAGGGTTCTTAAAATGAGTTGGGTTGATTTTTGCAGATTGATAATTCAGAACTAAAATGGGGAAATTGAGAATTCTAAGAATTAAAACTAAATTTTTTTATAATTTTTTTTGTAATGCAATTGAATGCCCAGGTAAAATTTCTCAATTTCTCCTCTCAATCCTAATCAGGGCTTGTACATGCCGCTCAAGCCAAGCGATTTAGAAGTTCAGACTAGAATGGAGATGAAGAAACAAACAACTTAACCTATTTCATTCAAAATGAACAAAAGTTTGAATACAATGAAAGAAAAAAATACCAAAACTGTTGATCCAGGCTGGGACTCCTCTCTGTCTTGCAGCTGTGATGAAGCACCCTCCAGAATGAGCCCCTCCTCTCGAAATTCAGCTTTTATACCTAGGTCACATGGTAAAAATCACCATTTTACCCCCGTTTAGTAATTAATTTTTATCTATCAATGTAGGCTAGATCTGAATGATCTAACCATACAGATAGAAAGAGGGGATCAAGACGAGCAAATCCATAAAAAAATCATCTCAATCGGACTTCAGGATCAAAAGTTATTAATAAATCAATTTTAAACCAATTTAGTCCATTGGATTTAAAATTGATTTATTTATTAATACACGCAATGACGTGTCGACTTCCCATTGGCTGCGGTGTTTCAACTCCTTTGGCGGGCACTCTCTCATCGCGCCACGTACCCCTGACGAGAGAGTACAAAACAATTAAATTTTCGTTAGTGCGCATTTTGCGTACGTTTTGATACGCACGCACACGTGCGTTTTTTCGTTCCTTTGCCTACTTGTGTGTCGCCACGTCACCGCCCGTGCACGCGAGTTGTATGCGCCGCATGGGCGGTGAACTTACCTCCTGCCACATACACATGTGCGATTGCCGTTGGATTTTTATCCAACGGCTAAAGTTGCGCCACGTCGACAAGGCGGGAGGCTCTTTGCGTTTTTTTTCAAGAAAGCCCTTAATAAAACAAGCAATTGTAAACGAACGCCGCCCAAAAATATTCGTGTATATGCCCAAAAATATTCGTGTATATTCGTGTAAAACAAGCACTCTCTCTCCTCCGACTTTCTCTAAAATTAATAATGCAATTGCAAATAATCCCTGAATGATTTTAAATTGGATCTTTACGCCTGCCGTGGCGACCGAGAGCTGTTTTCAGGGTCTTTTTGCAACGAAACGTTGCAAAAAGGCCCCGAAAAGTCCAGAAATTGTGTAAATACATTGTATTCTATTATAAATATGCCCTTTTTTAATAGAATAAATGCATTTCTTCTTGAAATAAATCCCAGAAAAATCCTTAAAATTCGTAAAAAATTCTAGAAAATTCTAGAAAATTCCCTGATTCATTCCCATGCTGATACATGCTGAAACAAAATATTAAATATGTCATTTTAATTCAAAAATAATTATTTCGAGCTTCAATAAATCCTTACAAATTCATATAATTAACAGAAAATTAGGGAAAATCAGAAAATACTTGCAAACATTATTTTCATGCAAATATATGATAACAGCCCAATTTTAAGCTCTTTAAACGCATGAAATCATGCTAATAACATGAAATAAAGACCGAAATCAGGGTGTTATCACCCGTCTCTCCTCAGATTGAGACTATGGAACACCTTTTCTTCAATATTAAGACTCCTATAGAGTGTTGGAGCCAAGTTACTCATCACTGACACCCGCTCTTATGCATCCAAACTCCTATACCACCGTTCGAGTGTTTTCACAAGGTATTTATATTGTCAACATGCTCTAAGCAGAGCCCCTATCTACACATCGCCATAGCTTACTTTCTATGGGAGATATGGAAAGGGAAAAATTCTTCTCGTTTTGCAGGGACTTCTGTGGGGGCACTAGAGATTATGTGACAAGTAAAGCAATGCATCGCAGCTTTGCCCTTCCTCGCAACCTTCTTCACACATGCAACATTCCCGTGACTTTGACCCCCTATCACCACTTGGCAGCAGATTGTCCATTGGCCCTTTCCGCCAATACGCATTCTAAAGCTGAATGTGCATGGTGCGGCAAAAGGGAACCCAGGCCCGACTGAAGGAGGTGGTATTCTCCAAAATCACACACGGAGTATTTTTTTACTTTTTCATATTTTTATGGAGTACAAACTAACACATCAGCCGAGACTATGGCGATTCATGATTACTTGCTCCTTTGTGAGAAGGAAAACCTCCACAATGTAGTCATAAAATCAGACTCACAATTGTTACTCACTATGCTTCGTGCAAGCTCATGCTCTTAGTGGCGTCTCCACAGCGTATGGAATGGCATCATGCGGTGTTGCCCTCGCTTGATCAGCATCCGCTATCGGTTGCGGGAAGGAAAGTAGATGGTGGATGCCCTTGCCAACTATATAGTATGCTCTCGAACCCCATCCTCCGTATACTTCATTTGGCATGATCTCCCTTGGGCAGTTCGCGTTTGCCATCGCGTTGAGAACCTCGGTTTGCTTGCTCTTCACATGCACTCTACCCTATCGAATGATGGCCCCTTCGAGTGCTGCATTTCATAGAGCACTAGAATGATGGCCCCTCGGCTCAACCTCTTGCCTAATTGTAGTACTCGTCGGGCACCTCAACGATCACATTTGATGAATGCAGGTGGACTGCTCCTACTCCATGAATCTCCATCACTAAGGGACACAAACACGCTGTGAGCGCCAAGTGGCCTTCTCCGAACACTACCTAGGTATCACTCTTGTATTTCTTCTTTCATTTCATCATGGGCAGGGGCGAGTGGGGTCCGTGTGTAATCGGGAAATTCACGCTCTCTCCATGCCTATAAACACTTATGAACATCAAAATTAATATATAAAACCCCCCAGGTGTCATCCTGTGTAGTTGGATTAGTGTAGGAGGACAACCCTTAAATTGGCTGTACCGGGACCGTGTTTTTGCGGATAAAACATGAATATATCCCACAATTCCTGTCCCTAAGCTTGAGTCTTTATCTTTCAGTTGAATCAGACACTTTTCTATGCAAAAAAAGTTTGAGTAATTTGGCCTCAAGAAATAGGCCAAAAAATCACATAGGATGATCGAGCCCAATCATTTACATCCAATTTCTTCAATAAGTTTTGCATCTAAATGGTTTAAAAATATTCGCCAGTAATTTAAATGGCAAAAAATGGAAGTAAAAAAAATTAGTTAAAAATTCCCAAAATGTTCACAAAGTGATGTTTATGGTGAGATTCAGACATATTAAGACATATTTCAAGACAATGAATTTAGTATTTAAATTACTACATTCATATAGACTGGACGGAGAAATAGATAAATTTATTTCGTGATGAACATCATACTGGATTCTTGAGCCAATTGATGGCCTGTGGTTTTCATATCTTTCTTTTCATCACAAGTAACAGTTATGTCATCTGCATACACTAGTATAATGGTAACCTTCATTATATTACCATATTTTAAAGGAATACATGATCATAGTTACACTGTTAGTGTTACCTTTTTTCCTGTAGAAAAATTTCCAAACCAAGCTCTTGATGATTGTGCCAAAACACTTATAAACTAATGAATATTCCCCGATATGCTAGCTTTTACAGTAGATTGTTGATTACAACCATGTGGCATAACCAAATATATATTTTTTCTCTTCTAATTCTCTGATTCAAAATGTATTCTTTATGTCATATGCATGTAAAGTCCAATAAAACTAGACACTAAATAGACAAGTATTCTCCAAGTAGCCTTCATATTTATTGAAGCACAGAACTGAAGATAATCTTTGCAACAAAGTTGTGTACAGCCTTTAGCTAGTAACACACCTTTATCTCGCAATTTTACATATGATTAATTGTAGATATATACATACATCCCTATGTTTTTTTAATTTTATCTACCCAAAATCCTTTGTTCAAGGTTCACTGCTTCAATTTCTTTGTCTATTAGACAGTTAAATTCAGGACATTGGTTTTGCTGATTAAATTTACTCAACTAGTCTCTAATGTAATATGTTTCTCCTCTTTGAGATGATGGAAGTGTGTAAAGACTTTTATCACAAATAATTAGGATTTTCTTATTTTGGGTATTTTTATTTGGACTTTATCCCCATTGATTATGGATCCCTGAGATTCTAGGCACTTCTCCATTTTTTCAGCAGTACTTATAATATGATATCAAAAACTGATGAAAAGTAAAAAATTTTGATATGCTTTTTTTCCTCCTCTAAGGGGAAAATTATTTATACCTCTTTTGAGTATCAAACATGCATTTGATAAAAAAAATCCAACTTATCCAATTCCTAATGATGGACACAGTCCAAATATCATAGTTGTGTTGAATGGGTAGGGTAAACCGAATGGTAAACAAAATAGGTAGCATAACTCAGCAGATCAGATATTTTGAATTTATTTTTTCTCATAATAAATTATTATTATTATTATGGCTAAAAAAAGTTGATCCAAAATTATTTTGAAGCCACCTTCATTGATGTAGACATCTGTGAAATGATTAATACATATTCACTTTAGGAGTCACTTGTGGACTACCACCATTGCGCCTAGCTTTCTCCCTCCTTTTCCATGGAGCAAGTTGAGGATCCCACCAAAAGCAGCATGTACCTAGTATCAACTGTCTTTTCCCATCATCAACTCCATTAATTTCCCAACTGATTTTCCTCCCAAACACCACCATTATCTACATCCACTGTGATCATTGCTAACATCGAAGCTCCCAAACACTGCCACATGTAGCTGCAGTCATACTACCTAAAAGGGGATTCCCACTTTTGCTATCTCCAATCACCATCTTCACCTATCACTTGCCCTCTCCATTTACCATCACTCCAACTGGCGGATGTCATCTCATTTATCTCCATATGAAATGGTCTGGCATCAGTGTCAAATTAATAGATGGTAACCTATTAATAAGATGACTGGTGGTTTAGATAGCGTCTCCCATACATTTTTTGGAGCACTGATTTCAATGTTTAGACCCCTTGATTTTTTATCAAATCTATTTGTTGAGGAGTAAAGGTACATGAGAAATGATACCCTATATCTTAAAAAATCATCAATTTCATAACGCAATAATTGTGTGTATTTTTCGCTCAGATTCATTTATATTCATATTAAAATTTTGAAAATAAATTTAGTAAATAATCAAATAAGATCTACAATTGAGTTTTAATATCAAGTAGGCATACCCATGTAAAGCCTGTACATTCATATATAAAGGCAAATAATATAATAGGTAATTGCTTTGTCCATTGAAGGAGGATATTGAGACCATGTGTGTTTGAAAATTTGCACACATTACTATCAAGTTTATTATCTGCGAAAACCAACTTTCAAAAAGGAATTCGGAAGTGAGGGATTTCCTAGTGAATGATGTATAAGTCTTAGGACATGTTGTTTATTCACCTTGAGTTCCTCCGTTAGGTTTGCTGCTTTTCAATGGTGTGAAACATGGTACACTATTTGAACAATTATATCAAGTCCAATCCTCTAGATGGGATTATTGTTAACGATAATGAAGTAAGTTAGATAATTTCTAAACACCATGAATTAGGTAAGAGGGAGGCACCATAAGTTATGTTGGGCAGGTGGCCTGGCGATCAGACTCGCAGTTTGGCAAGCAGCCTGGTAGCCGAGCGGGCAGCCCAGTGGCTGGAGTGTCTGGTGATGAGCGACCTAGCAGCCGGGGGGGCAGCTTGGTGTTTGGGCAGCAGCGTGGGTTGGTTGCACGACCACGTGGGTTAGTTGGGCACTCGGGCGGCACGGCATGGTAGTTGGGCAGCTGAGTGGCCGACTCGTGGTCAGGCTGTTGGGCAGTGACGCAGGTGGCCAGGGGCAGCGACCCTGGGCAAGCGGCGCTCCCAACGAGCAAGCCTGAGCAAGCCATTGCAATCCATGACCACGAGTGGCAACGCACACGGGCATGGTGGCCATAATCATAAGTGCTCGCAGGCTGGGCAGTAGCAAGCGGCGGCAACTACAGGCTAGGTGACCATAGGTGAGCTTACTAGCCACTTGAGGGCGATGGCTAATTGCCCTGGCCAAGTCGGCGTTGTTGGCGGCGGTGGGATTTGGGTCTCAACATTTTATGTTTCAAACTCAAAAATCACAATGTCAGTTTTGTGAATACTGGGAAAACATAAAAACAACTAAGAAAACACCTAAACAATGAAAAAAAGGGGATCACATTTTTTCCAAAATTATTCATCATTCTCTTCCAATGGGTTCCCCCTCCCTCATATAGGCGGTAAATATGGGCCTTCGCCCTTAGAAATAAAGGGAAGAAGGCCCAAATAAGGGTCCTAGGGCCCCCTAATAGGGGAGAGGTAAAAAAACATGCCCACACAAGCGCTTGCACATAAACAGGTGTGCAAAGGCCCAAACACGTGTGGACAGAACCATGCAAATACGTACTTGGCCGCACATATGAGTCCTTCAAAATAAGAAGGATAAGAAAAAAATGAAGTCAAATCTTTGGGCTTGTTGACTAAGCTGAGTACTTTGAAGGCCAGATTTTGGGCGCGCCATCCCTCACTCGACGAACTAGTAGAGACAGGATTATTGAAGTTCTCGCAAGGTCCCCCATCATTCTCCCAAGGTGGGAAGCTCGGCTCTGTCGAGCTTGGGACCAGCTACATCATCTCGAGGGAAGGTAACCTGGACGGAGCTATCGGAGCTCATCTTCTATTATCCAAGAGTCATGATGCACCACCTTTCCCTGTAACATTAATTATATCCCCTAGTGCCTCCTCTACTCTCTCATGCCTAAGTCAGGCGTAAAATGGGGAAAGTGAACTAGCAAACTCGCTCACAACTATATGTAGACTATTGGGGCAAGAAGGGGATGGCTATTTGATGAAGAAAAGAGGCGGCATGCGATGGTAAGACTCAAGGCTCAGCACATTAATGATGCAACATATCCCCCAATTGTTGGGATACTCACAACATAGGCAGTCTTCCCAACCATTCGAACTATTGAGAAATGCTTGACACTACGAGCGTGGAGCTTGCGATCTGTGGAGAATATCTCTCAAGCCTCAACCTATCCACAACCAAGTTGCCCTTATAGTAACTAACTAGGCGTCTATGTAAATCGGCAACAAGTTCATACCTATCCACAACCATGCTGGAATGCATTGCATGCATGAATGTTATGATATAACTCGCTCACATGATGTGCGAATGCAAATCCATAATGTAAGAGCCTAAAATGCATGACTAAGGGTGTGGGTTTGGAAGGCTTACATGGTATTTGGCTGAAAACAATCTCACATATGACATGTCCCTAGGGTGGCTGACCATCAATTTGGAGGTGAATTCAGCTTTCGGGTTGATAAGATCCCAAGTCGTAAAGTTACTCCCCTAATCCCAAAAATACCATCAAGAGCCCCATGCAAAGGTGCAGCATGTAAAGTTAATCCCCATGTAAAGAGCCCCATGTTCGGGGGTATCGTTGTAGAGTGACATGATAGTGTGTTGGTGAGGCTCGTGCGTGGATGGCCTCGGGGGCCCAAACTGAGGCTATAGGAGTGGCAGATTGCGGAGCCGATGATAGTGTTGGTAATAGGGCAAGTTGTTAGGCCAATTGTGGAACAGTCAGAGTAGGGGCCAGCTATGAAGGATTGGGGCTCGTAGAGCTCATCACAAATGAACGCGATGGTGTAGTAGGACAAGGCCACGTCGATGCAATCTCTAATGCCCATGGTGTGGCAGTAGGGAATCAAGGAGCCTCCGTTAGAGGGGAATGGGGAATCTTGTCGCTGAAGCATGCGTTAGTGCTGTACGATTAGTGATGGAAATATGTGTGGCCGATACCAAATCACACATTCCACAACTTGTTCCATGTTCATTAAAAGAACATATTCATTATAGTGCACGTGTGGTGCTTAAAATGAAGCACATGAATACATCATAGGACTTAGTGAGTTATGATGAGCTCATAATATGGAGATCACTAGTCTTTAAGCATGTGTTCTAAACATTCCTATTCGAAGGAAACATGATAATGAGATCTAAGTATCCATATAAAATAGTATTATCTAGCCTCATTCATATGATGAGTATGGCCGGTCCCGTAGCTATTAGTGTGGAGATGCTAAGGATAGATAGTGGGTGCTCTTTAGTGAAAGGAATTCACTAAATTAATCCTTACGAATCCCTGACTGGTATTATAACTAACTGTCAATCAGGTTGACTCACGCCATGGTTGTGTAAGTGGTCCTTAGATCTAAAACACCAAAGACGCCTTGGGGACAGTTGTACTTTGACTATGGCCAACGAGTCTCTAATCATGGGATTATAAACGGTCTTAGTTTGGGTGCATCAAGAAGTTCATGAAGACAATTGAGTAGTCAAGATTGAACGTCCACCCTCGGTATAAGAGGTGACAGCTCAAGGAAGGCGATGCGATGAATTCCTCGGCCAAGGCAGTGAAATATCGGGACAAAAGTTCTTTGATTATTTCCAAGTGCATCAATACTAACTTGGATGACAGATTAGGGTTTGATAGTTAACCATAAGCTAAGTTGTACTAGGAGGGTAAAGTGGATGAGAGAGTATACATACATGGTATTTGATGACAAACAAGTTCCAAGGGTGAGTAGATACATACTCCTTTGTATCTTTTAGAGTACGAGGTGTAGCTTGGCACCCTATGTGTTGGAGACTCAATCTATAGATTGAGTTAAATCGATCCAGCATTAATTATTTTATATGTTGATATTGTTAATTAATTTAAGAGGACAACAAAGGTTATTGGGCCACTAGAGTTGTTAACTAGAGTGATTGATACATGAGCACACACAAATTGTCTTTTGAACGTCAGAAGATATTTTTAAGTTTGGGGGTTCTTATAAAAAATACTCATTTAATATAAATAGGGGAAGGCCTTGAACAAAACTCACCCAAGCCAGAATTCTCCATGTGCCTTCCCCTTCTTTTCCCCTCTCCCCATGTCTCCTCCCACTCTCGATGCAATCAGGACAGCGTAATGATGACGACGAAGGTTGAATGCGGCTCCTTACCGAGGATGAGATCCAAAATACCGAGGACCGTATGGAAAAGTCTAGAGGTTACACACTTGAGCAGCTCGACTTTTCTTGCTCTGAGATCCAAGAAATCAGGGATGTGATCTGTGCAAAGGTACTTTGTTTCAATAGTTTTTATTGATGTCGTACGATTTCGCTTGTCTTCTCATGCAGATCGTTTTGTTTTCTTCACCCAGATCTAGGCCTCTAGAACCCTACAATAAGCCCACGTGGGGGCAATCTCGAGAGCCCTTTCCAGGGCAGTAGGAGGTTGTGGAGTGATAACATGATAATTGCATTTATAATTCCATACATTCCATAATTGCATATTGATTTATAATTTATCATGTTATCATTTGAATTAACCAAATATTTATGCATTAGCTAGAAATTCCAACTTTTGCACATTATGGTTATTTTTCACTAATGTTTATTGACTTTTGTGATGTCAAGAAGTTTTATTACTAATGAGTATATAATAGCTCCAAAAGTAAAAGAATTTACAGAAGTTAGAAGATAAAATTCTTAGGGAATTGGAGAATTTTTGGGAGCTTAATGATTATCAAAATGGGCTGAAATGAAGAAATGGTGTGGGCTTCTAAGAGAGAAATAAGAGGGGCTCGGGCCATGACCAAAACTTACATGTTGGGCCTTCAAACACTTTAGAAAATAAACAAGCTGGAAATTACAAGGCAAAGCTCTCAACGAATGGAGAAAAAGAGGCAAAATGGCAAGAAAAGAGAATAGAAAAAGCCCAAAGGGGTATTTTAGTAGTTCTTAAATGTATAAATACTCTTTTTCTCCCTCATTTCATCTCATTATGGATGTCCTCTAGAAATAGTTGTCCAGAAGGACAAGGCTTATTTCAGAACCTAGTTTGAGATGGAATTTGAAGGTGCAAATGAAGGAGATTTTTTATGAAATTTTCAGGGAATGAACTAGGGATATGGGTTTAAAGAGAGACAGAGTTGATTCTAGAGAGAGAAATAAGGGAAATAAGTGTTTTGAGTGGAAATGGTAGTGGCGGTCGCTGGAAAAAGGTATTTTCCTTATTTAATGCATTTAAAAATCAGAAAAGAAACACTAGGAAAAACATTACGAATAGTTATTTTCTACATTAAATTTTTTTAAAACAAAATCAGAAAAATCCCTAAAATCAATAGAATCAATTTTTAGTGATTTTAACATCTACAAAGATTCTAAAAAAATATTGAACTCTCATTTTTAATAGTTCTAGATATTTTCAGTTTTAATTAAATTCCAGAAAATTCATAAAATATTTATTTTCTCTTTCAAGTGTTAATTAAAAGCTTGAAAATTATTTTAAATTATTTTTTTGTTTTTCTTTGTATTTCTGCTTAAATTTAAATGATATGAATTATATAAATTGACTATAAATCCATAAAAATCTCACAAGTTATATTTCTTACTCTTAAACTTATTTCCTAGATTGAGAAAAATTATGAAATTTAATTTCTGCCTCTATATGGATCGACCCCTTACTTTCCCTATATGAAAAAAACAGTATTGAAGTGGAAATTTTCATAAATATTATTGGTTAAGTCTGAAACAACACAACGACATAAAACCCTAAATTGGGACTTATCAAGGAACCTCCGTAGGAGCAGGGATTAGTGGCGTCATTGATAACATGCAAATTAACATGATTAATTAATGAATTTTACATTATATTTATGTGTTTTAATGACTATATTTGCATGTTGTCATATTAAAATAAAGGTAAATCACTTACACTTTCATTTTACTATTATTTCTAATTTTTTACCATTATTTACATGGAATTTAACCTTATTTCAGTGAAGAAATATTTTTTACAGGGCTTTAAATACTTGGCTAAAGGTTGGTAAGTGTTTTCATGATTTTTATGGAATTTTTCCATATTTTTATATAATGTTTTGACCTTTATATAGCCAAGAATTTATTTTTATATATTTAAATAATACATATTTAATATATTTGGCATTTTATAATGTATTTATATATATTAAAGGGCATCCACGTCATTCGCCCGAAATTCAGGCGAATGAGTGGATAATTATTATTAAATAATAAGAGAGAGATATTATTATTTTTTATATGCCCACCGACATGCACGTGCGCAGCGTGCATGCGGTGTCACGTTGTCGCGTGCAATTAACACACGCGGCGACCGACATTTTTGGAATCAACGCTTTACAGCGTCGATTTTCCGCATACACGCGGAAATCGACGCCGTAAAAAATAGAAAAACTAAAACGGTATGCTCACTGCCTTTTTTTTATAGGACGGGTCAAAAATTGCGGCTATCGACTACATTATTAAAATTCTAACAAAATGAAAAGTGGCTTTTGTCTTTTTTTTTTTAAAGCTTTCAAGGTGACGTGGCGTCTTCATAGCCGTTTAAAGAGAATGATTAGTTTCCAATCATTGCGGACATTCAACGCGGACAACGACGTGTCGACACGTGATCCGAGGATGGGGAAAAAGAGAAAATCAATGGCAGCCAATAGAAAGAACCTAGTTTTTTAGAAGATAAAAGAGATCCAACGGCCCAGATTTTTCCTCACTTAAACCTTGATATCTTGAGATCTAGACGTCCGATTGGGCTGAAATTTTGAGGGTAGGTTCGTCTTTTCTCCCTCTACAATCCAGATGGTTGGATCTTTAAATAGAGGTCTGGAAAAGGCCAAAAAATACTTTTGGAGGCTCTTCCCAAGCAATTGGCCAGGAAGGACACAAGAGGGGTTCTTGAAGTCAACAGATCTTGCTTCTGCACTCAAAATTGTAAGTTTCATATTTGTATTTCAATCATCTTCTTGAACGATTCTAAAACGCCGAGGCATGGGCGAAATATACGTGCCCTAGAAGTTTGTTTTGAATGAAATTAGCACTTCATTTTGATTGTGATTCAAGATCTGATTTTTTATCCTTAATTCTAAATCAATTTAGAACATTTCTGCATCATTAGATTTTTAATTTAGGGTTGGATTTCATATTTTCCCCCAAATTCTTCACTTTTTCTCTCTAGGTTAATTTGTGTATAAATTAATTCAATATATAAAAAACCTAAAAATAAAATTTGATTCGAAAATTCATCCATCTTGAATTCCAATTTAAAAATCCCTTTCTTGATTATATAATTCCCAATTTTAATTCATAAAAATTGTTTTAAAACTTTATAATAATTGGGAAATTAATCGTCTGAATTAATCTGACCTTAAAATTAAAATATTCCTATCTTGAGTTTTCTGACCGAAATATTTAAATAAATTAAAGAATTTTATTAAGCATGATTAAGACTATTAATTGCAAAATTAATTCATCTTTGAATTAATTCATTGAAATTGGATAGAAATTCTTATTTGTTGCCTCCCTATGGTTCGACCCCTTGCTTGCTCTATATTCTCTATATTTAGTGATTAAGGGAAATTATAAATTTTATTATATAAGTCGAAACGTGAAATCAACGACAAAATTACGTGCGTTGTTAGGCTTATCAGTCATCACTGAAGAACTCGAAGGTACACTAGGACAAGACCATGTGGGGGTGGTCTTAGTGGCTCGTAAAGGGACAATAGGGACTCATTAAGATTGGGACTTAGGGTCCTCATTGTAGAAGCACACGAAAATACTTTAGGGAAAGCCCGCATGGGGGCAGTCTTAGTGGCCCGCGTGGGGGCAGTCTTAGTGGCCCACGAAGGGCCCTTCAAGGCTCAGGGAGCTTTTGCAAGAGTGAGGCTCGGGAATCTGGTCACAAAAGCAAGTGTTAGTGTAGCCTGGTAACCTTGTGTAGGGGCGCTAGAGATGGCAGGTCTACTGTGACTATGGTGGAAGAATGACAACGGTGGGATCATGTCTGGTAGATCAAATCATTCCGCCTGACACTTGTGTGAATCCTAGCGCGAGAGGCATCCCTAGTGGCACCTAGAGTCATCCCTTGCATATCGTCTTAGAGTGTCGGGGTCATGTAAAAATTCCAAGGTATCCAGAGCAAGCTTCAAGGTCCAAGGTTGGGTCAAGATCCAAGGTCCTGTATGATCCGAGTGCCACCTAGTCTGATGTACTTTAGGCGCAATCTGAGGGAGGAGCAATAGTGGTGGCCGTGAGGCATACTACCCAAATTGGACTAGGGGTGAAAACGGTGTTGTGCCACGGGTCCATGAGGCACCCCATAAGGATATGGTGCAAGAGGAGCCTGCTGGCCGCATGGCAGTGCGTGGATCTAAGCTTGGGCATACAGGGCATGCATTGTTCGGGGGGCTGTGGGGGAATAGTGTTTCCCGTGTGCCAATGCGTAGGTCTATGCTTAAGGCGTAGGGTACTTCGGTAGGGTCAAGGGCGCTAGTGGTGTCCCATAAGGTGGTGTTAGTATGTGGACACATATGGGTATCCATTCCCATGTGGGTCATAAGTAGAGTAACGGGTCAAAGGCCAATATGATCACACTGACACCAGTGACAAAGGTGGCGTGTGATGCACGTAAGGCGGTTGTGCCAACAAAAATGGATAACCCAAAGCGTACTCTTGCGGAGGCAGATACACTTGTGAAGGTGGCTGGTGGGGAAAGATTGTCCCACGGATAACATGATAAATTGATGAATATTTCCATATATTTTAGATGTTTTTGATAGTATTCAGTTAGAATTTATATGCTATCACTGGAGTTAACTAAATCTTTATGCACTAACTATAAATTCTAATTTTACACATTATAATTATTTTTTATTAAACTCGATTTCTTTGAAGTCACGTAATTGTATTACTGATGAATATTCTATAGTTTCACATGTGCAGAAATTTATAGGAACGAGAAGATGGTAATTCTTAAAGAGTTGTAGAATTATTGAGAGTTGAGTAATTCTCAGAAGGGATATTTCATAATCCAGATTGCGCAACTTGTTTAATGTAAGTTTATTGAAGTTTTTACACAATCTCAACTCTTGTTTGTGTTGAAAAATGCCTGATCCTAAAAAAAATATGAGGATCAAGACTTGGGAGTTGAAAACTTATAAATTATAGTATTAAATTGATATATATTACATTAAATTTATGTGCTTTATTGCCATATTTGCATGTTATCATACATAAATGGACATAAATGACTTGCACTGTGATTTTATGATTATTTAATTTTTAATAAATTGTACTTGGTATGTAACCTTGGTGCATTGAAGAAATTTTTTTTATAGGGCATAAACTACTTGGCTAGAGGTCTTTGAGGGTTTTAGTAATTTTTATGGAATTGTTCCATTTTTGTTTATAATTTTTTAACCATTATTTAACCAATAGATGAATTTTAAATTAAAAGAATATATTTTATGAATTATTTATTTTACAATAATTTTTTATTTATGAAACTCATGGCATCCACATCATTGGCCTGAAAATTTGGGCAAATGATTGGATGTGTTAAACAAGCGCATTGTTGGCTCATTATGGCATTGTAATGCGCGATGCTATAATGAGCAAATCATTACTCGAAATGAACAATTAGCACGGGCGGCGAGGAAAAAGGTAAGTTTTGTTTTTTGATTGTCTTTTTTTTTGTAATAAATGCACACGGATAATCCATCTCCACGTGCATTTATAAAGCGAGAATATTCCTCGTACGCACAATCAATTAGCCGTGTGCATTGATTGCACGTGGAAACCAACACCTCATGCATTGAATAGAGGTAAGCTTACCGATTTGTTTTTATCAGAACATAGGAGACGCAGGATGATGTGGCACAATCTCAGCCACACAAAAGGTATTTTTGATTCTTTTCGTAGCACAAAACTTGATGCATTTTTTTCAGCGCAAGAACGTGGCAGCATGCGATTCGAAGGTGGAGAAAATGAGGAGATTGTTCTGGCGAGTCATAATGTGACATTTATCCCTAGCTGATGCTTACGTGGAGGAGAGATAAATGATGTAATGGTTGAGATTAATTTCCTATTAAATGACGACATCATAAGATCTAGCCGTTAGATTGCGCCCAAATTTTGAGGGTAGGTTTGTCTTTGGACCCACTACAATCCATATGGTTGGATTTTTAAATAGAGGTCAGGAAGATGGGGAAGTTGACTTTTGAAAGTTCTCCCAAGGAATAGGCTAGAAAGGAGACATGTGATGCTTTGGAAGTCGAGATATCTTGGTTCATCATTGAAAGTTGTAAGTTTCTAATTTGCTTTTTGAACTTCTTCTTGAACGATTCTAAACGCCAAGGCATGGGCAAAATGTACATCCCTTGATGTTGATTTGAATGGAAATTAGCATTGCATTTTGATTTTGATTCAAGATAGACTTTTACTCGTTAGTTATACATTCATTTTCATCCAATTTTGCTTCTTAGATCTCTTGATTAGGGTCGAATTTTACCTTTAATTCATTTTCCCCAAATTCTTTTACTTTCTCTCTCTAGGTTAATTCGTCTACTTTCTCTTTCTATATGTACAAATTGATTGTTTAAAAATTCAAATCAATATATTAAAAGCCTAAATCCAAAACGTCATCCAAAAATTCAATTCGATATAGCTAAAAGCCTAAGTCCAATTTTAAAAATTCCTTTCTTGCTTATTAATTCCCAAATTTTGATGCATAACAATTATCTTCATAATTATCTTGATTCAAATATTGGTAATCCGAAATAAATTGATATCAGAACCAAAATTATCCTATCTATAATGTCTTGACTAATAATAATAATAATATTAAATTTAAGTTTTTGCTAAATTTTGATTAATTAAAAAATAAAATTAAATATGATTAAGGCCTATTGAATGAAAAATTAATCCATGATAGAAATCATTCATTTGAAATAGGATAAAAATTATTACTTAGTGCCTCCCTGTGGTTAGACCCCTTTCTTGCTCTATACATAGCATATTGTGATTAAAGGTTATTTTAAATTTTATTGTATAAGCCTGAAAGCAAAAATAAGGACACATTTTACATACCAACTTTAGGCTTATCAAGAGTACGCATTGAGGGCTCATTAAGGTTGCATTGAGGTTTTAGGCACTTAGATTTCCATTTGCCTGTCATTATCCCTCCATTTACCATTAAAATCCATCACTTTCTCACTCTAAACACTTATTTTCCCTTATTTCTCTCTCTAGAATTTTTCCTTTCTCTCCCAAGACCATCACCAATATCCCTTGTTCATCCCTATAAGTTTCACCATAAAGCTTCTTCATTTGCACCTTCAGGTTCTATCTCAACCATTCCCCACTTTGAATCCCAAAAAATTGTATTTAAATGTCAATTTTTATCCTTTCCAAACTCAGATTTTTCCCCTCATAGCTGCACCGTGCGCTGCCATGCGGTGTCATGCGATGCTTATGCAGTAGGGACACCCTTCTGCCTGACAGTCTGCACGTCAGCAGCGTGGCGACTGCTGGGCATAGGTTAGCACTATGCTGGACTTAGTCGAATTGGCCAATCCCTAACCATATTGGGTTAAGCTCAATAGGGCTTAGCCAAATTGGGCTGAACCTTAGAAGGCTGACCCACTAAGGTGACGTCGAACATGGTCGGGGACATCGTCCGGTCGACACCGAATAGGATGGTTCGGTGACGATAGGCGATGATGGTATTGAACATCGACGGCGTCGTTGTCTGATGGATGCAACCCTAACGGGTTATGTAACTACAACGTGATAAATGGGCGTCCTACGTGTTGTACGTGCAGGCTCCGACTCGAGGGAGGTGCCAACCTCCAAGCTTGGACGGGGTTGCTGGTTGTCGGCGATGGTGGCCTCTCGAACCTCGTGGGAGCAACAAAGGCGACTACAACCGAATGGATCTATCTGTAGGGCTTGCAAGTAATGGACGGTCTCGTCCGTACTGGAAGACACTCAGTTTGTCGTAGTTCTCTCAATTAGTCCTCTCGCCTACCTAGCCCGAGAGCTGTGGAGTCAATACGAAAATATACTACAAGAGGTAAATAAACGAGCGATGGGAGAGGACAGCGTACCTCGTCGATGTTGGCTCGTCGTTTAGTGTCGTCGACGGTCGGCGGCGAGTTGAAGCGGGTGGAGCGGAGAGTCATTCGAGAGATCACGGCGGCTCCACAAACGAAGTAACGCTGGAGCTATACGTAAAGGTCGGAGGAGGAGAAGAAGGAGGGCAAGAAGGTGATGCAGCGCGAGCAACCGACCCACCCAGGCGGGCACGACCTCCGGAAGAGATCAGTGCGGGCGGCGTGGATCGGCAATAGCATACACGATGTCAGCGGAGGCCGTCCGCGAATGACGCGGTGACGAATGCACCGGCAGTGTTGCTCGGAGTGGCGGCGACGGGCTTGGCAAGAGTGGTCCCAGATACGACTCAGGCACTAGGGAGCGGTGGGAGGATCCGTCTCAGGGGCGTTGTCACGCACCGGTCCAATTGGGTGCCAACGATCACAAGGAAAGGGGGAGGGAAATGGGGTAATCGTTCCCCCATCTTCAGAGGTCGTCGCCGGCGTCAGGAGCCTGGCAGACGAGGGGCCGGACAGCACCGGTGGTGTAGACTGTACAGGACGACTTGACTGGCAGCACTATGAAGGGGCGCCGGGGTTCGAGCTGTTCGTCCAGAAGGACTCGGTCAGTGGGTCAGGCGGCCAAATGGCTGGCGTAGTCAGGCAACTCACGCGGCCGAGCCCCTTGGAATTGCGTTGATCGGCACAGCCAAATGATCCCGGGGGCGTCAAACCTTCCGTTCGAGATCGCAAGAAAAGATCCCTCACCGTCATAGCAACCGATACACGGACGGTCGACTTCAGCGCCGGAACGGCAGGCCTTCCCCCTTAGGTCGAATGAACAAGTAACGGCGGATCTTCCCCCTATGGTCGACAGAAGTCCCCATTTTGATTGACGACCTCAATTTCTTGAGGTTGCGGACGTTCCCGGTGAGTCAGTGTGACTGGTCCCTGGGCAGGCGTGATCCGAAGCAATGCTGCACTCTCGTGTGATAATTGCGGCTCCTACAACCGCATCCATTGAGAAGCGATCGGCGACGGTCGTAGCAACCTGTACGTGGAAGATCTCAGGATTCTGTGTGGAGGAATAGTCGTTGGAGGAAGCAGGAAGCAGGATCGAGTCTCGCTCCTGTACTCCAGGCAATCTTCTCTTCCGTCGGTGCTTCGCCCACAATCTTCTCTAGGCCCAATTAAGGCAAGACTTGGCTCATTTGACTAGGTCCTACATAGTGCGTGATGCCGGACGTCGTCAGTGCGTCGTCCGGTCATCACTAAGGGTGTCGAGTCGGTGTCGAAGATAAGCCTGTATCGGACTACAATCGAGGCGACGTCCGATAATGAGATTAGGCAAGTGAAAACAATGATGCAATGCGTGAACGTCTAATTGTAGTACATGCAAGTGCTGACTCGAGGTGAGCGCCGATCTCCGGGACACGATGGAGTCGCCCAGGGAGGGGTCGATCAGACCTCCTGAACCTAGTCCGAGGAATTGAGAATGACTACGCAGCCGAACGGGGTGATCCCCCCGGGGTTTGCTCACACGGGACGGGCGAACCCGGCTCGCACCAAACAGGAAAGAGGCTCTAAAATTCTGTCGTTTTTCTCTCAACCGGTCACTCTCACCTATGTCTAACCCGCGAGCGGTGGAGGCAATTGAAAGTGCACTGAAGAAAATAAGAGACGAGGGCGGGGAGGCGTACCGTTTCTCGCGTCCGGCGAAGGTCGTCTCGATATGTTATTCTGTCATTGGAGCGTCGTCGGTGACGGGGTGCAATAGTGGCAATCGGAGCTGTCGAGCGGCAGTCGGTGGTGTCGGCGGTCAACGGGCTCCGGCGTGGGCTCGCGTGCGGTGACGTCACGGGCGACTGAGCAGCAGCACAACAAAGACCAGTCGCTGGCTGGCGATACAGGCAGCGTGCGTGAGAGCGCGGGCGTTGCGCGCGGCGGCAGCAAACAGCACAGTGGCCCGAGCTGGCGCGGCGAAGATGCACGTACGCGGGCAGCGAGGGGCGGCTGCGGTCTGCAGCTGGCGATCCAAGCTACCAGTCGCCCGTGGGAGGGAGGGCGACGCGGGCAACGGGTAACGGCCGCTGAAGGCGGCTGGTAGTCCCGGCGGCCTGGGGTCGCACGAGCGAGGAGGCGACAACGTGGGGGGGGGAGCCGAGAGGCGGCCGTTAACGGCGGCCGGCGGCTCAAACGGACCGACGTGCGCGGGGTTGGAGGGCGAGCGTTGATCGCGGGCTGCGGCGGTGTCGCAGCGGCTTGGCGCGCGAGCGGTTTGCGCGCGGCGGGCGCGGAAGGCCGTGGCTGGCGCACGATAGCAGGGGGGGTGATGCGGCTCCGGCAGCGGCAGGGCGCGCGGCACTGGCGGCGGCTATGGGGCGGCTCAGCGGTGGCGGCGGCGCGGACGGAGCGGCAGTGGCGGCGGCGATCTCTCCTTCTTCCTCTCCTCTTCTTCCTTCCTCTACAAACTTGACTCTTCAACTTCCAACGTTTTCTTTCAACAAAATTCAAGAGTAACTTGACGATGCCCACCCTTTCCCTTTATAGGGGAGGTGTGGATGGGCCCCTTTTACAACTACAGAATAGAGATAAGAGGGGGGGTCTTGGGCCCATTAGTGGGAGGAGGGGAAATCCTCATAAGTGGGTTTCCTCTCACTACAAAGGTGATACGAGAAAGAGAGGAAATACGCGGAAAACACAAACATAGAGAACGCAAAACATGGGTAAAAGCTTGGATGAAATCAGCAAAAAGGGGCGATGGTGGCGTGTCGTTTACGCAGGTATTTGAACCCGGGACTACGCATCGTCGCCTTGGCTTGCTGGGCCGGCTGGACATGAGTCGGCGGCAATGCTGATGACCGCGGCCACGTCTCCGAAGACGATCCTGGAGCCTCGGTCTGCGTTGCACAATCAGTGCGCTTTTTTGCCCTAAATCAGAGAATTCAAATGCGAGTTTTTTTTTAAATTTGAAAAAAATGAAGAATGATTTAGAAAGAGATTAGAATGGATTTTAGAGGGAGGAAGAAATGGATTTAGAGAGAGAAATGAAGAGAAGGTGTAGAAGAAGTTTGAGATGGAATTTGAAGGTGCAAATGAAGGATATTTTGTATATAACTTTTAATTTATGAATTAGGGATATGGATGAAGGTCTTATAGATAAAGAGTTTATTCTAGAAATAGAAATAAGGGGAAATGTGTGTTTAGAACGAGAAAGTGATGATTTCAAAGGGTAAATGGATAGATAATGATGGGAAAAATGGAAATCTAGGTTCATAAATTCTCAATGAAAGTCTGGTGGGCCCTCAATGCTTCCTCTAGAATCCCACAACATAATTTCTTCATTTCTGCCCATTCTGATAATCACTAAGCTCCCAAAGATTCTCCAATTCTATAAGAATTGTATCTTCTAACTCCTGTAAATTTCTGCACATTTGGAACTATAAAATAATCAACATTAGTCAAACTACTTGGCCTCATGGAAGTGAATGAAGTTTGTGAAAACAACCATAATGTGTTAAAGTTTGAATTTCTAGCTAATGCATAACTATTTCATGAGTTCAAATATAAACACGATAAATGATAAATTATTACTACCAAAACTAGTAAAATGTATGCATTTACCATGGTGTATGCATAATGTGGAAAGTATATATGCATTTACCATGTTATCACCTCTCTGCCACTACAACGACTCCGTTGCCAGTGGCACTGTTGCTCCAACAACCATCGTCACTGGGGATCGCTAGAACGGGTAAATTATCTATTTATACCACTTAAAATTTTTAAAAAATCTGTATAATCAGAAAACATAATTATAAAAATTATTTTCTGCATTTAAAATTCCAAAAAATGGAAATCCATAGAACTCTTAAAATCATTTTTCAATGATTTTTACATCTAAACAATCTCATAACTCTCATTTTTAATATTTCTAGTGTTTTTTGGTGTACATTAACTTCCAGAAAATCATAAAAATATTTATTTTAAATTTCTGTTGTTAAGAAAAATAGGCAAATTAAGGTAATATTTATATTTTTTTCTTTGTATTTCTACTTCAATTTAAATCACAGGAAATTATATTAAATAACAAACATTGCAAAAAAAGAAAAATAAATTATATTTCCCATTAAACTCATTTTATTTATTCCAAGCTTGAGAAAAAAATTGAAATTACATTCTGCCTACATGTGGATCGACCCTAAGGTGTTATAGTTCATGAAAGCGCAATTTCGTATCCTCCAAAGGAAATCATAAGTGACAAGGTCATTCTCCCATTCCAAATCTGACATGTTGTCCCTTTGGACAGTGCTTTGTGTCTATACAATTGTTCTACCCAAATACTTCATATAGGATAGGGTTCCTATGATGATGAGATAATAAGATTCTATGAATGCATGTGCTATGAAGTTTAAAACATGTGATGCATTTGGCAAGTGCGGAAACAAAAAAATAACTGAAGGTGCTAAGCACAGTGGTTAGCACGATTAAAGCTGGCGGATGGATGATGTTTCATCATCAGTCTGTTCAAAAAAGGTGTCATCCGTCATCATCAAGACCGATGGAAGGATCACTTAATGGAGGGTTATCGGTCATACGTGATTTGTCATTTGTCATTCATGATGAAGGACGAAAATGATGGACAAAAGAGGCAAATGATGGATGATTTTTTCCAATGATGAATTTATATAATGAACTAATTAAAAACGTAAAACTTTGTGTAAATTTTTACCAATTGAAATGTGCATTTAAAGAAAAATCTACAGTTGATTTCATAATGTACTATGAGTATAATGCCTCAAATTTTTTTGTTGATTGTGTAAAATTGTTGGAATATGAATCATGATATTTTCTTGATATGAAATGTTATTCTTAATACTTTGTAGACAATTTAAAGATGTCCCTTTTTATTTTCTATATTCCGTATAATTTTATGAATATGAAATAAATGGAATTTAAAGAGAGAACTCTTTGAATAAAAATTAGAGAGGTAGATTGAGTGTGCGCATGTGTAAAAATTTAAAGTATATTAAATTATCAAGAAAAACTAGGGCAGATGTTATGCCTTTAATTTCTAGATTTCATATTTGTATTTTCTCTATGAAAAAATACAAACAACAACTCTGTCGTCTTTATGAAATTTTCCTTGAAAAATTCCTGAAAAGGGGACAAGTGATAAGTATTACACATCAATATTCAACTGAAAATAAAATTTCTTTCATATTATATTATCCAGAAATCATTAAATAATTGAGAAATTATTCAACAAGCCAAATACATATGCAGTGAGCACAATATTTAACTATGTTTGGTCCAAAAATTTAACTAGTGGGATACATAATATTTACTTTCATAGTCCTTGATTTGGCCCATTAACATCATCAAAATTCACCTTTCAACTTTCACACATAGAGGCATGTGTGAATCTTGGACTTCTAAAAATTTAAATCATATTTGAATTCCTCTTACTTGGTTTAAATTTGTAAATATTAATGATACACATTTTCATGCACGATCATGATTTTAAAATATTTAAAGGGAGTTGACTAAGGGTTAGGAAACCATTCACAGATTTTAAGCTTTAATTTTTTTAAATAATTATAATTCATTTTAGACTAAATTCCATCACCTTTTATCTTTACTTTTTATCCCTAAGAATAATTATAATCTTCTGGATCCTCTATTACCGGTCCTCAATTTTATTGATAGAACACTAAAGTTATTCAAATTTATGTTTTACTTTTCATAAGTCTACATTAACTCCTATATGGCACTTAACCATATCTAGATGAAAAATACTATCATAACTGGACAGTTTTAGGTTTGTTTTATGTTTTTTAATTATAATAATCTAATTTGGATTCAAAAACATTGTTTAATTTCTATCTGATATGAGTAGCCATCACTTATTCTTCCTTGCACAATTACGTAGCACTTTGTTCCATTTATCAATTACATAAAGATAAATAAAAAAATGTGATAGCCTTTAGTGAATTTCTCTTATACCATGCATGATAGAAATTCAAGGTCGAATAGCTCATCAGCTAGTAGCCTAGAGAGATAGCTGGCCAATGGCTAAAAAGGCATTGACCTAGTTGAATATTCATTGTTCATATGAGAGAGATGGGAGATACCAAAGAAACAGAAAAGATAGAAAAATAGTGAAAAAGTGAGAAGTTCTTTATTGCATAGTCTAGGATCATCATTGGCATCTTCTTCTTCTTTGTAGTCATGCCGATGAAAACTGCCCCAAGAACAAGATCTTCTTCATAGTCCATCATCATCATTTTCATCTTCTTCGTCGTCTGGTCGATCATTTATGGTCACCATTATCATCGTCATCCTTCAATATCATCACCTTCATCGTCATTATTATTTGTACCATCAAGAAATTTTCTATTTAAAGTATGGGTCATAAAAAAGGATTTAATTTATATTGTGGATGAATTAGCAGGTCTCTGGACAGCTCAAGAGTGAGGAGCAAGATGTTGTATGCGAGCTCAAAGGACAGGTTCAAGAGATTTCTGGTGGGCATCAAAGATCAACAATAAGAAAGATAAGATCTAAGAGAACATAAAATTCAAGAGAAGAGATAGGTTAGTCATCCATTTAGGTGCAGGAAATTGAAAGAAAGATAGAAAAAAATGAGCACGTCATGAGAGGGGTAAGCATGTAGAGGAGGGGGAAGAAATGGAGGACAGGATTTAAGAGAGCATGTGAAAGCAAACTTAGTTTCACTTCTTGGATGGGGTTGTTTGTGATGAATGCAGTCGATAGAAGACAGTCAAAGTGCTAGAGAGAGAGAAGACAACTGATATGGAAGGACAACTTTCCATGTGCAATGTAAGTCAGAAATGCATGCAAGCAGATGAATGGATGTGGGTTATCTTTTTATCAATCGATTCAGAGATAGAGAGGTAGAGAGGGAATCATTTTTCAACTGTAACAGAGTGAAATTCTATAGAGCAGGACGTATGTTACTTCTTGAAGACTGTCGATACTCAGGCATCGCTCGTGGAAGGACGCTAAAATAGTGGAGATGAGTAGAGTTACATTCGAAATAAAATTTTGAAAATTAATCAAAGAACTAATTACCTCACTCATGTTTTCAGATGCAAAAACATCGCTCTCAATAGTGTAATGCACACAACAGTGTAATGGACACATCAGCTCAATGTTCTCTACATCTAGGCTCATTCTTTGGGGCATTTGACGTAGGACGACTGCGGGGTAGGCGAGGAAGGGTGAGACGACAGGACTAGGGGTAGGATAGGCGTGAGGGATAAAACAATCCGCAGAAATTCACGGTCGGATCCGGACTTTAAAACCGATGAAAATCTGGTGGTGCAGCTCCGAGCCTTATCGAGGGCGGGAGTAGTGTCTTCCCCCACCGCGACGATGCCTAAGCACCGAAATCAATACGTCGAATTCACGTCGCGAGGAAACACTCGAGAGGTAGGTTGAAGAAGCAGAGAATCGAAACCAATTCAGATTCCGACGGCGGTGGAAACTTCCCGAGAAAACACTGGACGGAGAACACGTCGACACCAAAGAGTTCAGGCGTACCTCAGCACCGCAGTGCGTGAAGAGGTTGCGGGCAATTCTGAACGTGACGAGGCTGGGCGAATCCGGGCGTTGAGCGGCCCACTGGACGAGGACGAGGCTGGACATTCCAGGCGTTGAACGACCCTGGTTGAGTGCGATTGTCGTGGCGCAGCGTCAAGCGTGGGCGAACACCCGCGCGCGCGAAGCGCGCGCGCGGCTTGAAGCACCGACGGCGTCCAGACAGGGGCAGCCGGAGTGCGGTCTCGGGCGGCCCTGGCGAAGGCTGTCGGGGCAGGCGAGGGCGGCGCGCGCGCGCGCTGGACGGTGCGCTGGCAGCGGACGGGCGGCGGGGCGCGCTGCGGGCGGCGCGCTGGCGGCGCAAAGGTGGCGCTGGTGGCCCGGCGCGCTGGGCAAGCGCGGGCGGCGCGGGCGGCGCGCGGGCAGTCTGGGTGGCCCCCTTGGAGAGAAAGAGAGAGGAGAGAATGGAGAGAAAGAGAGAGAAGAGAAAGAGAGAGGAGAGGGGAGGCCGACGTCGCAAGGCCGCGGCAGTGGCAGCAGCGGCAGCGGCGGCGGCGGCGACGGCGACTAGGGTTTGGAAGGTGGAAGATAGGGGAGGCTGGGCAATCCTCCAAGAAGAGTTAAACAAAAACTCCATTCTTGAATTATGATTGCCTAATGTTTCTTGAAAACAATGGCCTATATATAGGCCTTGGAGGAAAGAGAAAATGACGAGAAAATAAAGACGTGCGCCGTGTCACGCCAAAGGGCAATTGTGGATCTGCCTCTGGCGTCGTGTCATGACGCGCGTAGGGACGTGCGTGGGTGGAGACATGCTTATCGACGGTTGTGGCATGTTGACTTTGGTTTACTCCGGTTGACCGTGGTCCATAGCGGGCGTGTTGACTCCGGTTGACCGTGGTGACGCGTTCGATGCTGAAGTGTTGGCGTCCTCGCCATGAGCATCACAACCTGACCACCCACTAAAAAGGATCGCTCTGATGGTGTACTTATTGCTGGCATGGAGGGGTACTCCATGGTCAACTTTGCAAGCTGTGGGTAAGCACGCACGCCAGTGACCATCCACCATTTAACAGGGCTTTCACCTTGTGGAATAACAGGCTCATTAAGGTAGGCATATGATAACATCCATTTTTACTGCCTTATATTATCATATTTACATGGTAATCTGTATTTAATCACTCATATTTGCATGTTATCAAGCTTAAAATGATTAAATATATTTTTTGGAATCAATTTCTAATTTTCTGATTTTTTTGGTATTTTGCTAACCATATATTCTAAAAGAATATTATTTCTTAAGACATAATATGACCTTTCTGGAATCTTTTGACATAAAATTTAGAAAGATATCTGAGTCGAAATATATATTTATATGTATTTTTGGTATTTTATTTTAATTACTATGGATTTTAAAATGTTTTTAAGCCCTTCTATTTGCGCCGGCACGTGTCGACGTTCAATTCGTCAAACGATGACTAAGTATAACGCTTTATGATGATTGGCGCCAGCCAATCATTAGCTGAGTTAATGATTGGCATCAGCTAATCATTAACCAGGCAATCATCGCTTCGCCATTTGCGAAGGGGTGATTGTATATATGCCTAACGAAAAGTCCTTTGTTTTTTTAATGCGCAGGATGACGTAGACGACGAAAAAAAGGACGCCTTTTGTTAGCAATAAATGCTACGTGGACCAAGGAGCAAAAGACCAATTTTTTTTTTTGTTCTCTCTTTCGATTCTGATGGTGCTGACGTGGCACGCGCTACGCGCCGCTATGTCAGTACGAATCTTCTTTCTCTTTTCATTTTTTTTCTTTTGTCTTTTGTCTTTTTCTCCTTTTTCTCTTTTCGTTCTCCTAGGTTCACGTGGCGCAGGAAACGACAAGTGCGCACAGAATACAAAACGGCATAGAAGCCATAGCGATTGGAATATTCAACAGAAATGGAAATCGATGGCAATGATGAGGAGAGAGAAAATTTCAATAGCTAGGATTTCTCCAATTTCAAACGGCCATAACTTTTGATCCACAGCTCCGATTAGCTGAAATTTTAGGCACTGCTTTGTCTTCCCCTCCTCTTTCTATCCATACCTTGTGACCTATAAATAGAGGCCTGTATCATTGTAAAATTCATCTTGACTTGATTCTTACTTTGGTGGGACAATTGAAAGATAGTGAGTTTGGAGATCCATCACGAGTGTTCTTGGTGTCCTTAGTGTGTGGGAAGAAGCAGTGGAAATTAGGAGGAGCTTATTGGCACTCGTAAATCGCCGTGATCATGGTGGAACGTAAGGATCATTAAATCTAAGCTATAAATAAAAATTAACTTATAACTTATGTATTTTTATAACTTAGATCATTAAATCTAAGTTATAAGTTAAAATTAACTTATAACTTACGTATTTTTAATCACTATCACTAGCTCAGTCCTCGAATCATGTTTCCTTCGATCCTCTTGTTGATCACCACTAGTCTAAGAAAGTAATTCCTTAATCATCACGCCCTCAGGAGATGATCCATATTCATCATTAAGTACATGTTTTTAAGTACGGATAAATATATTTTTATTGAATAATCTCAATCACCAACAACGAATTTGAACCCTAAAATTGAGATGATCAGAATCCAGCTCTTGCTCAGGTCTTGCTTTTGGCTAGGATTTAATTCTAGCTTTGGCCTCTTTTTATCGTTGTTGCAATTGTAGAAGCAAACTGCTGACCACCTGATGTAAAACAACGACCGACAAAGAGTGGTTGGTGTTCCGCTAAAGATGGTTGAACAATAATGCGATGAAATGCAAAGTAACGGCGCAAATATTTAAGAAAATTCAACGAGAACTTCAACGGAAGTCGATTGATCCGAGACGAGAGTCAATTGGATGCCACGTGACGGGTTATGTCCTGAACAAGCTTCTTATAACCGTGTGAACAGATCGAAAGACGACGAGTAGGGAACGTTCTCTTCCAAGAGCGTCCACACCCTCTACCTAGACAATCAGATCCGATACTGTCAATGAGTAAATTCACTCGGGGCGAAAGAACAGTCAGTGATCGGCGCTGAAAGAGATAATTAGTCTGCAAAAATAAGGGGAGAAGAAAATGACCTGTGATGTGGGGCCTGATGATCCAATTGGTATACGTTCAGCACAACAGTCGAAGAAGAGCTTGAAAACTTGGCGCCAATAGATAGGCATAACATGGTCATCTCGTGGGAAGAGGTCAACAAGAAGGGCAGTGATCACTGTCGATGGAGAGATTGACTGTTGGCCGTGAGGATTGTCGACCGTGAAAATCAATAGGGATCATTCCCAATTGATTCTTGTGGCAATGAGATGCTATAGTGGTTGATAATAATGGCTGCACGCACGCGGGAGGGCGACAATTCAGCAGGGTCGGTGACGGTCAATTGGAAAATCAATGGAAAACCAGTGATCGATTGTGAAATCAGTGGTCGACTGGGAATTTGGCGATCGACTTGGGAAATCAGCAGGTGACAATCAATAGGGGAACCAGCAGGTGAAGACAGTAATTAGGAATACCGAGGGAATCATTCCCTAGAGATGGCACTTTCCATGACACCGTAACGATACCGATCGATTGTAGTTCATACCAGTAATGCATCCGCTGTTCACAATCACCAAAAATAAGGTCATCATTGTCTTCTCTTTGTCTTCAGAGGGGCCTCCGTAATCACGTTGGGCAAACTGCTCAGAGACGGCAAGCACACAAAAAAAACCGTGGCGACTTCAGTCACAAAATGGGATGTTTCGTTTGATCAGCCAAGAGACGTCCGTCTAGGAGTTTGATTTGCGTCACCGTATTCCGTTTTCTTTGCAGCTTTGTCTTGTAGAGGCGTGTTGATCAAACGTTGGATCCAATGGAGCAATCCAATTACAATGGAACGACGTTGTGGATTTTGCTCCTGCCGACGTAATTTGTTGACCGGCAGACTCTTTCCCACGTAATCCAATGACGATCAAGTTCAATCAGCACAGGGGAAAACGATTTATAATCCTCCCAACGCGTACCTTCCTCTTCACAAAACACACTCTTCTTCTCATACAAAACAGCGACTTCAACCAAAAGACAGAATAACTGCCAACAGCAAAAAAAATGGATCTGGATGTTCAAAAGAAACAGGCTTCCTCCTATCCCAGGTCCACTTCTCCCCTCTTATAGAGGAAAGTGGTAGTTGTGGGGTGGCCCTATTAGGCCCCTTTTAAGGGAAAGCCTATTGGGCTTCCCTTAAAAGGACTCTTTAGGGGAAGAAGCCCATCGTGGTTTTCTCCCTCCTAAAGAGGACACTTGAACAGAATTAAATAAACAAAAACATACAGGAGGCCGGTACTCACACAAGAGGGGCCTCCCGACAACCCAACAATGACCAAAAAACAGAAAATTGTCATAAAGACACTTGACACGACTCGAGACGACGACACCACTTCTCAAATCTGATAGTGGAACTGTAGATTCTTCACGTCAGCTCGAGCTTCGCAACGCGGCTGGCGACAAATCTGGACGCGATCAGCTGGATGGTCCTCCATCACCACCTCCAGCCTTGTGCACATTAATTCAATTGGGATGCTCATCAATAGTTATGAATGTATGGTGACAAGATCACAGGTACAAAATGGAGTCTTCAAGGGTTCGGGGATCGATAAAAGGCATCCTTGTTGATGGATCAAGTAACGCTGATGCTGCCGTGCATTCATTACGGCATACGATACTCTCCTATTTGTCAACTTAAAACTTCATGGCCTCACATGCATCGCGAATGGATTCCCTCTGTGAGCTTGGTCACGTGTTCATCACAATAAAAATACCATCAATATCAAATCGGTTCATGACATCATTAAGGTGATCCAATATATTCTTGATCACGACAAGCACCATCATTGCAGTGACAACCTTTGAACTACTTATGAAGTTTGTGGCCTCAGTAAATAGTGATAATATGTTGCAAAAATCTTTAAACATCAGCCGCTCATCCATCTCTAAACTGTAATGCTGTGCACTCATCGAGATGAGCACACACGCCATGTGATCAAGAACTTCTCACTTATTTATGGCACCTTGCAGCATAGTGTACGTCGAGTTCCACCTCGTTGGGCAGTCTAGCAACACCTTATTGTCATTTTGCTTTGTGAGATGATGGCATTTTGCTTTGTGCGATGATATCTGCTTGTAGTCTGCCCTCCTTTTGAAAGGAGCGAGCGATAGCCTTTACTAGTTCATGAACTCAGGGCACTTCCTCCCCAAGGGAGGTCCTAGTACGTCCATATGATGTATCAATTGGATCTTACCTTTGTCAAATACAGACAGCTCTACTTCCTTTGGTGCCGCTCAAATGCTTTTAGAATCCACCTGCACGATCAGGTTCAAAACATGTGCAACACATGGCAATTATCGACCATTGCTAAATGTTGGATTCGTAGCATGCAATCTTATGGCCAAAAAGTGCATCATTGTCGTGTTGTTTGCAGCGCTATCGATGGTGGCAGTAGATACCTTCATGTTGATAACATGCATATTTAGTATGTTAATTTCATCTTATTTACATGTCTATTTGCATTAGATCACTCATATTTGCATGTTAACAATCTTCAAATATTTAAATTTATTTTTAAAATGATTTCCTGAATTTTCTGCACTTTTATGCATTTTTTGGAGATTTTTCTAACAATATATTCGAAAAGAATATAATGTTGGGCTTTTATTCTATTTAATATGAAAATTTTAAGTATTTTTTATTTTTTTACCGCATGGTGACGTGATGTACTCACGTCCACTCCTTTAAAACCAAAAAAAGAAGAACGAGGGTGACCGTGCTGAGGCCCATCCACGTCAGCCTCGAGAAATAGTCTTTATGCTTTTTCTATTGTTTTCTTTGTCCTTTTTCAGGTACACGTGGCGCAGAATACAAAAAGCGCCTGCAAGGAATACAAAGCGTGCAGAATCTCAAGTGCTTGGACTTCTTAACGGACATGGAAAATGAGAACGCTGATGAGAAGCAAGAAGGAAATCAAGGGTTATGATTGGTTAACCTTCAAATGGCCATAACTTTTGATCTACAACTCCGATTGAGCTGAAATTTTCAGATTCCTTCGTCTTCCTCTCCTCTTTCCATCTATATACTCTGATCTATAAATAGAGACCTGGAGCTGAAATTCATTTTGAACTTGCTTCCTACTTGTGTTGGCTGATTGAAAGATAGTGAGTTTTGAGATCCATCAAGTGTATTCTTGGTGTCTTGAGTGTGTGTAAAGAAGCATCGGAGAAGAGGGGGAACTTGACGAAACTCGTAAATTGCAGTGATCTTGGTGAAGCACCCGATCTAAGGTAAATGTCTTCGCCTTACGTTGCTTCTTTCCCGAGTTAATGTAATTAGGGTTTATGATAATCTTTCACCCGCATTTTACTTCCTTATATCGTTGTTCCTCGTCTCTATCCTCTCCATCACACCGTCTACATTCAACCACTATCATCATCCACACACTCGACCGCCATCATGGCCTTTTACATTATCTATCTCATCCGCATATTGCTACATGAAGTTCTATGTTCACCTACTCTTTACTAAGTTTAAATTATGTCATTCTACTCAATAGCTCACGCATTGTGCTCCATTCTTCATCTCTTCACATGTAGAACATCACTATAATTAATTCTTTAATCACCGTCCCCTGTGGAGATGATCCATATTTATCACTAACTAAATATTTCTAAGTACGGTTAAATACATTGTTATTAAATAATCTCAATTACCAACGACGAGTTAAAACACCTAAAATCGAGATTATCATATGTTACTCAACATTGAGATACATATGGTAAAGGAATTATCAGTAAGGACAAGTTTCTATCGAAATGTTTATCACACCTTCTTTTGAAGGTTGAAATCTTCTATGACCTCAGTAACAAGTTTGTTCATCGTTTCCCCATCTTGCTTGTCTCCGATATGACGTAGGCCAAGCAACCGCTCTTGAAGTTCCCATTCTGCATTGACCAATGGCCGGTTACGCCTAACAGGGAACAGTCATTTGAAGTAGTCTAGGCGTCCACCGTGAGGGCCACATGGTGGACGTCACTGAACCTGTTCTCAATAGTTGTTTTTAGTTTGGTGTACACTATCCTACCGGTCTCCTTAACAGCCCATCGTCCAAACATCTTTATGTTGGACTGTCCTCTGAATCGCCATGCTTGTTGGAATTTCTCTGTATTGGCAAATGAACATGGCAATGCACTATGGACAATAAGTCGTATAATTTCTTGCTTCTCTGCCTCCGGAGTGACCCTAGTAAAGTACTACTTAATCGATGACAAATTGGAAAACACTTCTTCAACAGAACATTGCAAAGTTGCCATACTTTTCAATTCATCATGTGCCTTTTGATGAACCGTTTGTGAATGTCGCCAAAAAATGTTTGTGCTCCCATCTTTAGGCCATTGTACATATCGTTTAACTAGAGTGTTGATACCACGGCACAATTCACTTATGTACTTCGAGTCGTCCACTGCAATAAAGTACTCGAAGATTTTTGCTCTATGTTGCCCTTAAATGTTGACTCCGTCCTTGATGGCATTTCCTAATCACAATCTCTATTCCCACCACCGGCGCACCGTCATTGGAATGGGGTGGCACATTATTTGCACGAGAGTCCATACTACGCTTAAATTACTCTGGAAATACTTTTCCTTGTAAAAATAGCCAACTTTGTCTGAAGAATAACAAAAATCACCAACAGTTTTTATAAAAAATAACTCATGACTAGCCCATTATTGGAACTGGTCATGTGGGAATTTGAATTTAAAACTTGATGGACATGAAATATGATGGCGCAACTTAAATATTGCAAATTTAAACTTTGACCTATATGCATAACTTTAACCTGAGTGCAGAATGTCTTAAAATGAATTCTTCATATCATTATGATGGCACATAGAAATTACTTGGCACTTAAAAACTGTTTAACTGAAGTAAAATCCTCTTTGAGTCAAATCGTGATAGCTCCAAGTTCTCAGATTGCTTCTACAAACTCAGATATTTGTTCCCTTGTAATTGTCAAGCGCAATATGGCATGTCATGAGCATACAACTTTTACTTAAACCAGATATGGGCTGAAGGAGGGTATGACAAGTGTTTTTTTAAAAGATAAATTAGCCATAAAAATATGCTGCTGTAATAAAATGAAATACTGTCAATACAAATTTTTCAGAAGACACACCCCTGCTTCAGGCCATCATTCAGTTGATAGATATAAAATTCAAAATTTTGGAAGAACGGTTTCTGGTTTCTATTGGCGAGCTCAATCTCTGTAGTAAATATGATATTCGGCACGTATTATACCATAGATGATGATGACAAATTGACGAATATCTATATGGCAAGATGCACTTGGAGAAAATAAACAACAAGTATAACAAGTGAACTAACCAAGAATGTCGATCAGCTAAATTGGCAAAGTTCGATTGGACACAATCGACTTCCCAACGTCCCTTGGACTGAATCCGACGCATAGGATGAGGGGTAATTGAACTACCTATCAGCGTGAAACCTCCCTCGACAAGTAACTAGTGTTTTACCGCAAGAATTTTATAACTATCTCTCACTATTGGGTTTAAGACGGTTCAATAGGGGGTCCCTACTCTCGAGGCACGGGCAGTAAGTGACAAATACAGTGGGAAATAATGAACTGTGACAATGGGGAGGAACAGGAACACCTGAGGATGACAACTTCCTGTCGTTGAAAGTGAATTCCATCGTTCAAACAATTCGATTCTCAGTACCCAACTGAACGTAGATGAATGCCAGGGTTGACTGAGCCAGGCGAGACGAAAGGAACAGGGTGGGCGCAGTTGACAGCACCGCCGTTTAATAACAGGAACCCTTAGTTCTTGCAACAGGGCATGTGCACGGAGGTAGGCAACGCGCACGCATCCAGCGGAGGAAGGCGAAGATGAACTGCGCACGCACACGCGGCAAGGGGTTACATGGCAGCGAGTCCCGGTGAGTCGCGAACGGCGCAAGCACCACAATTCCGACCAAGAATTCACCACGGTGGGAGAGAGCTGGGCAGAAGGCCGGGCACATGTATATACCGTCCAACCAAGAATTGTCTGGAAGCCAAGATGTTTAAGAACTGCTGGTTCTTGAAGAGAGAGGTCGAGGGGGACCCCTGCTTGAGGCAATTCTTGATCGCCGAGCCTGGTTGGAACTCAGTGAAGGGGTAGGATGTCGGCAGCAGCACCAGCGTTGGCATCATGGCGTCGATGAAGTCCAGTGCAAGAATGGCTGATTGCCGAGAAGGGAAGCGAGTCAAATTCACTAAGGACGACGCAGTTGATCAAAGTAGTGTGAAGAGAGGAGGACCCCGAACCAAGAACGTGGTGAGAAGAGCCATGTTTTCCCACGATCTACGAAGAACTATCTGAAGCTTTGCGGAAACTAACTATGGCTAACGTAACAAGGAAAGAAAAGAACAATGCCACTTGCTTTCCAAATTCAGTCTGCTTGCCCTCTTGGGCATGTCGTCCTTATATAAGGCTGTGGGCATGCCCAGTTGGGCATAACTTGAGGGAATTGTCTCAAGACGAGTGGTTCTCTCAAAACGACGAGAAAAATAAAATCACTCAAAATGGATGAGGCCAAAACATGAATGGTCCGGTCCATAATTTGGCGAGGAAATTACAAAAATAGAAATAAACAAAAACACGTGCGGCTTCGTCTTCACTTGGAGTATTTGAACGAGGCGTTGTGGGCGTCAGCTCGTGCGGCTCAGTGCGGTTGCTAGCGACGTTACGTCTTGATGTTGAGATGGTGCCCCATCACCACTGACCTAATATCCGATGGAGACTGTTGATCCAAAGCCCAAGCCAAGAAGCTTAAAACAGAGCTCCAATGTGAGTGTAATGCAAGGCTCAACTCTCTCAACAATGCCGACTCCATGCAAGATCTTATGTCCTCTTTAGATGCAAAGCTGCAAGAGATAGATGACAGAGTTTGTCTAACCCAGGCCAAGGAAGAGGAAGAGAGGTGACAGGAGGAGATGGAGAGCTGCTGACAGAAGGAGATGAAGTCGACTAGCATCGGAAATGGTTTTTTGCTCAAAGAGAAGCTGTTGATCAGAAGTTTGGAACTGGAATCGGGATGGAGGAGGGGAGAGAAGAACGTTCGTTCTGTCATCTGAATGTCCGTTCCGTAATGGATGAATACTAGAACGAGACGAATGACAAACTAGTGACGATGATGAAACCATGACGAATGATGGAACGGACGAAAACAAATTCCACAAATAGAGAGCAGAATAGAAGTCTGTTCAATCCCATTCTGTCCGTTCCAAAATGTCATCCATTTTTTTCCAACAGCTCTAAGCACAATCAACTATAATACCAATATGATGTAACACGAAGAATGCCGAGATTGAATGGCTCACGTTACACCATAGAGAGGGTGGGGGAGTCATGTCATGTAGTAGAGATGAATAATGTGGGTAAAATGCAAGTGATAATGTGATGATAAAATTGATGAGAAGTATCAAACCCAGGATCAACAGACACTAGCGATATCTAAATTTGGGTAACCAGGACATGGGAATGCCATTTCGCTCCCAATGAACCAGGCGACAGGTTGAAGGCCGATAGTGCAAACACAATTACTGCCACTAGTGCGCACACTTTTGATGCACAAACCATGGTCATACCAATAGAAACCTATCCCTTGCAAGTTACCCCTATTGATTTAACACGTAATGGCCTAGATTAAGCAGCACGTGTTACAACACAAGAGGGAAAGGGTATGCATAGTGATGCGGTCTTTAAAATTCAACGAAAAGTATGAAAAAGTACTGTTCAATTCCAACGATCAATCAAGTTAACAAAGTTTGATTGGAATCACAATCAGACTTCTCAACGTCCCTTTGGACCAATTAGACACTACGAGATGATGGGTAAAGAGAATTACCCAACACCGTCCAATACCTCTCGGTAATTACTCGTAATTTACCAAGAAGAAATTTCTATCCCTCACAAGTGATGTCTATATTCTAATCAATGACAGTACACTCAGAGGCGACGGAAAAATATTTCAACAATACTGAAGGAAATAAACGAATTGTAAGCGTAAGGGGATTGATCAAACCTCGGATTATGCCCGACGTCTGAAATAACGTGATCTGGTGAAAAGATTCAAGCACAATTGGCACGGTGAAGGTGGGTAATAGTGCTCAAATGTAGGGTCACTATGGACATGGCAACACCGCCGCAGGGCAGCACCTGGCAGGGCGGCGTGTTGGTGCTGGCAGCATAGAGAGCAATGGCCAGGAGGGACGGTCGTAAGGTTGTGAAGGATCTGATGCTTGGCGCTGAGGCAACTGGGCGCTAGTAGTGCCTGGATATATCAGCGGGTGATGCTAGCAGCGCCTTGGCGATTGAGCGCGCGCGTGTTGGCGGTACCTTGGTGCAGTGGAGCGTGGGCGCCGACGACATTGGGTGCCGCAACGCATGAGCCCTAGCGGTGTCGTAGCACCGCGGTGTGAGGGCGTGGAGATGCCCGCACACGAGTGTGTTCAAAGGCATCAACGCCCAAATTGGCAGTGGCAGATAGAGTGTGGCCGTGTGATGGAGGCAAATTACAGTGTTACTTTTAATGGTTGTTGTAATTTTAATTTGCCGACAATCAAATAAATTTGTAATATGTAGAAACTTTCTCAAAGATGTATAAGTGAGAGTATGGTCGTCTCCACAGGGACTGGTCTTTAGGTTTAGATTCAATAATTGAGTTATTAGTTAATAAGATCTAGTAATAATACTAAAGATAATGATAATAAGAAGAGATAACTAATTAATAAGCAGAGAGGATAATAATTTAATAAGATGGGTATAGAAAGGCGAATATTCGATATATGTTTATATCTTTTATAGCTACTATGAGTAAGAAAGAATTAAGATACTAGGTAGCTAGTTAAGAAATATAAACTACTTAAGAAGAGTAATTAGTGATGAGAGAATAGAAGAATGAAGAAGAGTTATGTAGATGAGTGTATATATATATACTAAGGGAGATCAGAGGGAATAGAGCAGGATTTATATATTACTAATTTTGATGAATAAGTAGGTATATAATAGTCTCCGACTTTAATGTGCTAAGTAAGAATTTAAGTAAGTGTAGAGAGATATTAGGAAGATGTAGAGGATAATAATAGAAGTTAAGAAGTTTTTTATATAACTATAGAATAGGTTAGACTTATAGAGCACTACTTAAATAAGTAAGATCTTTACCACAGAATTATATAGGTAGTTTTAGAGGTTTTATATAATTTATATAGTTTTTATAGAGTTTTTATAATTGTTTTAATGAAATACAGGTAGATTTAGTCGAACACCTGAGAGGTGTTCACCCAAATGCCCCTAAGGAGGGATAGCTTCTCTTGAAGAGAAGCTGTTTATATAGTATTTACTTAATAGAACATTTTTGTTTTTTTATGTTTTATAAAGATCTTATAAAGATAAGAGGGTGTTTCTTTCGAAAGCCCGTGAGGTGTTCGACAGAATGCTTGATAGACTTCAGGTAATGATTAAGAGAGGATAAGAGGGTTGATTCTATCGGACGCCCGTGAGGTGTTCGACAGAATGCCCAGAAGAAGATGGGATATTTTTGATGTTTTTATAAGATTGAGTGGGGTAGAACTTAGGTAAATCACAATGCATTCATTGAGCACGTGAAGCCTTCGATGAAATGCTCTAGAGAAATCACGGTACAATCTTCAGATCAAAGTGGACTAGCTTGCAATCTGAATGAACTTGAATCAATTAAAAGTATCAAACTATCGAATGTCAACAGAGAATTAAGCATCAGTATGCGTCAGTATGTGTTTTCCCCCTCTCTTCTCTCCCTTGCCGGCACATAATTAAGCACTCCTCGATCTTCTCCGAAGCCTTCCTGAGCCCTCCACAGCGACCAGCGCTGTCACGACACCGTCGTCTTGCTTCCAAGCTCAAAAGGGACCTCCGCCTCCCTTTTCCGTTCCTGCGACGAGAGATGGCAAAATTAATGGTTCTCCGCCCCTTTTAACGGCCTGGGAGAGATCTTCTTTGGCCGTTTGATGGAAGGGGGCTACTCTAGGGGTCCTCTCGGACTGTTGGATTGCCCAGCGGCCCCCCCGATCGGCTGAAAACCGCTTCCGGCCGCCGGCGTCGACGGCCAGAGGCGAGGGTGGACCAAAATGCCCCTGGCCGTCAGATCTTTCTCATAAACATCCGACGGCTGCGATTGAACCGCAGCCGTGGACTACATTTATGGTGTCTCCCGATCGTCGCCACGTCAGCGCTCTGTCAACGTCCACATGAGCAGTCCACGTTGCCTTCGCTGTCTGTGATCCATTCGCCATAGGGCCCCGTATCCTCGTCAGCTAACCCGACCAATCCAAAGCCTGAAACATATAAAATAAAAACGTTAAAAACTAAGAGGTTGATCTTGCCGTCTGATCTTTCTTAAGAGGATCGGACGGCTAAGATCTAAACCCTCTTATTTAAAAAGGCCCAAAATTATACGGCCTCTGGGCCGAGTCGGCTCGAAGCCCGGTATCTTTTTCTTCTTGTTTTCTTTAAGATCGCGGCTCGTCGGGCCGCGATCATGTTTATACTATGCGGCTCAGTCCACGGCGATTCTGTTCCAAAGTGGGATTTCGCAATCCCATATTGAAACATTTTAACTTAAATTCCAATGTTCTTTAGTTATTGAATTTAACTTAAACACTTACCTCTCTTGTGCGATCACTGTGGGCCTCTACGGGGTCGAATTGGGCCTGCTGTGCTTTTGGGCTCCTTGTGCACAGGTCTCTGATAAGCCGAAAATAGGGGTGAAAATTACGCAAATTTTTAGCCCTTGTCGTTGTGAATTTTTGGCTTATGCAATAAAATTTATAAAACTCTACTTAATATGTATAGTGATAAGTATGAGTGTCGTCCAAGGGAGGCAAGTAGGAATTTCAATTTGATTTAATTTTTGGTGTTTTAGATCCTAATTAGAGTGAATTTGATCTTCAATGAGGATCAAGTCACCCTAATTAGGTGAGAATTTAGAGAGGGGGGTAGGAGAGATGGGAAGATTAGAAGAATTAAGAGCTCTAAATTTCCTTCTTTGATCCTAATTAAAGGATCCAAGAAATCATTTAGAGAGGTTGAAAGAGGGTTCTTAAAATGAGTTGGGTTGATTTTTCAGATTGATAATTCAGAACTAAAATGGGGTAAATTGAGACTTCTAAAAATTAAAACTAAATTTTTATAATTTTCTTTGTAACGCAATTGAATGCCCAGGTAAAATTCCTCAATTTCGCCTCTCAATCCTAATCAGGGCTTGTACATGCCGCTCAAGCCAAGCGATTTAGAAGTTCAGACTAGAATGGAGATGAAGAAACAAACAACTTAACCTATTTCATTCAAAATGCACAAAAGTTTGAATACAATGAAAGAAAAAATACCAAAACTGTTGATCCAGGCTGGGACTCCTCTCTGTCTTGCAGCTGTGATGAAGCACCCTCCAGAATGAGCTCCCCTCTCGAAATTCAGCTTTTATACTTAGGTTATAGGGTAAAAATCACCATTTTACCCCCATTTAGTACTTAATATTTATCTATCAATGTAGGCTAGATCTGAATGATCTAACCGCACAGATAGAAAGAGGGATCAAGACGAACAAATCCATAAAAATCATCTCAACCGGACTTCAGGATCAAAAGTTATTAATAAATCAATTTTAAACCAATTTAATCCATTAGATTTAAAATTGATTTATTTATTAGTTTCGCTTTTTAAACACGCAATGACGTGTCGCTCTCTCATTGGCTGGCGCATTTTGAATCCTCCTTTTTGCAGAAAAGTCCTTAAAAGCCTGGAATTGCTTTTGTACGCTTAAAAGTAATTGCGTATATACCCTGCGCACTCTCTCTCCTCCGATTTCTCCTAAAACATTAAAAATATATATTAAAAATTGCAATAAAACCCTGAATGATTTTAAATAGGATCTTTACGCCTGCCGTGGCATCGAGAGAGTGTTTTCAGGGTCTTTTTGCAACGAAACATTGCAAAAAGGCCCCGAAAAGTCTAGAAATTGCATAAATACATTTTTTCTCCTATAAATATGCCCTTTTTTCATAGAATAAATGCATTTCTTCTTGAAATAAATCCCAGAAAATTCCTAAAAATTCGTAAAAAATTCTAGAAAATTCTAGAAAATTCCCTGATTAATTCCCATGTTGATAAATGTCGAAATAAACTTTTTAATGTGCCATTTTCATCCAAAAATAATTATTTCGAGCTTCAATAAATCCTTAAAAATTCATATAATTAACAGAAAATTAGGGAAAAATCAGAAATTACTTGGAAGCATTATTTTTGTGTAAATATATGATAACAACCCAAATTTAAGCCTTTTAAATGCATAAATCATGCTAATAACATGAAACAAAGACCGAAATTAGGGTGTTATCAGTCTCGCCAGCGGCTGGGCTGGCTGAGTGCTCCGCTCTAGCTGGCCTTGGCTGCTGGCTTGAGGCCTAGTCCTTAGGTTGCTCCATAGCCGGCCCAATAAAATATCCTTTTCTATCTTTATTATTTTTTTTTTCAATAATATTTCCTATTTATTTCTTCAAATTAAATACTGATTTCACCCCTGCAATTTCATAGACAAGATACTATAGACAAGGACACTAAATAGAACATGAGAAAATTAAATAGGTATTAGATGTCTATTTCACTAAAAAATATTTAAATTGTATAACATGCATAAAATGACATTAAAATGCATCAATTTTATCATTTTTTCTATTCAGTGCATGACATGCAATATTTCATGAAATATGGTGAAATACACATGAATTTATCCCAAAATGCTCTTAAAATATGTATAATTACATGATATATAATGGGTCTATCACCGTCAAGCTCGCACAGCACGGCAAAAATGCGGCATGCGTGGGAGAGAAGCCGCGTGCAGGGGCGACCTGATGTCGATGATGTCCCAGACAGTGTTGGCGTCGTGGCGACACGACCGACAGCGGCAGAGTAGAAGACGACGGCGGTGTGACACGGGCAGGAGGGCGCATGCATCAAGACGAGATCAAGAAGACGTTCTTGGTGATTCTTGAAGCAGAACATATAAAGAACCATGGAGAATTCTGAGCAGAATACTACACTGGTGATCGTTGATGGCGCTTCTAATGGAAATATACGTGGCCAGCAAGCCAATCACACATTCCACATCTCGTTCCATGTTTATTAACATAACATATTTATTGTAGTGCATGTGTGATGCTTATAATGAAGTCCATGAATACATGATCAGACTTAATGAATTGTGATGAGATCGTAATACGGAGATCACTAGTCTTTAAGCATGTGTTCGAAACATTCCTATTCGAAGGATACACCAGAAGGACATCGAAGTATCCGGATAGAATAGCCTATCTAGCCTTACTCATATGATGAGTATGGTCGTTCCCCTAGCCATTAGTGTGGAGACACTAAGGATAGATAGTGGGTGCTCTTTAGTGGAAAGAGTTCACTGAATTGATCTGTATGAATCCCTAAATGGTATTATACCAAACTGTCAATCAGGTTGATTCATGTCACGGTTGTGTAAGTGGTCCTTAGATCTGAGACACCAAAGACGTCTTGTGGATGGACGGTTGTACGTTGGCTATGGCCAACGAGTCTCTAGTCATGGGATTCTAAACGGTCTTAATTCGGATGCATCAAGAAGTACACGAAGGCGATTGAGTGGTGAAGATGGGATCCTCCACCCTCGGTATAAGAGGTGATAGCTCAAGGAAGATGATGCGATGAAGTTCTTGGCCAAGGCAGTGAAATATCATAAAAGAGTTCTCTGATGATTTCCGAATGCATCAGTACTAACTCGGATGAACGATTAGGGTTTGACAGTTGACCATACCCTAAGTCATCCAAGGAGCGTCAAGTGGATGAGGGATTATACATACACGGTAACCGATGATGAACAAGTTCAATGAGTGAGTCAATACACACTCCTTCGTATCTTCTAGGACACGAGGTGTAGCTTGGCACCCCACGTGTCGGAGTCTCGACCTATCGATTGGGTTAAATCGATCCGACATTAATTAATCTATATGATGATATAGTTAATTAATTTGGAAGGCCAATAAAGGTTATTGGGCCGCTGGAGTCATTAACTAGACTTATACATGGGCCTAGAGGGTCACATGCAAATGGTCTTTTGGACGTCGGGAGATATACTTAAGTTTTGGGGTCTTTATGAAAAATACCCACTTAGTATAAATAGGGGAAGGCCCTGAATGAAATTCACCCAGGCCAGAATTGTTCAGGGGCCTTTCCCCTTCTTCTCCACTCTCCATAAATCCCTCTCCATGCCCGATGCAATCGGAACGGTGTAATGACAATGGTGGAGGTAGAACGAGGATCGTCAAGGAGAAGGAGGAGATTCGACGTGCCAAGGATCGCGTGGATACGTCTAGAGGCTGCACACGTGAGCAGCTTGAAGCCTCTCACTCCGGGATCCAAGAAATCACGGATGCGATCCGTGGAAGGGTACTTCGTTTCAATATTTTTGTTGATGTTGTTCGATTCGTTCAAGTCTTATGGTGCGAATCATTTCCATTTTTTCATCCAGATCTAGGCCTCTAGAACCCAACAAGTTCCATGGAGAACTTGATGTGGAGTGGCGTGCAACAATCTTCCTACGATCTAACACTAGGAAACAATAAAAAAAACTCTCCCAAGGGAAGGGAAGGACGGGAGCCAAAGATGAAGAAAAACGTTCAATTTCAAATTCAACTCCAAAACGTCCTCTTGGGCATGCCGGTTTTTATATAGGGTCGAGGGCATGCCCAATTGGGTCGTAACGGGAAGGAACCGTCTCTTGACAAGCAGCCTACCCAAAAAATGAAATTACAAATGATTCAAAAGGACGAGGCCCAAAACACGTATAGGCTTGTCCATAATTCAAATGAAAATTACATTCAAAATACAAGAAAATAAAAGATGCTCGTCGACGTGTCGTTAAGCAGAATACTTGAATGATGGGTCGTGAGCATCACCTCATGCTACTCGAAGTGGTTACTTGCGACTTCCCGTGTCGTTGGCAAGATGGTCTTCCATCATCCTCCCGAGGTGGGAGGAACTTGACTCCGACGAGTTGATTCTCATGACGTCCTCGATTGGCTGCACTAGCTCCGGTCAAAGTCATTGTAGGTCAGCTTCCATGATCCATGTGTCTTCTGAAGAAGGTTGGCCCTGCCACCGAACAATAAATCTGTAGTCCAACTGCTCCTTTGTACTGTCGATTACTTAATGCAGTACTGTATCGATGTTTTACGGCCTCATAGGTTTTGAAAGGGAGATGGGTGGCAAGTGTCTTTCATCCTTAATGCTACTTAAGCTCGAAGCGCTGTGAGGTTTACAAATTGATGGTGTAGGATGGTAGCGTAGTAAGTCGCTTACGTTAAAGGTCGGACAAATCCCCCACTCTGTAGGGATGCTCACCACGTATGCGTTGTCATGGATCACCCGGGAAATCGAGAAAGGCCTGGCGCTACGAGGATGTAATTTTGTAGCGACCCCTGGAGAATTTCTCTCAAGCCATAACCTAACCATGACCTGATCTCCCTCCGTGAACTTAACGGACCGTCGTCCTTTATCAGCAGTTTCCTAGTACTTGTCATTTTGAAATGCAATGCGTGAATGGATGCTTTGATGCATGTTTCTAATATGTTGTGCAAAATCTAACCCTTCCTCGAAAATTCTAACATGTTCATCTAATGGCATGAGGTCTAGAGGCCGGCGGGGCAACTGACCATACCCGATTTTGAAAGGGGTCTTAGCAGTTGTACAATTGACCTTAGAGTTATACGCGAATTCTGATCGAGGCAACACTAAATCCCATGAACTGATAATATCCCCAACGATGGATCGTAATAAGTTGCCTAGACTGTAGTTGACAACTTCAGTTTGACCATCCGTTTGAGGATGGTAAGTAGTGGAAAACTTTAGTTGGGTTCCCATGGGGACCCAAAGTGTCTTCCAAAAGTAGCTCAAAAATCGCACATCGTGATCCGAGACGATGGTCTTTGGCACTCCATGAAGTTCGACAATATTTTCAAAGATGAGGCGTGCGACGCGGGAAGCATCGGAGGTCTTGGAGGACAGCACAAAATGTGTCAGTTTTTAGAATCTATCAACGACAACCATAACCGAGTCGTGTCGTCACAATGTCTTAGGGAGTCCCAGGATGAAATCTATACTAAGATCATCCCAGGGTCTACTGGGTACTAGAAGGGGTGTGTATAATCTGGAGTTTTGTTTGGTCATCTTGGCGCGAGAGCATGTTAAGCAACGTGAGACTATCTTGCCAACGTCTCTTTTCAATGTTGGCCAGTAGAATTGATATTCTATGGCTTGGATTGTCTTGCAAAATGACCACTAAGGCCTCCGACGTGAGTTTCCCATATGAGGAAATCACGTAATGATGTACGTGGAATACATAACCTCTTTCCATGGAAGAGTGTCTGTCTGAAATATAGTAGTCCCGTAATTTGGAACTTGATCTTTATTTTAGAGCGCGTAGTGTCGGTCCGAAGTCAGGACAGTCCTCATAATCATCTTTAATTTGTTCAAAACCCAAATGTTGGGTTTGCATCATGTTAAGAACTAATGGCCGCCTACTTAGGGCATCAGCCACTGCGTTATCCTTGCCCTTTTTATGCCGGATAACAACCGTGTGATCTTGTAAATATGCAATCCATGGGGCATGACAGTCACTCACTTTTTGTTGATAGTGTAAGTGCCTAAGGGAACTATGATCTGAATACAAGACGACTTCCCTTGGTAATAAGTAGTGCCTCCAATGTCGTAACGACTGCACTAGAGCATAGAATTCCTGATCATAATTGTCATATCTTCTGCGGGTGTCATTTAGTTTTTCACTAAAATATTCGATCGGATGTCCTTCTTGAGATAGGACTCTTCCAATGCCTACTCCGGAGGCATCACACGCGACTTCGGATACCTTACCAAAGTCGGGTAATTTGAGGACCGGGGCCTCCATCATAAGTTTCTTTACAAGTTCAAAACCCTTCTCAGCCGTCGGGGTCCATTCGAACTTATCCTTCCGTAACAAATCTGTAATTGGGGCTGGGACCCCACTAAATCTTAGCACGAACCTTCGGTAGAAGATAGCTAATCCCATAAAACTTCGGACGTCGTGCATGTCCTTTAGTTATGGCCATGAAGTGATGGCCTCTACTTTGGCAGGGTCAGCTGATACTCCGTTGGGCGACAAAATGAATCCTAGGAATGATACTCCCGTTGAAAAAAAAGTGCATTTTTTTGGGTGAGCGTAAAGCTTTTCTCGACGGAGCGCTAGACATACATCTCATAGATGTAGCATATGATCATTCATGTTCGAGCTATAAATGAGAATGCCATCAAAATAAACGACGACAAACTTTCCAATGAATGGGCCAAGTACCTCATTCATTAATATTTAGAAAGTAATGGGGGCCTTAGATAGCCCAAAAGGCATTACATACCATTCAAATAAACCGTCTTTAATTTTGAAAGCGGTCTTCCATTCATCCCCCGGACGGATTCTAACTTGGTGATATTAGCTTTTTAAATCAAGCTTGGAGAAGATGGTGGCCCCAGCCATCTCATCAAATAAGTCTTGAACTCGAGGGATTGGGAAGCAATATTTTACAGTGATCTTGTTGATCACTCTAGAATCGCAGCACATGCGCCAAGTTTCATCCTTTTTTGGCGCTAGTAGTGCTGGTACTGCACAAGGGCTGAGGCTCTACAGGATTAACCCCTTGGCTAAGAGCTCCTTAACTTGTCGATGTAATTCTTTGTACTTGGTAGGGTCCATCTGATAATAGGGTAGGTTTGGGAGTGATGCTCCCGGTGCTAAATCTATTGCGTGTTGTGTGTCACACATCGGTGGTCACTCGTTTGGTAGTTCATTCGGAAAGACTTAACTGAATTCATCCATGAGTTGGGTGACCTCGGGGGCCACGCTATCGGGTTTTGGTTCCTTAGTAGGAACAGCTAATTTTAATGCAAAACAAACAGGTGTATTCTCTCGACCTTTGTTCAACTATCGACAAAAAATACATCCGTTTGTAATCACTAGACTCCTAGGTTGTCGGGTGGGAGCTGGAGTGGGTACTAATGGTGGGTTTACTTGCTTGGCCGATGGGTACCATATGAGTCATCGGCCACCGTAAACGAATGAGCAAGTGTTGTCCCGTCTGAAAATTTGGACATCACGGTCAAATAACCATGGCCGTCCTAGGATAATACTACCAATTTTCATTGGTAGAACGTCGTATAGCACCTTCTCGTCGTAGGTGCTCATTTTGAGTGGGACATGGCATTGTGATTTCATGGGTAAAGTTGAAGCGTCAATCCAAGAGACGTTGTATGGTATGGGATGTGGTATAGGTTTTAATCTCAATTTGGTGGCTGTCTCCTCTGATACTGCATTTATGCAGCTGTCATTATCAACTATCAATTTGAAAGTACGTCCCCCAATTTTGACGTACAAATAAAATATAGAAGTACGTTGATTGGTATCAACGTGTATGGGTACAGAAGAGGATGTCGGCAGTAGTAAGCTGACAGCTGGTGTGGGATTGGGCTGTGCGTTGTTCATTCTTGGTGTAAGGGTCGATTCTCTAGCATGAGTTGACCCAGTCCTAGGGGTAGTGAATGCCAGAGTAGGAGTTGGGATGGAGGCTCGACTAGGAGCTGCTCGAGTGGAGCTAGTGTCCATTCTGTTTCTTTGAATCCGTAAGTTTATGATGGGTTGTTCAGTTTTTGGTGCAATTGGAGTAATTTGGATGTAGCCGATTGGCTCTTCATACTCCTCTTCCTCAGGAAGTTCTCCGAGATATTCGTCGACTTCCAAGTCATCTTTCGGTAGTGGTTCTATCGGGTTGCCATGGATGTCCATATGCAGGAGGGAGGGACATTCGGTTTGACGATGTTGAAACCCCTTGCATTTAAAACATTGCATGGGTTCTCGAGTGGCGATGGGCACCCGTGCGATAGACACAACCGTTGATGCGGTTTGAGCCGTGGTCACCGTTGTAGTCGGCGGTGGAGTAACCTTTGGGGTGGTAGTAGTCCCTTTCGACCACCCTGGGTTACTCAGAGCTCTAGCAGCAGTGAGATTGGCGGCTGTCGACCATGGGGCAGCCGGTGGAGGAGGAGTAACATCATCAATGGTGTATTCGTTACTCTCGACCAAGCTATAGACTTGGTCAACTGTAGCTGGATTCTGTTCCATCACTCGTATGCCTAGGTCATTCCTTAGACCATGAATAAAAAATGCAATCTGAACTTGTGGACTCGCCACAAATTTGCATCGCATACGAAATTCTTCGAATTCCTCAATATAATCACTAACATTTTGCTTCCCTTGCTTAAGATCCATCCCTTTAAGCAAGAGGCAGGTCATGTACAACTTGGGAACGTACTTGTCCTTAAGTCGTCTATTTTTTCCCAAGTTAGAGAAGGTTCTCCTCGCGTCGTGCTGCTTCCTTCTCATTTTTCCAGAAGATTTTGGCTTAGCCACTAAGCCGAGCTTCAGCGTATGACACGCATAGCTCGCCGTCCATGTCATACAACTGGAAATAGCTTTCAAGGTCGGATTCCCACTCGGTGTAATCTTTAGGGTTTCTTAACCCTTCGTAAATAGGAACCTCCATTCACACACTCTTTTGAATCATTACTCTGTGAGCTTCCCTACGACGGTCTCTCTCGTCATCCTCATAATGACGTCAATTTGGTGCTCGACGGTTTCTTTAGGTTTTCTTGACCCTTCTTAAATAGGAACCTCCATTCACACACTCTTTTGAATCATTCCTTTGTGAGCTTCCCTACGACGGTCTCTCTCGTTGTCCTCATGATGACATCTTTCAGTGCTTGACGTCAAGCATCTTGTGGCCCGTAATAATCTCTAGGTTTGGGTGTATGGGCCACATTTGGGGCTGCTAGTGGGGTGTACTCCCCATATTTGTGATGTGCTTGTTGCATGTAGGTATGTGGTGGTGCCATTTGGGTGGCCACGGGGGCAGTCAGCCCATAAGTTGGTGGCAGCCCGTAAGTTGACTGAGGTGGAGGTCGAACGATGGACTCCATCTGATATGCCGTAGGTAGCACTTGTTGAGGGTCAGGGACGTGATATGCTTAATGCGGTGTATATGACGACGCCATCACATACTGGGTGGGATAAGTAGAATTTACAGGTGGCGCCCCATATGGGTGAGGCATCACGGTAACAAACAGCCCTTGGCGAACGGCAGTAGTGGGCGTTGATGAGCGACGGTGGCATGCATTGAAGAGGGGGCAGGCGGGCGGGTGGCTTGGCGGCTGGGCAGGCAGACAAACGGCCAGCCTGGTGGATGGGCCGACGGATTGACCGCTGGCCTAGCAGACGGGCAGGCGGACAAACAGCTAGCCTAGCTGCCAATGGGGTAGTGTAGCAGCCGGGCGAGGCAGCCTGGTGGCTGGACGACTGGGCGAGCCGGTTGGACGACCGCACGGGTTGGTCGGGTGGCCAAGCGGTGCAACCTAGTAGTTGGGCAGCCAAGGGGTTGGCTCGTGTCCGGGCAACCGAGTGGCCTGCCTGCCATTTGTCGCGGCCGTGCTACCTGGTGGATCGCAGCTGCCCCCTTGGGCTCACCCCCTGGGGCGTCACTCCCCCAGGGCCACTGCTTGCAGTCACAAGTGGCGGCGCTCAAGGGTTGGGTGTCCGCAAGTGGGCTCACTGGCCGCTTGAAGGCCCTGGGTGAGTCGGTGTCATCGTCTACAGCGGCGGCAACAGAAATCGGATAAGGGTTCCAGAGTTTTTTTTTCAAACTCAAAGATCACACTAGCAGTTTTGTAAATATTGGAAACCCTAAAAATAACTAAGAAAACACATAAATAAAGAAAAAAATAATGGGATCACATTTTTTCAAAATTCTTCATCTCCCTCTACCGATAGGGCCCCCCCTCTTATAGGGGGTAAATATGGGCCTTACCCCTTAGAAGTAAAGGGAAGAAAGCCCAAATAAGGGTCCTAGGGGCCCCTAATAGGAAAGAAACTAACAAACATGCCCGCACACAAACTCGCACGTGCACAAACATACAAAGACCCAAACACATGCCGACAAACACACACAAATGCATACGTTGCCAACAGATCCGAGGCCTACAAAAAAGAAGGATAAGCAAAAAATGAAGTCAAACCTTTGGGCTTGCTTTTTAGGTCGAGTGCCTTGATGGGCAGATTGCACAAGTCATCTCTCACTAAACAAACTGGTTGAGACACGATATTTGAAGCTTGATGGTCCCCCCTCATTTTAGATGCATATGATCTGTAGCACTTGAATCTAGAATCCATCGATCATATTTTCTTTATCTTGCTTTTCTGATTAGAAATGAGACAATGAAATAGTTGTGAATAAAATGTGTTAAGACGTTAAAAAACTCAGACTAGTCTTATCGGTGAATCAGAGAAATTGGACAGTTTCTGGATCAGACTCAAAATTACATCCTCGATGTTCCGTAATTCTACCAAGTTCATGTCAACCATTGAATTAGTAGCTTTAGATCTTTATTGACCCCTATGTCAATTACACTCAAATGTAAGGAAGCTCTTCCTGTAGTCATTTTGCAATACAAATAGTTATCCTTGGTATTTTTTCTCTTCTTACATTATTTAGTGTCAGGTTGATTTCCTTTCCAGTTCTTCCTCTGATGCCTATATGTCATATTTTGAGGTTTTTTGTCTTTAAAGTCTCCAATAAATACTGAATTCAAAATATGATCTAGATAATAAATTTATTCCTGCAATACTCTCAATTCACTCTCTAAAATAATTGCAATATGTATGGTATCTTCAATTTCTGCCTCTGTAGGACAATTGATGATTTCAACTCTATATGCGTCAAATTCATGATTCATGTGGCCAAGTAGGCTACTTCCCATTACACCTTACTAGACCACCATAATATGCCGGATCATCAATATTAGGATTATCCTTTGATCTCTGATCAATCATTTGCCATGCAGATAATTGTCTCTCAACTATACTTAAACAGATTGTGCTCACTAAAAATTTCTCCTTCAGGATCCTAAGACAATATATTGATCAATTTTGGATTATACTGTCCCTTCATCAGTGGTCAAAGTCTAACCTACTTGTGGTGTTTGAAAGGATGGATGTAGAATCTCTGATTGCTGATATAAGAAGATGCAGAGCAGACAATCATATGATCGTGCATAATCTGTAAAGATCAGACCATATGAAACGAAGAAAGGTTGGTAAAAAAATCCAAACTTGTAAGTCTCTGATACCATGTTAAGCTGTGCAACATATAATTTCGTATCATATATTTTCATTCAAATCATAGATCTATGAAACAAATACAAATTTTGAGAAAGGCTCACCTTGAATATGCATAGGGGAGATTCCTGATATCCCCTGAGATCAATCTTCAGATACAATGGAAGAAGCGTTTAGACTGCACAGCTGAGGGAAATATTTCCTCGTTCAAAAAATTAATATGAGGGATTAATCATTCATGAGGTCTCCAATAAAAACCTCAGAAATGTCTAAACAGTTTTGTTAACTTTGGAAATGAAAGGGAAAGCTTCTAAGCTCTGTAAAAATTACCCTACTTGTTGGATCCTAGCTCTCTCGCTTCAACAACTCACTCAGAGAAGAGAAGCACGGGCGCTCACTCGCTTAGTCTCACACAGAGAAAAAAGGTTTTAAGCCCTCACTCTCGTGATCTCACATAGAGAAACAAGATGCAAGAACACTTTGAGAGAGGAAGGAACCTTGATGGGGACAGCTCCCACGACGGATTAGGGGAGAAAGAGGGAAGAGAAACAAGGATGGGGACATCATTTCCCCTCTCTCTCTCTCTCTCTCTCTCTTTGCCTCACTCCCTCTCTCCATCTCCATATCTTTCTCTCTCTCTCTCCCTCTTTATTGCTCTTTCTCTCACTCTCTCTCCCTCCCGCTGTCTCTCTCTCTTCCCCTCCACCTCTCTCTCTCCTCATTATCTCTCTTTCTCTCTCTCCCGCTGTCTCTCTCTTCCCCTCCATCTCTCTCTCTCCCTCTTTATCTCTCTCTCTCTCTCCCGCTGTCTCTCTCTCTCTCTCCCTCTTTATCTCTCTTTCTCTCTCTCCCGCTGTCTCTCTCCCTTTCCCTCCATCTCTCTCTCTCTCCCTCTTTATCTCTCTTTCTCTCTCTCCCGCTGTCTCTCTCTCTTTCCCTCCATCTCTCTCTCTCTCCCTCTTTCTCTCTCTTTCTCTCTCTCCCGCTGTCTCTCTCTCTTCCCCTCCCTCTCTCTCTCTTCGTCTCCATCTCTTTCTCTGCCTCTCTCTCTCTCTCCCTTCCTCTCCATCTCTTTCTCTGCCTCACCCTCTCCCTCCCTTTTTCTACTCATCTCTCTCGTTCTCTCCGTCTCTCCCTCTGTCTCTCCCTCTCCCTCCCCCCACATCTCTCTCTCTTATTAAACCTCCCTCTCTCTCTCTCTCTCTCCATCTCTCGCTCTCTCTTTCTGACGCTTAGAACACAAATTATATACCCTTCAGTGCAAAAGTGGTTTCACAGGTAGAATGAATACGGTTAAATATCCATGCATCCACATTCAGGCATCAACTTCTCTCTTTCTCTCTCTAGCTCCTTTCTCCCCCTGACTCCACTCTTCCCCTCTCCCTCACAGAGATGCAGCGGCTCGATCAGCCTCGATCATGGACTTAACATACAGCTCACCAGCCTTGTATGATGAGCGAACCATGGGCCCGGACGCCACATAACGGAAGCCCTGCCCAAGAAAACGTTGTCAAAGTCAACGTCAGAAAGACCCAGGTCAATGACCCACTAAATTGAGGGTCAGTTTAAATGATAATAATCAACTAAAAGATTAAATTGAGGCTCTCTCCTTCTCTCTCTTCTCTCACTAAAACTGAAGCCACATCAAAGGAGAAAACCAAAGCCTTCTCCCTCTATCCCTGAAAGACAAACAAAATTCGCGCAAAACTAGAACAAAATTCACACAAAGCAAACAAAAGTACCGCACACAGGTCTGTGCAATGTTCTGTTCGAATTTGTTTTTGTTCTGTTCGGAAAACCAAACAGAACGAACGATTCGCACAAATTCGCACAAAAAGAACAGAACGACAATGTCTAGTACTCACCATGTCCATGCCTATGGATCTGTATCTGTCGAAGGCCTCTGGGGTGATGAACTCAGAGACGGGCATGTGGCGCTTGGAAGGGCGCATGTACTGGCCAAAGGTCATGATGTCGACACCGGCGGCTCGGACCTTCTCCATGGTGTGCAGTACCTGGTCTGGTGTCTCGCCGCACCCAAGCATGATGGAGGTCTTTGTGAGTGTGCCCGCTGGAGCCCGGGCTTTGGCCAGCTGCAGAACTCTGATCGACTGCTTGAAGTTGGCTCGGTGGTCCCGCACCGTCCCCTGGAGCTCCTCCACCGTCTCGATGTTGTGGGCAAACACATCGAGCCCGGACACCGCAACACGCTCCACGCATTCTGGGTCCCCTCGGAAATCTGGGACTGCACGGAGGGTGGGGAGTACATTGAAGAACAAGATATCTAAATATGATTTTTTTTTTGGAACTATAAGATATCTAAATATGATAAATAGGAAGATAGGTAGATGATAGACGTAGCCCGAGATGAGGGAGGTAGAGCCAGAGAGGTAGTGACAGAGAGAGGTAGAACGAGAGAAAATAAAGAAAACAGACCGAGAAAGAGAGAGGAAGGGGGAGAGATGAGAGGGATAGAAAGAGAAAAAGAGAGTGATATATCCCCAACATGTATCAAGAATGCACTGTGAAATTCCTTGAGATATTTCAATGAAACTTAAACTGATCCATGATCTAGAACAAGGGGGGGGGAGGGGAGAAGAGAGAGCTATGCGGCTGCTACCAAAAGGAAGAGCTGCTCTCTGTAAAATCAATAACATGATGAAGAATTGACCGAAATGCCCCTAGTGGAATAAATAACAAAAATACCTTTAAATACGATAGGGTAAAATCAGAGAGAGAGGGGAAGAAACCAATAAGGCCAAAGAGAGAGATCAAGAGGCTAATACAATGGGGCTGCAATAGAGAGAGGGCAAGAGAGTAATACAACGAGGCTGCTTTGTAGAGAGGGAAGAGGGTAATAGAGAAAGAGAGAGAGAGAGAAGTAGACTGATGGGTAAGAGAGTAAGTCAGCCAGAGAACAGAGAAGAACTAGAGATAACAAGAAACTGGGAGAGAGAGTGAGAGAAACGCAGACAGACAGATGGGAAAGGTGAGAGAAAGGAGTAGATGAGCAACGTCATCTTCACCAAATCGAATTAACAAATATGATGCTCATCAAAAACAAAATTTTCATACTGAGAGCTTCAACCAGCATCTTTGGCTTCAGTGCTTTAAGCTTCCTCACAGTCTCAGCAAAGTGATTACTGCCTTGATCTTCTAGATCATCGCGATCAACGCTGGTAATCACGACGTATTCAAGGCCCCAAGATGCAATGGCCTCAGCAACATTAGATGGCTCGTTAGGATCCGGAGGAGGCGGGGTCCGAGATGTTTTAACATTGCAGAATCTAGAATTAAAATAAAATTATTAGATTTCAACAAATGAAGAACACGATGCATGACAAAATAAATTTAATTTTCCATTTTGGTGGATTTTTTAATACCGTCATTGCCCAGATTCGAGCTAATGTGATTTGTTTGGAGCATAATCTCGTCCCCGAATATATTTTTTCAGCTGGTCTTAAAAAACATGAAGAAAATAACCGTAGAGAAATTATATGGATTTTTTCATTCATGGGGATGAAATTCGCACTGAAGAGAATTCCTCGACGATTTAATTTCATCAGGCTTGAAAAACAGAAGTTTTTACGCATTTGCTGTAAAGATATCACAAGGCATGGAAAACCATCAGGAGAGTTCTTGAATTAAAACAACCTCCAATTACACGACAAAAAACAGCGCAAAGTTTCATCGGTGCATTCTTTAAATCTCTAGCATGCTTTAAAAAAGGAATAATTCTCGCATTTACCATAAAGATATCAAAAGGAATAAACTTTTTACAGTGAAGTTCTTCATGAATTTAAAAAATCTAATAATGAAGTTTCTTGGAAACTCGTTCTTCAAATTACACGACAAAAACAGCGCAAAGTTTCGTCGATATATTCTTTTAATAACCAGAAATCTGATGGATCAACGGCATCATATACTTCGTTAGGGCACAAAATCGGTACCCAATTATCGAAAAAAACAAACCCAGATCCCCAAAGCCCAATTTCAATTCTCACCTACAACCGCGAGTACAGGTGTCCCCGAGGATCATAATCGTGGCAGTAGCAGTCCCGTTCTCTCCTCCAGACCAGCATTCGCCCAAATTAGGGCACTTGGCCTCCTCGCAAACAGTATGAAGCTTCAATTCCCGCAATTTCGCCTTGATCGCAGCATACTTGGCGCCGCCGGGCACCGATTGCCTCATCCACTTGGGTTTGGGAAGCGGATTCTTCTTCGTGCCTACCTCGACGGAGTAGGCGAAATCGGAGATCGTGGGGGTGTCCTGGGCGAGGCGCCGGCGTAGATCGGCGAGCTTGCTTGATGAATCTGCCATGGGCGCGTCATTGGGCGTGGCTTGAACTGGGTTCGAGGAGATGGCGCGCGAGAAGGGCCGTCGGAGAGCGCTCGAGAGGTGGACGAGGCGAGGATTCATGGCTTGGCCTGGCCTCCCCCCTTCTCTTCTTCTACCTCAAATTCTCAATCTTGCCAAAGCTCTTCACATATCCTCTTTGTGATGGATGGGTTAGTGGAGGATCGGACGGTGGAAATTCACCCATCCTGGCTCACCCATTCTGGTTTCAAATCCGACGGCCAGGATTAGATTTGATTGCTCTAGTGAGCTCTGTGTCATCGTCATCGTCGTCTGAAAACCCGTCATCTCGTGTAGCTTGTGGGACGTAGATTGCCTTGATTGAATGGCTTTGATCGTCATCCTCATTGTCAAGTTTTTATAATGTTGTCGTCATCTAGTGTAGCTTGAGGGACTTATATTGCCTTCATTGAATGGCCTTGATCGTCATCGTCATTGTCATGTTTTGGTAATGTTGTCATCATCTAGTGTAGCTTGAGGGACGTAGATTGTCTTGATTGAATGGCCTTGATCATCATCATCATTTTCATGTTCTTCGTGTAGCTTGAGGGATTAAGATTGCCTTGATTGAATCACCTTGACCGTCATCGCCATCTAATAATCCATCGTCGGTATTCCCATCTTCATTGAGTGCAGTTTTAGGGATCAAGATTGCATTGGTCGAATCGTCTTCATTGTCACCTTCATCTGAAAAGAAATGATCTAATGGAAGATATTAAAGAGTATGTATAGCCCCTCATCCTCTTAAACAATCCAATGGCGACTTAAACCTTAATTGGTCATCCCACTTAGTACTGATGTGTTGGACAATTATTAGAGAACTCTTAAGTGAGTGCTCCTTGGATACTTGAACTCCATACTTTATCCGTTTAAAAAATCTTCTAGATTTCTCCATGCCAAAGCTTTTGAAAATGATGTCTATCCACGTGGATCGGGAAAATTCTAGCAACCTTCTCGATCTATCTATATAGATATGTATTCCCAATATGTAGGTTGCTTCTCATAAATCCTCCATGGAGAAGTTCCTGGAAAACTATACCTTTGCAGACAGCAACATTGCTACATCATTCCCAGTTAGTAGAGTGTCATCTACTTATAACATCAAGAAGTTGATTACACTCACATTTGTCGCCTTCTACACACATCACCCAAAGCAATATGTCCACCGAGGTTTCCAATGAGGAAAGCAGTCTTGAAATCTATTTGATAGATCTCATTATCATAGTCTGCAACTACGGCGAAAAGGATCTGGATTAACTTAGTCATACCATCTGGTGAGAAAGTTTTGTCATCATCATCTCCTTATCTCCAATGTTAGCCTTTTGCAACCAACCTTACTTGTACATGTCAAATTGTCAATTTGTCCATTTGCACAAAACTATTTTCTTAAAATCCACCAACACCCATTAGGCATTATACCTTTGAAGTGTCAATAGAGTACCATACTAAGTTTTGGTGCATCAAATGAATCTTAAAATCCTTTACTTCCAACCATTTCAAGGAATTGGAACCTTGAAGTGCCATATCATAGGTCACAAGATTATCATCCTTATGGTATGTCTCGACTTCACCCAAAGGAATATGTCTAACATATTTATCAGATTATCTTACTAATTCTAATTTGTGGTTTCATTATATAATTGAACATGTTATGGATTTTATTCATCATCTGATGAGCTTGTAGTTTTGTTTTTACTTGGAATTTCTTCCAAAACTACTTTACTCATATTATCTTCTCGCAGAAGATATTCAATCTCTAGTAGATGTTACTCTTTGCAATACATTACTCTTTCTCGAAGGATGAAGATTCACTTGATAAAATAGCCTTGATTGACATCATAGTCAGATATTATGTCATCAGTGTTATTATTGTCATTAAATGTAGCTTGAGGGATAAATATTACTCAATCAAACATCATTTACCATCACAGTCATCCAAAAACCTCTATCATTGGTATCATTCTATTCATCCAGAGTAGGATGATTGCTGACGATGCCTTGATCAAATACCCTTAGTTTACATCATCATCTGAAAAATCTGTCATTTTATCACTATTTTCATTAAATTCAGCTCGAGGAATGAAGATTGATTAGCTTTGATCATCACAGAATCATCAGAAAATCCTTTATCTTCATCGCATTTATAAAATCATTATCTTCATCGCACTTATAAAATCAGTTGGAGCATCATTATCCTTTCAAAATCCATCATTTAGTATTTTTAATATCATCGAGTGTAGCTTGAGGAAATAAGTTTGCATGTTGACTCAATCAAACGTCCATCATTTTCAGGAAAGTAAAATCATTTTATTAAACTTTATGATCTAAATGCAGTAAATAAATCAATTTTCAATGATCGAAACATTTACATGTAGTAAATAAAACTTGGAAAGTGGGATAGAAATGTGTTCACTAAACATAGGTAACATTTGATTTAAGATTATCTTATAAAAGCCTTTCATTGTCAAAAAACAACCAGTCTGAAAAAAAAGAGGAGTATACGAGACCACGATTGTTACTCTTTAGTCTTCAACCATGTTCATGTATTCCACATCGTGCTCCACCTTTATTCTTCTCACCCTCATTAACTAGGAGTTCATAATCCTCAACACAATAGTTATTTTGCCCTTTAAAGAAGCCATGTTGACTGTAATGATGGACCTTCCAACTGACAAGAGTTGTTACGCAATGAGAGGAGTGACACAAATACAAAGATACTCCTTTACAACGTCAAGTCTAAGGAATAAATATTGGACAGTCTTTATCTTTTGCTATTTTTTTCTGTTTGCCAATTATCCTGCTATGTAGGTAATTTGGGAAATGATTACGCAATTCAGACATAGCGGACAGCATAATAAATAGCATGTTCTTTTGCACATGGATATTATTGGAAACTTCATGCACATATACAGATGACCTTACATCCTTATTACTGATGACGTATTGGCCTAGCTATGCACATAAAAGTTGATTCACTTTTGGGAAATCTTTATGGTGCTTCATGGATGGATCAAGGGCTTCAGCCACCATCTAATAGAATTTGTCTATTATGATGTCATTGTACTACAAAGTTTGAATCTGTAATGTGTATGTATGCTTCAAATAATCCAATTGGTTTTGCATAAGTAAAAATCTTCCCTGGTCACATGATTCACACATGATTGAGACACATGTTTAACCACCTAATATGGAGACAAACATTGGTGTGCTAAATAGATCGGCATAACAAGGGGTACAATGATTGGGCAAAGATGTCAATCCTTTTGGAATCCTCATGTGTTTGTGGTAATTTTTCTGTTTGATCTCTAAAAGATCTTAAGAAATCTGGTCTAAGACCTTTTTCTCCACAACTATTCTAATCAAAATTTGCAATCTAGGTTTTGATATTTTTGGAATGTCCACATGCCAATTGTTCATGTTGGTTAGCTGAAGGGTTTCACACATTTTAAAAACTTTTGGGTTATAAGGGCCTTGATCTGGATGAAAACTTTGAATGAATCACAAGAGAAGACATACAAGGAATTCTAAATGCATCAACAAAAAAATGAATCGAATCACTTGGCATGGAACACATCCATGATTTCTTCGACCCTCGAGTGATACAAGTTGAATTGCTCATGTGTGAATCTCCTCATTAGCATTGGCGAGCTCCGTTCACACCGTTGTCATCATTAAACCATCCCAATTGCATCAGGAACAAAGAGGAGCTATGGTGAGAAGGGATATGAAGGGAAAGGGCCTTGAACCATTCTGGCCTTGGGGAATTTTGTTCAAGGGCTTCCCTTCTTTTGATAAGTGGGTATTATGAATAAAACCCCCACACTTCAAGAATATTTTACGACATCCAAATGAGAATTTGAGTGTGACCCTTTAGGCCATGTAGTAGTATAGTTAATTACTCTAGTGGCCTAATAAACTTTATTGCCCTTATAAATAAATTAATTATTTATATCATCTCATATATTGATTAATGCGGGATCAAATTAGCCCAATTGATAGGGCGAGTCTCCAGCCCGTAGGATGCCTAGCTACATCTCATGATCTAGAAGATACAAAGGAGTGTGTACCGACTCACTCATAGAACTTGTCCATCATCACGTACCGTGTACATATAGTACCTCATCAACTTTATACTCCTAGGATGACATAGGGTATAGTCAACTATGAAACCCTAATCAGTCATCCTAGTCAGTATTGGTGCATTTTGAAATTATTGGATAACTCTTCTTTGACATTTCACTACCTTAGCAAATGAATTCATCACATCATCTTCATTGAGCTTTCTCCTCTTATAATGAGGGCAGATGATCCCATCTTGATCACTCAATTGTCTTCGTGAACTTCTCAATGCACTAGAACAAAGACTGCTTAGGATTCCATGATTAGGAACTTGCAGATCATAATCAAAGTACAACCATCTGTCCACAAGACATCTTTAGTGTATCAAGTTATGGGACAACATACACAACTGTGATGTAAATAAAACTGCATTACAGTTTGGTCTAATACTATACAAGGATTCATACGTATCAATTCTGTGAACTCTTTATGCAGAATGACACTCACTATCTATCCTTCGTATCTCCACATTATTAGCCACAAGACCTCACATATCATATGAGTGAGGGTATTATATCTAGATACTTCAAATAAAAATATTTAGAACATGTGCTTGAAGGACTAGAAATCTTCATATTATGATCTCATAATCATTCACTAAGTCTGATCATGTGTTCATGGACTTCGTTATAAGTGTCACACGTGCACTATACATTGTATTAATGAAAATGGAAGGATATTTGGAATGTGTGATTGGCTTAAAAGCTACTAATTTATTCTATCAATATTAATCACTTTTAGAGGACTTCCATATCATAGTAAATAATATAAGGCACTTTTAGTTTATGCATCTTCGATAGCCTTGATTCTACTCTTATTCACAAGTAGATGTGGAATGTCATATAGCTTTCCACCAACTTGGAGAAGTAAATTTAGGATGCGTACTAACCACCTCTTCTTCCAACATAAGGTGTGTGATATTTTTTTGGGTCTCAATGACACATCCACCACAAAAAAATAATTAAAATACTCAACCCCACATTTATACATTTAGGACAGTAAAAAAAAAAAATTAAAATAAATGGACATCTGATTCAAAAAGTAACAAAAATGGAGTCTAGAAAAAATAATGAAGAACATGATAATACCATAAATAATAGAAAAATGGGAAGGATTAAAATGTAAATTGATTGAAATTGAAATTAAACTAGGCGTTATAATGAATTAAAATTCAAAAAATTTAAATGATGACTGGTAAGGAACGTAACTGAAAATGAATTCTGACCAAGTAATGGAGCCTCATGATACCTTTATAAAATGAAAATTGGCAGTTACAGGTTAATAAGTTAACAAATAATTTAACATTTAACTGGCGGAAGATGGGAAATGAAACTAAACACGACGTTAGACTAAGTTATAGAATGATACAAAGTTAGGCAAAAATAAAATATATATGCACTTGAACATAAAACACTGAGAAAATTATAAATGTAAATAAAATTACAATTAGCATACATTTAGAAAAAAAATAAAATTATTAAAAATGTCATATAAGAAACATAGTAAAAAATGAGATGTTAGTGTAGTAAGCTAACAAAAAACTAAAGACTAAAATATGAGAATTGAGTGGATAGAATTTCTATAATTTAAACTAATAACTGAGATGTAAAAAAAGAAGTTTAATTTAAATAACAGTAATGGAGAATATATGAGTAAATTGAGCATTGGAAACATCGGCAACGGGCGGCGGCACTTGTAGAGGCAGTCTTAGTTGGCAACAGATGTATAATAATTCAAGTACGTAATCACTAGGCACGCCGTCATTCATGATCTGTGCAGTCGATCCATATCATTTAAATTGTGACCCCTATGTGGAGGTGGAGACCTGTGGCTTACCTAGGAATCCACTAATCACCTCCAACCTCTCCATATCTTTTTGTGATGACTTATCAGAGGTGGGAACATATGGCTCGGATTCAAAGATCTGATTTATTGAATGGTCTTGGTAATGATTGTCACCTGTGATCATTATCATATTCATCTTCGTGTGTACCCTGAAAAGAGGATGACAATTTCATACCTTTCATTTCATTCATCACCAGATGCGATTTACTCTAAGTTTATGATTGACATCCGTCTATTCAATTATCCTTTTTGTCTATGGCCCATTCAGACTCTACAATAGATGACTGACTGAAATGACATCCCATCCCAATTTCTCATCCCTATTTAGGTATTGGGATAGTAGTCCATTCCATAATGGAACTTGCACCATGCCAGTTAGCCCAATCTGATTTCCAATGCAACAGTTGGGTTGAAAGGATCAATTGATTCTACATCATCGCTATCATCATATAATGCAAACTAAGGGATGGTGACAGTTTTATCCAATGGACTAGAACAAAACACTTCATCAAATGAATAATATGGTCATTTTATAGCTTTATTTATGACCAAGACTTTTTTTTTCAACATCACTATTATGCATTATCTATCATCATATGATTGAGGTTAGCAAAAGGATAATGATATTTTTTTCATCACCAACATCATCTTATCATTGTCATTGTGGCAAGCATAAAACATGATGACTATCTCATTGTCATCATTGGCTATTGCAAACACCACTCACCAATTTGATCAAGAGGGTGCATTGATGATTGATTGTAAAGGGTCAATTGATTGACCAAACTACTGGTTCATAAATTTCATGATAGATAGGAAATGGTCCTCTGAATGTTTACCAAGAATTTTCTACTTTGGATGTCAATGTTTAAACACCCAACTTATAGATCCATCTAATTTCAAAATTATTTTAGAATTATCTCATATAAAAATTTAAAATTAGTTCTCAAGATTAGGGTAAAAATGTTTCATACTAAAGTTAAATTCAAGATATGGGACAAGTCATTAAAGTTGCGAGATTGGATACTTCTTTATCATTTTCCTTGGATTATGAGATAATTCCCAATTCTTGAAAACACAAGTGAGGTGAACGATTTACTTCATTTTGAACTTGAATAAACGTCAAGCAAATGCACAAATAAATTTTATGATTTTAGGGTATCAAATGTTATGATTATGTGAAAGAATAAACAGCCTATGCTTAAGATACCTAAAGAAAAGAGCCCATTTCCTAAGGCTTTATAGTGATCCCTTCTAAATCATATTATAGTATCATTATAGTAAACTTCAAACAAGGTTTATATGTATTATCTTTTTCAAAAACCTTTCAGAGAAACATTTAAATTCATCACATTTCTTCTCCAGTTCATTCATCTTTCTATTTTTTTTATTGGCAATAAAACATCGTGCCGTGTACGACCAACCCAAGGGTTGTGCCTGTAGATTAGTCCAGCCCGCCCTGAACACCACCTAGGGGGTTTATATATTAAGTGGAGTGTTTATCAGTGTTTATAGGCATGGAGTGAGCATAAATGCCCTAATTACACACGAACCCTACTCACCCACATCCATGGTGCAAAAAGAAAAAGACACAAGAGATGATACCGAGGCTGCTCTTAGAGAAAGCCGTAGGCTTCAAAGTTGTACGCATGTCCCTCGGAGTTGGTGCGACATCGAGTATGAAGGTCCTCGCACCATATTCGGATGTGAGCATGGATGTGTGCTGAGGGACATCAGTTTGGCAAGAGGTCCGGTACTCCCGCCACTAGTGCTCCATGCGATACAACACTCTCGAGGACTAGCCTTCAGGAGGAGACACTGCGTGCGGAGAGCAGGCAAGCCAAGGCTCTCAACGCGATGACAACCATGAGCTGCACGGGGGAGGTCCTACCAAATGATGAAGAGGGAGGGGTGCTGGAAATATACGTGGCCAGCAAGCCAATCACACATTCCACATCTCGTTCCATGTTTATTAACATAACATATTTATTGTAGTGCATGTGTGATGCTTATAATGAAGTCCATGAATACATGATCAGACTTAATGAATTGTGATGAGATCGTAATACGGAGATCACTAGTCTTTAAGCATGTGTTCGAAACATTCCTATTCGAAGGATACACCAGAAGGACATCGAAGTATCCGGATAGAATAGCCTATCTAGCCTTACTCATATGATGAGTATGGTCGTTCCCCTAGCCATTAGTGTGGAGACACTAAGGATAGATAGTGGGTGCTCTTTAGTGGAAAGAGTTCACTGAATTGATCTGTATGAATCCCTAAATGGTATTATACCAAACTGTCAATCAGGTTGATTCATGTCACGGTTGTGTAAGTGGTCCTTAGATCTGAGACACCAAAGACGTCTTGTGGATGGACGGTTGTACGTTGGCTATGGCCAACGAGTCTCTAGTCATGGGATTCTAAACGGTCTTAATTCGGATGCATCAAGAAGTACACGAAGGCGATTGAGTGGTGAAGATGGGATCCTCCACCCTCGGTATAAGAGGTGATAGCTCAAGGAAGATGATGCGATGAAGTTCTTGGCCAAGGCAGTGAAATATCATAAAAGAGTTCTCTGATGATTTCCGAATGCATCAGTACTAACTCGGATGAACGATTAGGGTTTGACAGTTGACCATACCCTAAGTCATCCAAGGAGCGTCAAGTGGATGAGGGATTATACATACACGGTAACCGATGATGAACAAGTTCAATGAGTGAGTCAATACACACTCCTTCGTATCTTCTAGGACACGAGGTGTAGCTTGGCACCCCACGTGTCGGAGTCTCGACCTATCGATTGGGTTAAATCGATCCGACATTAATTAATCTATATGATGATATAGTTAATTAATTTGGAAGGCCAATAAAGGTTATTGGGCCGCTGGAGTCATTAACTAGACTTATACATGGGCCTAGAGGGTCACATGCAAATGGTCTTTTGGACGTCGGGAGATATACTTAAGTTTTGGGGTCTTTATGAAAAATACCCACTTAGTATAAATAGGGGAAGGCCCTGAATGAAATTCACCCAGGCCAGAATTGTTCAGGGGCCTTTCCCCTTCTTCTCCACTTTCCCCACACCCCCTCTCCATCCCTGATGTGATCCGGACGACGTAACGACGCCGACGGAGAAAGAACGGGGCTCGTGAATGAGAAGGAGGAGATTCGACGCGTTGAGGACCGCGTGGATACGTCTAGAGGCTGTACACTTGAGCAGCTTGACTCGTCTCGCTTCGGGATCGAAGAAATCACGGATGTGATCCGTGAAAAGGTACTTCGTTTATTGTTTTCATTGATGCCGTTTGATTCGCAAAAGTCTTCCGCTGCGCATCGTTTTTGTATTGTTCATCCGGATCCAGGCCTCTAGAACCCAACAAGGGGGTGGGGAGCATACCACATAGTTGTGAAGGCATCTACCGTCTAGTTCCCCACGCACAACTGGTGGCGAATGCTGGTCATGCGGGGGCGACACCATATGATGTCTTGCCATATGCTCGGGAGACACCACTTTGAGCTTGAGCTTGCACTGAGCATGTTGACCAACTACTGTGAGTCTGATTCTATGATGATATGGTAAAAGTTACGCTCCTCATAGAGGAACAAACCATCAGGTGTTGCCATAACCTTGGTTATTGTGATAGTTTGGACTCCATAGAAATATGAAAAAGTAAAAAGAGTACTTGATAATCTCAATTTTAGGGTTAAAATTCTTCGTTGGTAATTGAGATTATTCAATAAAATATATTTGATCGTACTTGAAAATACTTAGTTAGTGATGAGTACGGATCGTCTCCACAGGGAACAATGATTAAGGAATTACTTTCTTAAACTAGTGATGATCAATGAGCGATCTAAAAAAACACAATTCAAGGATATGAGCGAGTGATATCGATTAAGTACTTAATTTATGTGTAAAGTTAACTAAAATAAAAGAGTAAGTGATTGTCACGGACACGATAATGAACAATTGTATGAATGAGGATAGTGGTTGGATATGGAATGGCACGATGACAAGGATGGAGAGATGAAAGAGTGGGGACGTAAGTAAGTGAAGTGATAAATGAAACGTTGATAAAAAAAAACTAGAACTATGATAACGATGATGTTGGGAGAGAAACAACGTAAGGCGAAGAGACTTACCTTAGATTCTTACGTTCCGCCATGATCACGGCGATTTACGAGTGCCGGTAAGCTCCCCCTCTTCTCTTTTGTCTCTTCCCATACACCCAGGACACCAAGAACACTCTTGATGGATCTCAAAACTCACTCTCTTTCAATCAGCCCACAAAAGTGGGAAGCAAGTTCAAGATGGTTTTTCCAATGATCCAGGCCTCTATTTATAGATTAGAGGGTACGGATAGAAAGAGGAGGGGAAGATGAAAAGTTATGGCCGTTGGAAGTTGAAGCAATCCTAGCCTTTAATTTCTTCTCTCTCCTCATCAATGTCAGCAGTTTGTGCCTGTCAAGAAGTCAAAGCACTTAGTATTCTGTGGCTTTTCATATTCCATGCCTTTTTGTATTATGTGGCTTTTCATATTCCATGGCTTTTCGTATTCTGTGGCTTTTTGTATTCCGTGACTTTTCATATTCCGTGCCACATGTATACGTCAAAAGGATAAAAAACAAAGAAAAAATATCTTTCTCAATGCTGACGTGGCAGCGCATCCGCACGCCACGTCACACTATGCCATTAAAAAAACAAAAAATACTTAAAATTTCATATTAAATCAAATAAAAGCTCAAAAAATACGTATAAATATACATTTTGAATCAGAAAATTCATATCTTTCCAAATTTAATATCCAAAAATTCCATAAAAATCGTATTAGTTCTCAAAAAATTATATTCTTTTAGAATATACTATTAGAAAAATCCTAAAAATATAGAAAATTCAGAAATTTGTTCTAAAAATAGATTTAATCATTTTAAGCTTGATAACATGCAAATATGAGTGATTTAATGCATAAACACGCATAAATATAATAATATAAGGCACTAAAAATGCATGTTATCAGTACGCCCTATGTGATCTCATAGAATACCAACCCCCTCCCGCCAACTAGTCCTAGGTTTCCTTTGGCCATGCCATCCATATTGAGCTTTAGAATGCCCATTGCTGATGGGTGCCAATGGGCAATCTATAACCGAGTGGTGATGGGGTTCAAGGCCACATGGATGCCCTAGGTGCTTAGTAATTTGCAGGTAACTAGGGAGCTCCAAGAAGCGGGTGGTATGAGGTGGTGCGTGCACTATAACCATGGATTGACGCATCGCATTACATCATGTGCTTGCATGGGAGACCCTACAAAACAAGAAGAATTTTTCCTTTTCCATATCTCTCATAGTAAGTAAGCTATGATGATGTGTAGATAGGGGCTCCACTTAGAACATGTTGACTTGATAAAGATCTTGCCAAAACACCCTAAAGGTGTTAGAGGAGTAAGGGTACGTAAGAGCAGGCACCAATGATGAGTAATGGGCTCCAACATTCTTTAACAATCTCACTATGGAAGAAAATGTGTTCCATAGCCTCAACCTGAAGAGCAGGGAAACCATGGCAAAGCCAATTAAATGAGTGACCAATACATGTCGCCCGATCATCAATAGGGAGGCCACAATGAATGAGCCTCCAAAGGAAGAATGAGATGCGAGTGAGAATCGCCTGATGCCATATGCGGCAATCCCAAGTCTATATAGGGAATCTCTCTTGAAAACAGTTCCAAGAGGACCGACAAGAGAAACTCCCATCAATTGTGAGCATCCAAATAGCTTGATCAAGAGAGGGCCCTATGGCAGTAGCCATAGCCTGTGGTAAGGCATCTAACTATAGACCATGATTCTCCCATAGGAGTCGCGTGTTCCCCGTTAGAAACTGTGCCACAGTCAATCGTGGTCGATGATGGACAAAATGAGGGTAGCAGACTAAGGTTGTGTTAGCGAGCCATGCATCATACCACGCCCTAATCGTGCATGGGCTGACGAGCCAACGGGTCATATGGGATATCTCTACCCAATGTCGCTGCCAAGTCCACCACCTTTTGTTGCCCTTGATATCAGACTCCCTACGAGCCCACTCACCGTACATGGACGAGATGAAGCTCCTCAACCGACAAGCTTATGGTTCATCTTTCCATTTAACCTCATGGAACATCCTCCCTACATTGATATATTATTTATCTAATAAAATATTTTAAATATTAGCAAAATACATACTAGAAAACCTCGATGACTATGTGAATGCTTGGAAGTTCTTGTTATATGGAATGTACATATGAGTACTTGAATAAAGCACCAAACAGGCCAACTAATTTTGCATCATGACACATGCATTGGTGCATATTAATTTTTATAGTCATTCCAAAAGTTTTGAATAGTAAAAGATACCTTATTCTTAGCTATTTAAGTTATCAACTGAAACCATAGAATTCATAGATTCCTCATCCCTAATATATTTTGATATTTAACCAATTTGTTTTCATGAATTGTCTAATACCAGTAAATATAACTTGAAATTAAGGTTTTTAATTAATAATTGAGCTCATAATTGCATCATATTCGATAAAAAGTTTGTGTCATGTAATAGAACTTAAAAAATGAACTAGACAGAGTCATTTTCTTGATTTATCAATGCAGTTCCATTAGTTGAAGAGAAAGTTTTTGACCAAACATTCCTATATCTTGTCACCAAAGTAATGCACGCATGCACAAACTCAATATAATCTGCATATTCTCAATCCTTGAGATATGATATATACAATATGCGTAATGAATCTTGAGGATATTTTAAATTTATAGATTTCTTTGTATGCACATCTGACACTCATTAATTATGCACTTCAATACATGTTATCAAAATGTATAGCTCTCATCAAATATGCCCTTCAATATGTGTGATAATTATTATGCCATTCAATACATCTAAAATTTATCTGAAATTGCCATAACTTTTCATAAAAGAAATAGTCATATAATGGCAGTTAGTTGGAATGTGTATGACTCAGACTTGACAAAGATTTTTGTTACCTCATAATGGATGTTTTAATATGCCACGGATGTAATTATGTTCACGATACACTGCATACATTGTTCTCATTTAAGACCCAATCCTTTTATAACACTACATGTGGTTATCTAATTATAAAAACATTTATTCATGAATGTGCTTGAAATATAACTGAGCACATCATATTCCTGTGAAACATTGTATACAATCAAACTGTATCATCGTACTTTAGGATGGCACAAAAGTTAAATATACTTTTAAAAAAGCAGCATAGTTGCAGGACAAAAATCATAGTTATTTACCTTACCATTACCCTCCCAACACTTCTTTGAAGCCTCGTTTGCCGCAAAGCCAAGCGAGCAACAATCTCTGCCACTCTATTTATTCATCAAAAATTTTAAATCCAGCAGGATGTTGCAGGTCAAACAATCAGGAAGGACAGTCTACTGATATTTTGAAAAATGAGAAAGATCTGTACGACCAAGTATACCCAAAATAAATAATTTACTACCAATGAAAGAATAACCATAATTTCATAAGTTTTACCACATGTTTCTCTCCTATACCACAAAGCCTTCAATTGGGGAAATGGTTTCGTGTTATTCAGGCAAAGATTCCCTTTAAATAATTGAGCTTTAAATCAGATCAATTGACCCATCTGGAAGGTCTGCCGACCAACAATCTCATATCATCAGGAAGCTACGTCGACAGTTTTGAAAACTGAAGGAGATAAGTATACGACCAAATATCCATAAAAAGAATGAACAAACTATCATTAAACTCCCACATGTTTTCCATGAATGGTCAAACAGTTTCCTGATAAACATGTGCATTTTCCCTTTAAATGATTGAACTTTTGATAATATCAGTTGACCCCAGTTGACCAACACATCTCATGTCACAACGAAGCTACGTCAACGGTTCTGAAAACTAGTAGAGCTGTTTATACGACCAAATATCCATAATATAAAGGCTTCATCATCATATAAAGTGTGAACGAAGTATCATAATATTTCCAACATATTTTCCATGACTGCTGCAATAGTTTAGGATTTGCTAAACATGGGTATTTTACGATGAAATGATTGAGCTTAAGATATATCGGTTGAACCAAGTTGAAGTTCTATCAAACTACACATCTTATGTCATCACGAAGCTACATCTAAGGTTCTGAAAACTAGGAGAGATTGGTATACGACCAAGAAAGAATGACCATAGTTTCATAAATCTTCCTCCGCGTTTGCATTGAATGGTGCAATAATTTAACATTTGCTAAACAACGGTATTTTCCCTTGGAATGATTGAGCTTTAGATATGTTCCGTTGACCCTAATTAAAGTTTGTCCGACCAATATATCTCGTCACCACGAAGCTTCGTCAACTGTTCTGAGAATTAATAGATATATTTATAATAAGAATGACCATAAAAGAAGTATAACCACCAAAGAAGGAATGCACACAATTTCATTAAATTTCCTCCATGTTTGCATTGAATGCATCAATAGTTTAGCATATTGCTATACTATGGTTTATAATATAATGATAAACATGGGTATTTTCCCATTAAATGAACATAGATTAGAATATATTGTTAAACATGGGTATTTCCCATCAAACGAACACAATTTGGGATATATTGCTAAGCATGGGTATTTTCCCACCAAATGATTGAGCATTAGATGAAATCGGTTGACCCAAATTGAAGTTATTCCGACCAACACATCTCATGTCACCACAAAGCTACTTCTACGATTCTGAGAACTTAGAGATATATTTAGACGATGAAATATCCATAAGAAGGAACGAATAAAATTTCATAAAATTTGCTTCATGTTTGCATTGGATGGTGAAATATTTTGGTAAAATGGGTATTTTCCCATCAAATGATTAAGATTTAGATGAAATCGGTTGACCCGAATTGAAGTTCTTCCGACCGATACATGTCATGTCACCACGAAGCGACTTCTTCGGTTCTGAAAAGATATATTTAGACGAAGTAATGAATAAAATTTCATAAAAAAATTGCTCCATGTTTGCATTGGATGGTGCAATATTTTGATATTTCCTAAAATGGGTATTTTCTCATCAAATGATTAAGATTTAGATGAAATCGGTTGTCCGAAATTGAAGTTCTTCCGACCAACCCATTTCACGTCAACACGAAGCTAGATCTACGGTTCTGAAAATTGAAGTAATGAATACAATTTCTAAAATTTGCTCCATGTTTGTAATGAATGGTGCAATAGTCCATTAGCAGTTGCTAAACATGGGTATTTTCCCATCAAATGATTGAGATTTAGATAAGATCGGTTGACCCAAGTTGAAGTTCTTCCGACCAACATATCTCATCTGCAATCACGAAACGACGTCGACGGTTCCAAGCTGACCTTCCCGAAGACGTCGACGGCCGAGATCTTTTCAAAAACCAGCCGTTGGAAGCCGTAGGCGAATCCCAAACTTAGAAAAGACCAGTTCTTTCCTCTTCCTCTCGCCGACCCCCCCTCTGTTCTAAATTTCTAATCCCTGGTTTTAGTTTCTTCGTCAATGATTGATAATCTCGCCGTCTCTCCGATTTGAACGCGGTTCGGGATTCAAAAGCTGTGATGTTCGATGGGGGCCAGCTCAGGCCCCTCTTGATTTGCATTCTGATAAGATTCTGACGCCCTCTCTCTACCACCCTCGTCGTCTTTCGTGGGTACTTCTCTGTCTTCTTTCTCTCTCTTCTCTCCGTCAGCGCATCTTTCCTTCTTATCATGCAGATCTTTGCACGTCTGTAACTTTATCTTGGGATTCCCCAGTTACCGTGTCGGATTCACCCCTACTTCTCCCAGACAGATAGAGAGAGATAGAGAGAGATTTTAGAGAGAGAGAGAGAGCTTTTAGAGAGAGAGAGAGGAGACCCTTTACGTGACTGCTCTTCTCCTCTCCGAATTGATTCTTGGATTGGAAAAAGACGAAGTCTTTGTCGCTCAGAGAGCTCTCAGATCCCCGGATTCGAAGCTGGGCTGGCCTCCAGAGGTGAGCTGTTCTTGCAGGGGAAGACCGATTTCAAGATCTGAAATCTTCTTCTTTCAGGGGTGATTATCTGTCAAAGATGCTCTTTCGACTTGTTCTAGCCTTGGTGGCGACGCTCCTGATCCCTCTCTCATCAGCGTACACTTACGAGGAAGATGGTAGTCTCTCTGCTTGATTAAAGATCGCATTTTTCTTTGCATTTTCTTGTGTAGAAATCTTGGGGAGCTCTGATCTTGTAAGTTTTTTTTCTTATTTTTGTAATTTGTTTATAATTTTTTGTTTCAGTGTTTGCTATTAATGGGTTATATGTGTCGCTGGGCTCGCCCCCAATACCGGGATGGACGCCCAACGGAGGCGATCCCTGCACGGAAAGCTGGCAAGGAGTTCAGTGTGTGGGGCCGAACATCACTGGAATGTGCGTTGTTGTTCTTAATCTCATTCATAAATTCAACTTTAAATTATATTGTGGATGGTGTTCTTGGCAGAATCCTCAACGGAGCGAACTTGGGGGGAGTATTGGGAGACACTCTGGTGAACTTTTCCTCCATAATTACGATGTGGGTTGCTCGATTTTTCATAGAACTTTGATTTTTTTGGCGGGGACTTTGGTTTTTTTGATGATTTGTTGTTAAGTTGGTTTTTTTTTGTGGGTCTGGCAGAGACCTGAGTAATAATCACATCGGAGGGAGTATACCGGAAGGTCTGCCTTCTACTATGCAACGATTGTAGGTCTTAATGCCCATTTATCTTCGGTTTGTCAGATTCCTGCTATGGATTCTAAGGGTAATTTACTATCTTTTTTGTTCTTTTGGTCAGCTTTCTATCGGATAACGCGTTCACAGGAAGCATCCCAGACTCTCTATCCACCCTGGGAAGCTTGACTGACATGTAAGTTTTATGGATTTTGATATCTGTGTTTTGTTTTTTCTTATTTTTCTGACTGGGTCATGATTTTCTCTCTATGCGCAGGTCTCTCAGCCACAATATGCTTTCTGGTGCCTTACCAGATTCTTTCCAGGCACTAACTGGGTTGATTAATTTGTGAGTTTCCTTATGATTAGATCTTGTTACCTGCTCCTGGGATGTTTCCATGACATGGGGTTGCACTATTTCTTTCTCTAGGGACCTCTCTTTCAACAGTTTGAGTGGAACTTTGCCCCCATCGATGGCGAGCTTGTCATCCCTGACAACCCTGTGAGATTTTTGCAAACAGACCCTTGCTCATTTCTGCTCTTGTTTCAACTATCTGACTTCTGAATTCTCCGGCAGACGCATTCAGAACAATCAGTTTTCAGGGGTCCTTGATGTTCTTCAAGGCCTTCCTCTCATGGATCTGTAAGCGTCTCATGGATCTACTATTGCGAAATGATTTTTACTTTTTGGGCTTTAAAATCTCAATGATATTTTAAACTGGGGTTTAATTTTCTTAATTAAACTGGGTTTTTTAGGAACATAGAGAACAACCTTTTCTCAGGGACAGTGCCCGCAAAACTGTATACGATTCCTAACTTCCGGCAAGTGTCTCCCTTTAAATAGACTTTTCATGGTTTGGATCCCTTTTGATCATTTTGATCTGACTGGTTAACAGATCAGACGGCAACCCTTTCAACACAACTGCCCCACCATCTTCTTCTCCACTGTCTCCTCCAGCAACGCCTTCAAAGCCAGGAAGCCGGCCATCAGCACAGGACAGCCCCTCTGAAGATAATGGTGAGAAGAATAATAGTGAGGGGAAGAAGAAACTTTCCAACCAGAGAATCATTGGGCTTGCATTCGCTGGTGCAATTACAATCATCATATTGATCTTGGTTGTGCTCTTGGTCCTCAACTACTGCCTATCAAAGCAACGCCGGCGAAAGCAAACTCATGAGAATGTAGTGAAAATAGAGGAGCTTGCGGAAAGACCAAGGCAAAGAGAATCCCCAGTCCGTCCTCCATTTGCTGTCTCTTCTGGCAAGGGTAAGAAAAAAAATCAAGGCTTTCTCTATTTTGAGTTGCTTTTATCCAGTTTAGTGATATTTTAGAAAATGCAGTCGCAGTGGCATTGCCCGTAGAACCAGATGTGAAGAGAGAGGAAGAGCGGAGGGGAGCAAAGACGGTTGCTGCAGCGGTTGGGTCCCCACCAGCAGAGTTGCCGGCAGTTGTGACACCACCAGCAGAGTTGGCGGCAGTGGCGGCAATGGTGGAGAAGCCACGGATTGTGCAGGAGAAGAAGAAGTCCTTTCCAGAGAATTTTGACTTAGCTCCTATCCCTGTGGTGAATCTTAGCCCTCCGACGTCAGTGGCATCATTCTCCGTAGGCTCGCTTCAACAGTATACTAACAGCTTCACCGAGGAGCGCATCATCCGGGACAGCCGACTTGGTAGAGTCTATCATGCAAAGTTACCAGATGGAAAGGTATTTTCTCTCTAGATTTGTCTTCCTGACTGATTTAGTCTCTCAATACATTGGTATATCTGTTTACATTTATTTCTGAGGCTCTCTTTTGATTTTTTCGTCCTGCTGTTTTCTCTGTCTTTGTTCATTCTCCCGTCTGTTCCTGCTGCTCTCTCATGCATCATGCCTATCTCGTTCTCTCTGAACTACTGGATATCTGTCTTTCTGTCTTCCACTTTGACTTCTCTCTCCGTTCTCTCCACCTCTCTTTCTCTCTCTCATTCGAATATGTTTATGTTTCTATCTCTCCCACTGCCCATATTTGTTCCTTTTTGTTCTGTCTTTGCCTCTCAGCCTTTCATAAACTGTTTTTGACTCTGTACTGCTTCTTTCGTGTCTTTCTGACTCTCTCATTCCGTTTTTCTCTTTTTTTTCTAACTCTGTTTCTCTCTATCCGCCTCTTTATTTATTTCTCATCTCCCATCTCTTTCACATCTTCTTTTCTGTCTCTGGAAGTCTCTCTTCAGATTTTCACTTTTCTTGTCCTATTTATTTTGTTCTCATCTCCCGGTCTTACTGTGTGTCTTAATCTTACGTTGTTGCCCCTTTCGTGTCTTTGTGAATCTCTCAGTTTATGTCTTTTCTTTTTCCATCTGCCCATCCTTCACCTCCTTTTTTTTCATTTCCTACCTCTTTGTTACTCACTCTTTTTCGGTCTCATTTCTCTCTCTCTCATGGTTCTTCTTTTGATGTCTTTCCAATTCTGTTTCCTTGTTAAGCCATTTGTGTCTTCCCCCTCAGTCTAGTTTTCTTGCTCGTTTCCCCCTCTGTAGTGGTTTGCTAACTCTCTCTCTCTCTATTCCTCTACCATGTTCAATGGTCGATAGTAATGATAGTTCATTGATCAGGAACTAGCGATTATGAAGCTGGACAACGTCAACAACTCGCTCCCGGTTGAGGCATTTTTTGAGATGGTGCTGATGATCTCTGAGCTCCGACATGAGAACATCCTTGAACTGGTGGGGTACTGCGCGGAACATGGCCAGCGCCTTCTTGTCTACAATTTCTTCAGCAGGAGGAGCCTCTATGATATCCTCCATGGAGACGACGAGCTAAAGCGCAAGCTCTCATGGAAGGCTCGCATTCAAATCGCTCTTGGGGCTGCCAGAGCCTTGGAGTAAGACCTTAAAAGCTGTTTTATGGCCTTGTTTTTATGGCGTTGCTGGACTTTGAGCGTTACGGGGGAGGAGAGAGTAATAGTTGGATCGATAGAGGCTGGTGGATAGAAGGGATAGAGTGATATTTAGAGAGGAATAAATATTAGTCTGAGGGTGATAGAATGATTGTTAGAGTAATAGTTGAGATAGATAGGTCTATAGATAGATTGATCTATAGAGATAGATAGATACATAAATAAATAGAGAGATAGATTGATAGATAGATAGAGAAGTAGATTGATAGATAGATAGAGAGGTAGATTGATATATAGATAGAGAGATAGATTGATTGACAGATAGAGAGATAAATAGATAGTGGGTGAAGAGAGGTGAAGATAGTGGGTGATAGAATGAAAGTTAGCGGGGATGGAGTAGTAGTTGAGATGGATAGATGGATTGATAAAGAGCGGTGAAGAAAGAGGGAGTTAGAATGGAACTTCGAGTTGGAAAGAAAGAGGGAGAGAGAGAGAGTTATATTCAGGAGAACAGAGTGGTAGTCATATAGAGATATATTGAGATAGATTGGGAGAGTGTGTGGTATGTAAGAGAGAGATAGAGGGGTCATCAGAAACATAAAAAATTAGGAATGTGATTGAATGGGAGTAATACAGATAGACTGACATAAATAGAGGGGGGGATCTATTCCTAGTTAGATAGATGGATGGAGAAATATAACTATAAAGAGAGGCATTTATTGTATGATTTTTTTATGAGATTTATCTTGCTGCAATGGGGAAGGTATCTCCATGATGCTCGCGAGCTACCAGTGGTTCATCGGGATGTGGAGTCCTCCAACATTCTTCTGGACAGTGAGCTCTCTGTGCGTGTGTGTGACTGTGGCCTCGCTTCCATTTTATCGACCTCATCAGTGACCCAGGTAAAGGAAGAAGCAATGTCTCAGATATTTATCCTTGAAACTTTCACTTAAACTTGTGAGTTTGGTCTCCAGTTATCAGGGAAGATCCGCTCGTTCAGTTATGAAGCCCCAGAGGTCAATGATTCTGGGTCTTACTCGGAGCACAGTGATATCTACAGTTTTGGTGTTGTCATGCTTGAGCTCCTAACTGCGCGCAAACCTTATGATAGGTAGATTATTATTTTTGTCGTCATCGCTGATATCATCATTATCATCTTTATCGTCATATTCATTGTTATTGTTATAATTACCACAATTATAATGATCAACACGATCGTCATCATTATTCTCGTCCTCATTATGATTATCTTTATTGCTATCATCATCATTAGCATTGACACTCTCTTACGGTAGTTATTATAGTCATCATTATCCCTCGGCAATCAGATTGTTCTCAGATCATATCTTGATCGTCAGATGTGATTGGTCTGTGGACTGATCCGATCAGATTGAATGATACAATCAGTACCACAGGTTGGATCTGGATCAGACCCATGGACTGTTTGATCCATAGGACGGTTCGGTCATAGATTGCCTGTCAGATCATTTTACACTCTGATTGATGCAGTTTCCCATTAAGCCAACTGGCTGTCGTCCAACCAAAGGCCGCCACATGGCAAACCTGGGGTATGAGAACCTTGGCGTGAACAGATGGATGGGCCCAACAGCTTCACTGCAGTGGAGAGGGGAAGCCACAGCGGAAGAAGAGGGTATGGGAGGAGAGAAGAGACAGGTGGCTGGGATGAGGTGCCAGCAGGGGGGAGGGGAAGAGGGAAAGAGGAGAAATAACAATCTAGTCAATCAGCCAGGAATGAGCATTGATCAGATCATATTAGCTATTCTGATTGATCTACTAGGCCTTCTTTGCTCATTTGATTGATGTAATGGGCCTCATTCTGTACCGGAGTTTAGGGTAGGGCAGACCAATGGAGTACCAGATTTGAATATTCAAATCACCAGAGTTGGTTGTTCAAATTGCAGATTCAGTCGATCAAATCATAGCACTGACCATCACCATTATCATCATGGCAGATGTCAGTGTCATCTTCATTGTGATAATCATATCATTATCATCTCCATTATCATCAACCTGATCATCATATAAACATCATCACCATTATCACTATGACCATCATCACCTTCATCATCATATTTCCAACGTCACCATTATGATTATAACTATCACTCTCATGCTGATCAGAATCATTATCACTATCATCACCATTTTCTCCCTCATCCTGATAAATATAACTAGCATGATGTCCACAACCTTCCATCTTTCTCCACTCAGTTCCCGACCCAGGGGGGAGCAGTACTTGGTGAGGTGGACGAGCCCCCAGTTTCACGACATCGACATGCTGACAAAGATGGTGGATCCATCCCTAAAAGGGAACTATCCTGTCAAATCTCTCTCTCGGTTCGCTGACATCATTAGCCGATGTGTCCAGGTACTTAAAGCTTATTCTTTTTCTCTTTGTATTTGAAAACATTGGAAGTTCATCTTTATCATATATCGTGTTCATCCAGAACTCGCCCGAGTTCCGGCCTCCAGTTTCAGAGGTTGTCCAAGATCTGGTGAGGATGGTTGAGGAGCTCAAGGGAGAGAGCTCCAGGCAGGTTTAGTGGGGGAAGAAGATGAAAATTTGGCGGGGTAATCTGCTCATTTATTCCATTGGTTTTCGTAGGTTCTGCATACATTCTTCTTCCTTTCTCTCTGTACATAATTGTCAGGTGGTTGGTATGAGAAAAGTTCCCCTACCATGCCTGGTGTTGTATGGGTTGTGCTATTTTGTTTACTGAATGTACTTGGAGTAAGATTTGTGGTGGTTTCAGAGCCATTAACATGGTTATTGTTCATGAACTCGCTGTAAATGTGGCTTAACTGAGAGAATAATGCTAAATAGCACATAGTAGAAGATCCTGATGAAAACTGAATACTCATAATTTGTGGCCCACCCTCGTCAACTTATATCCAAAAGGAGTTTTTTTTTTTTCAAATACATTATGAGTCAGAGAAGGTTAGCAGAAGAAGGAAATATGTTAATGGAGGGAAGGCGAGATATCGCATGTGGGGATGAAAAGTAATAAGTTGTCATGTTATTTATTTCATTTCATTTCTCCTCCCCCTGAATGCTACTTTTTATTGACACGGATTGGGCCATAAAGAACCCCACAATAAGAGAGCTTTCATGTGTCCTATTGGGCCTCCGTCCATAGGAGTATGTCGCAAAGGCAAACCAGAAATATTAAATAATCATAAAGAGCATTATAGATAGCAGCGGATTGTACATGCAGATCCTTAATACCATAGTTGGCTCATAACCTGGCGTAGTTCCCATGAGTGAACTAACTATATGCCATTATGAATAAACAAGGGATGCATTACAGATCACCATCATACCAAATGAAGCCACTTTTATAACTACTGTTTTAATATTCAATATTGGTATATTGAAATTCTCAGAATTTTTTGGTCGAGAAGAATATGATCAAGGATAGATTGCTGTCTTTTGAGCATATAGGGTCTGCTTAGATGCTAGGTTACTTATTTACCAAGGTAGTTCAAACTTATACCTTTTGTGGATTCCAACATACATTCATCATTTGCATTGAACTATCATTTATCCTAAATTTTTGCATGCGACTTTGTGAAATGTTGCATTTTGTCATGTAATTAGTTGTTCTCATTATTCATTATCAATATTTTTGTGTATCATTTTTATAATTTATAAATACATAAATTCAAGATGTGAAAAAAATGAAGCCCAATTGTTTTCTTTTTAAATTTCCCTGAGCTGTGGTAATTTTAAATAAAAATTATGATACATAGCATTTAGTTCATTTAAAATTTATTTATTGCAGAATAAATTGTTATTACTATTTCTCTTTTATTCAGATCAGGAAATTGGGCTTATACAACATTTGTGGTTGGTTTGTGCATGTCAAGAGAATGGCTTATAAGGCCAGCAAGAGCATGTTAATGGGCTGGAGAAATAGCGTGCTGCTAGACCACCAAGTCAACGTTAGGTCTTCCAGAACACACAACTTGAGACTTGTTTTTATTTATTTTTTCATAATATTAATTGTGGATGACATGTATTGTTTTGTTTTTCAGAATAATGAAGATGGCTGACTTGTTTTTCAGAAAAAATAGAAGACAACATCAAGATAGATGGTACATATTGGTCAAGTTAATTACAAGTTTCTTAAGGTTATTATTATATTTCAATTCATAGTTCAAATGGATATTGAGCAAGCTAGACATCTTTTGTCTGTTTAAAGCCGAGTAGCCCAAGAACCATTAAGGCCCATCAGATTTTTGAAACGATTCATTGGTATAGAAGGAATATGGGAGAGAAGGCAGGATTCTCTCTCAATTTCTAAAACATGAAGGAAATAAATAAAAAAAATCAGACTGAGGTGATTTGTATTTCTCTCCCTCTTGGAGATTTAATGAAAAAGCAAAGAACTTTTTTTTCGAAAAGAGAAGCAATTTTAACATCATATTCAAAAGGAGATAAGTTATCATGATACTCTAAATAAGTTAGTAGTTTTATTGAAATTTACTTGTAATTTATCTTTTGTTTGTTGTTAAAATGCTTTATAATGTTCTAAAGTTTTGTTTCAGTTAATACAGATGATTTTTGTCTCTTGCATCTGGATTTAGGTATAGTCCTAAAATATTTGTCAAAATGCTAATATTATCTCCCATTTTATGTATCAAATTAGACATGATTTTATGTGATAGTTCATATCTATGTTTACGAGCGGGAGCAGAGCGAAGATGAGTGAGGTTACGATAAAACATTATCTTTAGATAAAAACACGTTACGAAATGAGAAGTGACTTTGTCACTTCAGCCAAAGGCGCAAAAGCAGGAGCGAAAGACTTTAGGTTCCGAAGAAGAAAAGAGGTTACGAAGTATTTTCTGGCAGAACTTTTGCACCATCGCTTCTTCGCTCTGCTCCTAAAGTCACACCTGAGGGAGAAAGCTCGAAGAGCTTCCTTTCATTCGTTTCACTGGAGAAGCACCACACATAGCTGGAAGTCAGAGGGCCCATACTACCTGCATTATTGAATTTTCAAAATATTTCGTGCATTATTTAAACATAATTTTCTAATTTTAGATTATTAAAAACTATCATACATAAAAAGATGCATATTAATTTCCAAAAAATATGTAAAAAATTATTTTTTTGAGGCAAAAATGTTTCTTAAAAAATCACTCAGCAAAATCTCTGTCATTTTGTGGAGAATAAAATTCAACGTATTATGTGACTTTTGCAAACTAAGATTAAAACCGTTCATGATTTTATCCTACAATGAATATGATTCTCTTCTGTGATTTATGGGTTATTTATTCTAAAGTTTTGTGTTAATTGTCTTTATTAATTAATCTAAAATTTATATATATTTTGTCAACATCTTTAACCAGAAAAAACCTCCTATACAATTTTAGAACTTTAAAGTCAAATTACTACATAGTTGAAGTCTAAAGTGTTTCAAACTGATCTTCTACATATTACAAGTTTAAAATTGCCAATGATGATGAAGCTATATAAGAGAGTTCTTGCAAGGGATAATGTAAACTCAAATTTAGATGTTCAGTTTCCCCATGGCAATTGAGTTAATGAATATTATCCGAGGCTTTAAATCTATCAAATATATTAAGGTAAAGAAGAGATATTTGAAAAAATAATAAATAATGTGATATGAGAAGATAATAAGTAAAAGATCATGGTGGAGGATGATTGTGATGTGAATCAGATGTCATGGATGACGTGGATGGTTGGATATGGATGTATGTATGTGGAATAATAGATGGATTTGGAGTGTTGTATGTTAATTGATTGCTATGGATAAATGACGATTGAGAGGAAGATAAAAGGTATGGGCGAGGAACTCACTAAAAATCTTTATATTCACCAGGATCAAGGAACTTTGTGGCTATAGTAAAGCCTTTTCGCTTCTCCTTTGCCTTTCAGCTTCAATAAATAATTCGCACCAGGAAATTCAATGGATCATCTACACCTCACTTTCTTTCACTTAGCTGACCAATGCTTATGAAAATTCCCTATGAGATTTCAATTAATAGGGGCTCCACTCATTGATCCAAGGGTATGGTCAGGTAAAGGATATAGAGATAGTTATGTCATTGAAATATCAGCCTGAAACTCTTTTATTGTCATGAATTTTATTATGAAGTTATATCCTTCTTATCTATTTTTTTATCTCCTAATCATTCCATGTATCATACCTCGAATGTGTACCCAAAATGCTCATATTTTCTGACGACTCTAACACAATTTTCTCCGTTCAGTGCGAATCTGGCACATGTTCGGCGTGTTAAAAGGGCATCCTTAACTTCATTATGGAGCAAATAAAATTCATTTCTCAGAATCATGAACATTCCATTCAGATTATTCTTGTATCACTGCATGCCCCTGACAAATAATAAAAATTGTGAACATTTCTCATTGCCTTTAATATTTTATCCTTTGTTGTGTAATTTTTCACCACGTTTGAATGCATGTGCGGACTCAACATCAGCATCTTCTTACCATTTTAATTTCTAAATTTGTTAGTGTGCACAAGTTTCCTACTTTTCAATCAAATTTATTGGGGTTTTAATTTTAAATTTGACTTTCAATCATATTTATCAGCCACATCAATTTACATTTATTGTGGATTGAGTCTGCCATTTACTTGTATCTCTTACTGTCTGTCTATTAAAAAAATCAAAATTCTCACTCCTTGGTTGGTTCATTATGGGATTGAATTTTTTTTTTATGTCACAGTGAAATCTTTTATCTTTATTCAGAAACATAATCATTGGGCACTGCCAATACTAGCTGTTGCCAAATGACTGGACACAACCTAAATAAATATGTTCGGCCAAACATGGATAAAATCGTTTAAAAATGTGTAAAAGTACATTCTGACATACAGATTTATTTTTTAATAGACTTGGTGTCAGAAAGTTATGTAAATAGACACTATGACTTTCAATATGTATCACTAAGTTTCTTATTCTAAACCAAAAATGGTATTCGGTTTATGATAAACTTACCACAAATTAAGACAATTACCTTGATGAATAAAAAAACTACTAGAGTGATATTTGTATGTCTATGCCTTTTAGAAATGAAAATAACATTACTTGCACGATGTTGTTCAATTATTGGGTTTGATCCTCTCATCAACTCTTTCAAAATATTTATCCATTCAATTTTTCCTGAATATTGTTTAATTATAAAAGTGACCATGGAAAACATCAAACAATCACAACATTAATTCATAATTTTTGAGATTAAAATTGGTTTTAAATCTGAACTAAACTGGGATTCATTAATTCCTCGTGTCCATGTGTCTGATTTGTGGATAGGAAGTTTGCTGGTCCTATGTAGTGAGGTTTACCATTATTATTAATGATTTTTCTATGATATGCCCTTCCATGATTGTTTGTAATTCTCTACGAATCATGATTTCATTGACCTCATCAATATGAACAAGTTAAGTTAACAATATCGATACAAAATAATCTAGGCTTGAAGTCAAGTTAATGTTATCAATCTGAATAAATCCAATATCTTTAAGTTCTGATATTTAGTATCAGACACAAGTTTTCAGTGTACTAATAGTTATCACTGAAATAATGATTAAGTGACCAATGTAGCAGTTATAATGGTGTATTGAGTATGGTCAACAATGAGACTTTGGTGCTGATGACATGGACTGATTAGAACTTGAAGGCATCCATGAATCGCATGGAAAAGACCTAAATTTTATACTCACCTTGTCTTCAAGATCTCACTTCTGTTGAGGGATATTTCTTTTTTCCTTTAGCCTATAAATAAGTACAAAGGATGATTAAGAGGTCTTCTACCCCCTCATTGTTTCTACAGTGACTACAGGTAAGCTCTCGATTCATTTAATATATAAATATTTCAATTATCAGGCGAAGTATTATACGACTTCATGTCACCCTGTTTTATAAGACGAGGTATGATATTCTTTGTCGTGAATGAAAAATATCCATAAGGCATGTGATAACACCCTAAATTTGGTCTTTATTTTATGCCATTAGCACAATTTTATGCATTTAAAGAGCTTAAAATGGGGTTGTTATCATCTATTTACATGAAATACTGTTTTCATATGATTTCTGATTTTTCCCTAATTTTCTGTTAATTCTGTGAATTTTAAGAGATTTATTTGAGCGTGAAATAATTATTTTTGAATGAAAATGGCAAGTTTAATATTTAATTTTGAGACTTATCAGTACGGGGATGAATCAGTGAATTTTCTAGGATTTTTCTGAGATTTATTTGAAGAAGAAATGCATTTTTTCAAAGAAAAAAGATATGTTTATAAGAAAAACATGAGTATTAAGATTATTTTCCAACTTTGAATGGCCTTTTTGTAAATTTTTTTTGCAATGATACCCTCAAAACAGCTCTTGGTCATGGTTGCAGGCGTAAAGATGTTATTTAAAATATTCTAGGGTTTTACTGCAAATGATTTAATATTTGTTTTAATGTTTTTAGAAAAAAATGGAGGAGAGAGAGTGCGCAAAGGGCATATACACAATTATTTTTGGGCGGCGTATGGCAGCAATTGTATGTTTTAAAAAAGTCTTATGTGTAAATAACCAGGATACCTTCTATCGCGACGACGTGGTCTCATTACAGCCGTCGGATGAGAATCCGACAGCGGCTAATGCTAGCGGCCAGCGGGCGGTAAGATTACCGCCCGTGACGGCGCATACAAAGTGTACGCACGGGCGGTGACGTGGCGAGCTCCAATCAGTTGAAGCGAAGACAAAACGCATGCGTACGTGCGTATCAAAACGTATTTAAGTTGTGACTTTTGAGTTTTTTCTGTTTTTATTTTCGTCAAGGGGGTACGTGGCGCAACGCGAAGAAACCCACTTGGAGAAGTTGAAAAGTCATCGGCCAGTAGGAGGGAGACACATCAGCACGCAGTTTAAAAAGAAATTTAAAAATAAATGGATTTAAATCCAATGGCTAATATTGGTTTAAATTCATTTATTCATAACTTTTGATCCAGAAGTCCGATTGAGATGATTTTTTTATGGAATTGCTCATCTTCATCCCCTCTTTCTATCTGTATGTTGGATCATTAAGACCAAGTCTACATTTATAGATAAAAATTAATTACTAATTAGGGGTAAAATGGTAATTTTTGCCATTTAACATAAGTATAAAAACCAAATTTCAAGAGGAGGGGGCCATTCTTGATGGTGCTCTATCACAGCTGCAAGACAGAGAGGAGCTCCAGCTTTGGATCAACCTATTTGGTACTTTTTCCTTCTTTGCATTTGATTTTTTGGTGTATTTTGGATGTTGTTAGTTGAATTTCTTAATCTTTTATCTTGATCCTTGTCTGAACTTCTAAATCACTTGGCTTGAGCAGCATGTACAAGCCCTGATTAGGATGGAGAGGAGTAATTGAGAGATTTAACTAGGTATTCAAGTGCATTTCAAAAGAAAACTATAAAAAAAACTTTAAATTCTAGGGTATTAAAATTTCTCTTTCATTGTTATCTAATAGTGTAGTTAGTTCTGAACTATCAAAGCTACAAAAACCAACCAACCCAATCAAAAATTTCTTCTTAATCCCTCTAATTGAATTCTTTGATCCATTCATTGGGATCAACTAATTCAACTTAGAGCCCACTTCTTCTATTCATCTCATCTCTTCTACCCCCCTTTCCAAATTTCTCATCTAATTAGGGTGATTTAATCTTCATTGAAGATCAAATTAAATCTAATTAGCGTCAAATTATTCATGAAGAACATCAATTGAATTCCTTACTAGCTTCCTTTGGATGACACTCATACTTATCACTACACATATTAAGTAGAGTTTTTATAAATTTTATTATATAAGCTAAAATTGACAACGACAAGGGTTTAAAATTGCATAAAATTTACCCCTATTTTTGGCTTATCAACATGATCTCAACTCTCAAATTTTGGAGGTATCAAATGATAAAATGATTTCTTTTTTCTGATCGGCTACCAGAAATGCTTTCAAAAAGGGTTACAAGTTTCAGATATGTAGAATGATTAAAAATTTTCTCTCTATGTATGACGAATTATTTTGATACATAGGAGGAAGAAAATGTATGCATTTTATGTGGTTATTACATCTTTTTATAACAATTAGTTGGAAAATTAAAATAAATGAAACATTATTACTTTAATGGAAAACATCTATTTAATTATCTTGAGTTTTTTCCAAAGTCTTTATTAAGAATGATTAAAAGAAAATTTTACACAAGGTTTTTTTGATGTACTTTACCTACTCTTTTGTTATGAATGAAAAGACTTTCAAGAAGGAAACCTATACCCTTCTTTAAACTGGAACCTTAAAATTTTAGATCCCTCCTAAGAAAGAATCACAAATTGGGAGTGTCCACTGGAAAGAAGGGTTAAAGTTTGATGGCGAAAATGACTTGTGATACCCTTGGGGTTGTGTGCACAATAATTTTTGGGCTAAAATTGGACTTGCATGCCATCCCAAATCACTCTAGCCAAATGAATGTTGTGAGGCCACCAATCTTCTTGGGTTTCCATGCCACATAATTTACACCAGCAGAGTGGTGGCCCTGTAGGAGCCTACGGCATTGTGGATACATGCCTGGGGAGGGTTGTGTATGTTAGTGCCATATTGACTAGGAGTGTTATCCGCATCATCCCTTACAGATGGGGAATCTTTTTATGATCTTCTATGAGTAGGAACACATGATCTTGGCAGCTACAAGCATGTTGAGTTTGCCCTCATGCTTGGTATGCATTATTAATGGAAAATGTAAGTCAATTCATGACAAGCATCCGATGCGTGACGTTTGGGTAGTGACGTCCATCCTCATCCCAGGTGATGAGTTATGTAGAGTCGATGCGATTCTTTGCATGATGCATTGACTAGGCAAGGGTGGTGCTGACAAAGGGTAGGCTGACAGTGTTCTTGGTACCACAACCTCTGGATGCATTGTACAGGGCAACAGAACTAGAGGATGTATTTAAGTGCATCCTTTTTCTTCAAACCCCATGCTAGTTTTCACCTGGCAAGATAGATGACACGTATAAGGAGATTGCCAGAGCCGACATTTCAGTGACAAGTGGGAGTAGATGAATAGACATGATAGGTGGGTTATCTTCATACTGCTATTGATTAAATGATCAATTTTTGCAGATTATCTAGGCCACACTGGCATGCAGCTACGAGTGGCCGACTCGTTGAATTTTTATGGAAATGCAGTACATAGTGTTCTCTCTCAAGGGGTTGACCATACTACTGTTTCTTATAATTTATTATATTGAATGGCTTTCATTGGAATTATGAAGGTTGCTTTACATTCTACACAAGTGCAAGTTGGGCCCCACAAGTTTTTCAAGGTGAATATTTGATTTTAGAGCCAGGTTCACGAAAGTGAGCACGCATGACGAATAGTTAGAGGATTTTTTCACAGATAACTTATGATGACATAATTAAGAAGAGACCTATGAAGAATAGTTAAAGGATTCTCTGCATAAATAATAAGTTGGATATGTTCCAGAAAACAGTTGACGGTTCTGAATGGATGACAGGGAAGCTACTGCATAGGAGCAAGACCCTTCACTCATTGACAAGAGTGGCCAACTTTTTAAGGTCGTGCTTAATCTCCACCTCAAGGTGTAGGAGCTCAAAATTGCTTATAAAGAGGCATGCGGAAGAGATAGTAAGTGGTATCCAGTGTTGGATCCATCATATTTTGTGGTGCCTGAATGGATAACATTATCAATACTATACACTAGAGCATGGGGTAATACTTTCATAGGCCTCAAGTCCTAGAAAGGAGATGGTAGAGGTTTATAACTACAACCTCTCAAGCAATCCCATTGTATGGAGCCATCAACACTCAAAGGATGGGGGATGTTCTACATTAAAATATTGGGACATGTTCTCATAGGAAGTAAAAGAACATTCCATGCCATACAAGAGCTCCAAGATGCGAGAAAAGGAACTAGACCAGATAAGAGAGACAAACTCTGATGGAGTAAGTCAAGAAACTTGGGTTTCTTCAGAAAATTAGAAAGATATCAGAAGTAGACTTCATATGAGCTATTGAAAGGTAAGAAACCTATACTTGGATACTTTCGACCATTTGGATGTAAATGCTACATCTTGAATATCGATAGAAAGGACCAAGGAAAATTTAATCCATCTAGTCATGAGGGGATTTTAGTCGGATATGCAGAGACATCAAGAGCCTATCAAGTGTATAACACGGCTTCAAGAAAAATTAAAGAACCCATTCATGTTAAATTTGTGGAATTTAAAGAGACCAAGAAGATGATCAATTGATGGTCTAGAAGATAATGAGAAGAATGAGGAGGAGATGACGGTAAATGAAGAGATTAGTGAGAGAGAAAGAATTACAGATTTTATTGAACCTGATGATAAGGAGGAGGAAGTAGATCAAGAGATGATTGAACTTAGAGAGAAACTAAGAAAAATCAGACTAGCTAAGGACCACCCACGAGAGAACATTCTTGGTAGTCCTATTGATCGAATTAGAACTCGATCCACCTTTAGAAACAATGCAGATGTAGCCTTTACATCTCAAATTGAGCCAAAGAAAGTGGATGAGGCTCTAAATGATCCGAATTGGGTAAATGCTATGCATGAGGAGTTGGCCCAATTTGAAAGGAATAAGGTCTGGGAGCTAGTACCAGAACCTAAGGGTAAGAATGCCATAGGCACTAAGTGAGTGTTTAAGAATAAGTTGAATGAAACAGGAGAAATTAGTAGAAATAAGGCGAGGCTTGTTTCTCATGGGTATGTCCAAGACAAAGGAGTCGATTATGAGGAGACATACGCTCCAGTGGCAAGACTTGGTGCCATTATGATATTATTGGCCTTCGTGTGTGCCAATAATTTTAAACTATTCCAGGTGGATGTAAAGAGTGCCTTTCTTAACAGAGAGATTAAGGAAGAAGTATATGTGAAGCAACCACCAGGATTTGAAGATCTAGAGAAACCTGACTGGGTTCTAAAGCTACATAAAGCCCTCTATGGTCTCAAGCAAGCACCCAGAGCCTTGTATGAGAAGTTGAGTACACACTTAACTTTGCATGGCTTCAAGAGAGGTAGTGTAGGTACTACTCTCTTTATTAAGAGAGAGGGAAAGGACTTGATACTAGTACAAATATATGTTGATGATATTATATTTGGATATACAAATCCAAACTTATGCAAAGTATTTTCACAGCTCATGCAAAATGAATTTGAGATGAGTCTAAGAGGGGAACTAAGCTATTTCCTCAGACTTCAAATTCTACAGAAGCATAAATGGCATATTTATATGCCAAGAGAAGTACACAAAGGAACTTTTGAAAAAGTTCCAAGTAGAGGATTGCCAAGCCAAAGGCACTCCCATGAGTCCAAGCACTAAGCTGGACATAGACATCATTGGTCAACACATTGACCAACGGATGTATAGAAGAATGATTGGATTCCTACTATACTTGACAGCTAGCCGACCAGACATACTTTTTAGTGTATGTCTTTGTGCTGGGTTTCAAAGTGATCCCAAAGAATCTCATTGAAAGGCAGTGAAGAGAATACTAAGAATCAAGATTTGACATTGTTCAACTTCTGTGATTCAGACTTTTCATGATGCAAAGTTGATAGGAAAGGCACAAGCGGCACATGTGCATTTCTTGGGGGATGCCTCATATCATGGACATCTAAAAAGCAAAACTCAATTGCTTTATCCACAGCTGAGGCTGAATATATAACAGGTGGACTATGTTGTGCTCAAACTCTATGGGCTAAACAACACCTAGAAGACTATGGAGTCACACTAAACAAAATACCCATAATGTGTGACAATACAAGTGCCATCAATTCAGCAAAAAATCCCATCATGAATTCACGAACAAAGCAATTTGGAGTGAAGCATCACTTCATTAAAGATCATATCAGTAGAGGTGAGATTGATCTTTGCTTCATAGCTATTGAACAGCAAGTTGCAGACATCTTCACTAACCTTTAAGTGAAGATCAGTTTAGCACTCTATGGAGAGAGCTAGACATGGCTCATGCTAGGGATTTATGATGACTGCCCATTCACGATTTATTTTTATCAACGTTGTTTTTAGATCCATCAAGGATAAGACATCAAACATGATGGTCCTACTCCTCTTAAGGATCACATTAAATGGAGACTCTGGGGGAATCTACTCATGATATACACAATTTTTTATTTTTTTTAGTTTTTAATATATTCATATAAAAGTTTTGGATTGCTTCCGCTTATATAAATGTATCTGTCTATATCCATTATTCTTGCAATCATTCATACGCCAAACAAAGATTTATTTTCTTTCCTTTTTGTGGATTCTCCCGTATCTCAAAAATCCTCATTATCGTCTTGAATCTTTCCCTATTTGTTGATCTCCAATTTGACTAACCCTTACTGATGAAAATCTCTGGAGTACGCAGGCTATGCGTTAGGGGGAGCTAAAATATATGGGGAGCTTAAGCTTAGGGGGAGCCATCCTTATCTTTTTGATCATTTTCAAAAAGGGGGAGAAAAATATGAGTATTTTGGCATGTTTTGAAATTCATCAAAAAAGGGGGAGATTGAAGATTAAGCTTTAAGGGTATTTTTAACACAATGCTTTGGTGTGTGTTTTGACGAATGTTCAAAGTGATGTATGCCTCAATATGGGTTGTGATCGAGCACAATAGGCCCTCAGTCAAGTAGTTGACTGATTGTATGTGATGATAAAATAAGAGCCTTAGATATATTAAAAGGTTACTTAGTTTGGCAATACACTGAACAAGTCAAACCATGTATTTTGGACTTGTAATTTTATGAAATAAAGATAAACATAATCTTTACCACTGTTCCGGTATTTGTGTGAATTTAGCTTCATTTGATTTGTTGAATAACTTCTTCAAAATCTTAATTACTACCTTCGAGTATTTAAAGCTGAATTTATTGATAATTTAATGAGAATTGATTACATCAAGATATTACTATCCAATGGTGATATCTTTATTGAAATGTTGTGTTAAACATGTCTAAAAGTTTAATATTATTTTAAATCTGAAGTCTTTGGCATAACGGCTAGTTTATGCTCTTAACTCTTGAAAGGTATTTTGAATTGATGGAAAAATTGTAAACATAAAAAAATAGAAATTGAAATGATTATTATTTTATATTGCTTAATTATAATCAATGAATATGACTGTTGGACTTTTGACAATTACCATTATTCCCCTTTTGGACTTCGAAGTCCATATATTCAGTTTTGAGCCCTAATTTCAAATCCCCTTCTACTTGCACTTTGAAAATTGCAGTCCAAAAGCTAGAGAGATCTTTCAAGTCCTGGAGCAATTTTCAAGTAGTTTTTGAGCATTCTTTGAAGAGAGCATTTGTTTCTAACATCAATCCATTTCCATAGAACTTAGAATTATGATTTTTGGTGTAGGTTATTTCAAGATTCAAAGAAAAGAAGGCTGGGACCCGAACTTCACACATCCTCGACCCTGTGATAAGTTTATAATTTTTAGCATATTTTTTATACATATTTGGAGATTTTGTTCAATATGAATTGTGACTAACATCCATACAGAACCAGAGAAATTCGAATCGCATCATTTGGTTGAGTTTGGAAAAAGTTATAGGGGTTTGAAGTTAGACAAAGAGGATTCAAGAGGTAAACAAAGGATGTTGAAAGATTGATCTCTGGAGATTTCTCTGATTCATCTTTGAATAGTTTGTGTGAGATAATGTTAGTGCAAAGTTGTTTTACGATACCGTTCCAGATGAAATCACTGCATTTGGTGCATGATTGAAAAAGATATTTGAATTGTATGCATCAAAGGTCAAACGCGAATCGAGAATCTTATCCAAAGAAAAACGTGGAGGAAAAAAGGACTGAAGAAAGAACGACCACAAACAACGAGGTATTACTGAAGGGAAGTCATTGTTACATTTATGAACCTTTATCTCTGAATTAATAAAATTTTGACATAAAAGTTTTATTGTCGAAATACTTAAAATTGATGATTGTCTTAAATACTATTTTGAGTAGCCATCAATAGTAAGTACTGTTGAGGATAATACATTGTTCATAAATATACTGTTATTGTTAGATCTTTGTGATCACTCAGGTCAAGGCTTTGGGGGCCATAATAAGAAGGTTTTGGGGGCTAAGTTGAAGTAGATTAAACAACGTCATTCCATGGAAGCCTTTGAAGGTTGAGGATGACAAAGCTTCATCGACTTTCTCTTTTTCTTGGTATCCTTGTTCAGCCCTATTTCCAAGTGATTTGCTTTGGGGGCATCCACACAAACTTGTTTAGAGAGCATCATCACCTCGAGATAGATACCCCCAAACAACATTAATGATTAGCCTAAGCTGTCTAAAAAAATAACTGTGTTGTCCATTTCCTCTACCTCGTTTCTTCTGTAGAAAAATCCTAGGCTAATTAAACTAAAACTAAAATACAAATAGAGAACCTAATTTACCCCCCCCTTAGGTTATTCCTTGGCCGCCTAAATTAATAGAGACCTTGGGGACATTTGCTAATAACTCTACGAGCCTCCCCTTCATGACCTCGTACAGATTACGTATCGCAGCCTTTATTGCCTTCGAACCTGGCGGGTCAACTGCCGTCTCAGTAGTGTTATTCCAGATAATCTTGAACTCCACATTGTCTACATTGGCCCATGGGGAGTCTTTGAGACAAACAAATTGTGTTATGATCTCCTTCGTCTTTTCTAGCATCTTCGTGACTACACCACCCTACCCGTACACCTCAGCTATCATCTATTGATCAGGATTAGTGCCCTTCAGCTAACTATATACTCTACCATGACTGAATTGCAAGTGACCCATAATATGTTTGTCCATTGTCTTGCCGCCGCTTCAACCTATTCTGCAGTGGGTCAACTTTTTGGTCACGACATAATAGACACACCCATATGCATACCCCAACATCCGTGAAATATCTCAATACTTTTGCCTTCCCTTTGCGTTTGGGACATGATGACCCAACCAAAGGTAAATGGATTTCCTGAACATCCTCCATCGATAACTCTACTATCAAGTTAATGCACACTCGCCACTTGAAGTTTCCATCGGCGACTGGTTCTTAGAGAAGAGGTAAACTCTGCTTTCCTCATCGCAAAATTCAGACAATGCATCGAGCATCATTCTAAAAATTCTCATTTACTTAAATTTAAAGATTCAATCATTCAAATGTTCCTATGCCATATAACGTAAAATAAACATTGAATATGCCTCAATGAAATAAGCAGTAGGATACAATGAACATTCCAAACAACAAGTCTAAAAATTTGATCTAGATCATCATCACCATCATGACCATCACCATTGGCTGATCAACATCCATGTACACAGACCCTCACATAATTACAATTATTTATGAGATTTAACAGAAATTTTTTTAAAATTCCAAGTCTTCTATTTGTCTTTTGATATTTAGGGAAGTGAAGAAAATTACCCCATGTTTTCCACCACTTATTACTATAAATTTACTTTTCTTATTTGGTCAAAACGATCAAATGGATTCAAACAACAAAAAATATATAATGGATCGTACACATTCCCACGTATAATGTTTCGTTCTAATCCTCTCAAGTGAGTGGCGACCTTTTTCAAGCTACGTCAAAAGGGCTAATCATGGGATTACTCCAAGTTAAATTTGGAAGTTGGAACTTTCGGTCTAGGATTTTCACCTCGAGCAGAAATTCTGAATTTTGCAAATCGAGCAGAAATTCCGAATTTTTGGTATTGGAATCACCCCTCCTCGGATTCTCACCTTTTCAAGTGAGATCATGAAAGTCTTATTGGAAGAAACTAATAAATAAGAAAATTGTGTAAATCAAGGGATCTGATAATTTGAGAATTTAATAAAGCTTTCATCAATTGAAGTATATGATTAATTTTTAAAAAAATTGCACACAATCATCCTCAAACATCCAAAATCGAAAAAAAAAATTCCCCATAAACGTGTAGGTAATAACACCAGACCAATAAAGAGAAAAAGAAAAGAAAAATGAATCCCCAAATTTGATTCCCTGTCAAAAAACAGACCTATCAGAATTATTCAGATAATCAGATAGTTAACATAATGGAATTGATTTATTTAGGGATTTAATGATAGATTAATTATTTAATAAATTCTATTCAGATCAGAATATCCCCATGATAAAACAGGCTTATCCACATGAGGCATTCTTTGATTTCTTCGTTTTGGGGAGAGAGAGAGAGGGGCAGCCATAAACATACACATAATAACACCCAACCAATAAAAAATAAAAGAAAAATTAATCTCCAAATTGGGCTCTCTCACACAAAACAGACCTCCAATCAGAATTATTTAGATAATCCGAAAGTTAACATAATGCAATCAATTTTTTTAGAGATTTAGTGATAGATTAATTATTTAATAAATTCTATTCAGATCAGAATATCCCCATGATAAAACAGGCTTATCCACATGAGGCATTCTTTGATTTCTTCGTTTTGGGGAGAGAGAGAGAGAGGGGCAGCCATAAACATACACATAATAACACCCAACCAATAAAAAATAAAAGAAAAATTAATCTCCAAATTGGGCTCCCTCACACAAAACAGACCTCCAATCAGAATTATTTAGATAATCCGAAAGTTAACATAATGCAATCAATTTTTTTAGAGATTTAGTGATAGATTAATTGTTCAATAAACTTTATTCAGATCATAATATCCCCACGACAAAACAGACTTATCTACACTAGGCATTCTTTGATTTCTTTGTTTTGGAGAGAGAGAGCGGCAGCCATAAACATAAACGTAATAACACCCAACCAATTTCCACAAATTTCAAACATCCATCCTTTGATTATCACCTTTTCAAGTGAGATCATTCAAGTCTTTGTGGAAGAGACTAATAAATAAGAAAAATGTGCAAATTGGGGAATCTGATAATTAGTGAATCCAATAAATAAGAAAATATCACCTTTGATCTCTGATCACTGAACCTTGCATCGCCTTTTCAACACAGAAAAAGCGAAATCGACAACAGTCAATGCGACACCATACCTTTTCCACACACCAAAACCTTGCCTCAACCTGGTTTGCATAACTGATCAAAACGATCCAAAAAAACTATCAATCAAAGTTTCGAATGGATAATCAAAGTTTTGAAGGGCATCCCCAAATCTGTCATGAATGAGTTTGAAAGTTTATTGAAAGACTGGGAAGATAAATGTGACGCATAGGAGAATTTGTCGGATTCTAGGACGAAGCAATTTGCCGTCGCGCCTCATGATCTTTGGTAAGAGTCTTAACAAAGGAACAACTGGATCTAAACCTATTCGGGAATTGTACCGCATGATGTAACTTCCGAATCAAATCAGAGGCTGTGATAAGCAAATAGTCTCAATTAACCTAAACACATCATAAACACTGCACGCTGCAGATAAAAGAGAGACAAATGCAGCCACATCAGCTTTGGAGTCTGGATACTTCAAATACATGTAACAAATTCAAATAGTTGGAGCAGAGGACTAACACATATTATATGCGCAACCAGCTAAGCAAGAACACAATCCAAAGTCAAAGAACTTAAACTCCAAAAATTAGGACGAATACTACACACAACCTGCTGACTAAGAACACAATCCAATGTCGAAGAACTCCAGATACAAAAATTAACAAGAGTACTATGCACAACCAGCTGAGCAAGAACACAATCCAATGTCAAAGAACTTCAACTCTGGAAATTAGGAAGAATACTATGCGCAACCAGCTGAGCAAGAACACAATCCAAAATCAAAGAACTTAAACTCCAAAATTTAAGAAGAATACTATGCACAACCAGTTAACCAAGAACACAATCCGATGTCGAAGAACATAAACCTCGGAAATTAGGAAGACCTACTACACACAACCAGCTGACCAATAACACATTACAATCTTTAATAATTTATACTCTAAAAATTAGGAAGGAAAACCCAAAAACAATATTGTCGAATGATGTTCCAAGAATGACGGAACATCAATAGAGATCCAAAAAGGGTAAAACCTGAGGGACTTCCATAGACTGATTGAGCTCCCAGGGTAAATATCCTCTGGTAGGCCTTCCTAAACTCTGGTCAGCTTCACATACCGCGATGCCACCATGTCCTCCGCCATCACAGTATTGTTTTGTTACATCAACGGTGATGGTGACGCCGTCACGGTGGCATCATCTGTCAAGTCACCAATGGCGGCTCTATAGTCGCACCCATCTTTCACCATCACACATCTAAAGAATGTCATCTGTCACCGTCAAGGGGCTAAAATATATCATCCGTCACGGATCAGGATGCTGTTTTCATTTTCTTACTATGCCATTCTTTGAAGGTATAGTTCTGGATCATCCCGGACGTGGATGATGGATGGGACGGGACAAATGTTTTGTTCCGTCCGATGTCCGGAGTTAGTGCAGGGATGGAGGACGAGACGGATTTTTTGTCCGACACTACAAAAACCGTCCCTTCACGTCCAGTTCTCTTGGGATGATTTTCGACCCGTTCGGGAAAAAACCATCCCGTCCCTCGTCCCGGACGAAAAAAAACAGTTTTTTTCTATTTAATTAAAGGTTTTTTGAAAGAAGGCCCTCCCTCATCCTGCCCTAATTGCTTCTTCCTTCGAAAGAAGGCCGACAGCAGGTTGCAGACAACCACACTCCTCCACCCCCTCCAACTGAAAAACGATGAAAACGCGGAGGTTTATCCGAAGACTCAAAAGATATAGGACGGTTCGGTTGAAAAATATGATCTGAACTGAACTAAATTGTCTGAAAATTTGAAGCAAATCCGGAGGTTTATCGATCAATCTTACGATTTTCACAATTTGGTTAAAGAGATACGGTCTGGACTGAACTGAAATGTAAGCAATCGAAGAAATCCCAGAGGTTTATCCTATAAATCTGAAGATTTCCGTGGTTCGGTCGAAGAGATGATCTGAACTAGGCTGAATTGTTAGAATGAAATGACGAAACGGTGAATCAAGGTTTATCCGAGGAATCTGAAGATTTCCATGGTTCTGTTGAGCTGATTGTTTGAAATTAAATGAAAACTTGGAGGACTGAGGTTAAACCGAGGAATCCAAAAATTTTCATCCACTATTCGTTCGTCCATCGTCCGAGTCCTCCGGACGGACAGTTTTTTCATCACTATATTTGAAGGGATGGAGTTACAATAACAAATGGAGCTCTCTATTCAACTTTTTCTCACTTATAGGAATCCGACTAACAGCAATTCTAATAAAATGATGGATGCCTCGATATAAAAATATAGAAGGATAGATTAACATATCGATAAGTAGATGATAGATAGATAAGACATCGATTGATTTATAGATAGGCAGAAAAATAGGTTTCCCTTCCATTTTCCCTAGGCCTGATCTATATGGCTATCTGGGTTCGAAAACAAAGCCTAAATCAACTGAAGTATGGCGGATGTCGTTGATGACAGGGAAATTAGGGAGTGAACATTGTTAACGCAGAAAATCATCCCGGATCTTCTAGTGTTCCGTTTTGAGCACCACACACTAACCCAGTCATCATTACACCTCTGTCACCTCATGTTTCCCATGTGAAGAAGAAGGCTTCAAACGAAGTGCATCAAAAATATCTGCCTTGGGACACTGCACAGCCATCAGCCATACAATCATCAGCACTTCGGAATGTCGGAGAGCCGCCAGCTGTTCACAAGCCAGCTCTACAACGATCACATATATCTGTCATAACTGGCGTTGTAGTGGCAGGTGGCTAGGCGTCGTCTGGATATCATGATGACCACTCAGTAATGCGTGTCATCATGACAAAGCTCTCCATACCGACCTTAAGACGGCCAACGATTCTTTGTCTCCCCTTTATCCTACAAATAGGATCTTGGACTTTGTTGTGATTTTATGGGATTTTCTTCTAGTCCCTTCTCTGTTACTTATTATCATTCATTTCTTCTTTGACTTTCACTTCTCTTCCTCTACAAATTCTTCAATTCTTGTCCTGGTATCAGAGCTGTCTGAAGACGCGAGTGCCTCAACTGAAGGAGCTGTTGTGACAACCAACCCTGTTCTTGTTTGGCCTTCTCCTCTACCTCGCGAGCATATGGGCACTCTAGTCAACACTACTCATCCATCTATAGGGATTTTCATAAAGTTGACGAAGAACAATTACCGCTTATGGAAGATTCAGATACTTTCGATATTCAAGTCACAAGGCCTTGGGCAGCATCTGACTCACCCACCACCGCTCTAAGAAATTGACACCGACAACGAAAATACGCCCTAGAAGCACAATGATCAGCATGTACTTTCCACTATCATCTCTTTAATGCCTGCTAAACTTCTGCCTATGGTCTCCATCTGTCTTACAGCCAGAGAGGCCTGGGACAAACATACAGTTAAACTATTGTCTGCATTGGAATCCAGTATCATGGAATTAACCACATGGTTTCATTCCTTTAAGAAAGGAAACCGATCGCTTCACGAATACATATCTGAGTTTTGGAAAATTGTGGCTGAACTAATTTGTGTGGGTGATCATGCGGCTGAGTGCACTGCAAAATTTGTCTTTCTACGTGGTCTTGGGTCCAAATTTTGCTCTTTTCAGACTAGCATTACGACTCGAAATGAAAATCTGTCATTTGATGACACTGTGGCTTATCTCCTCTCAGAAATAGCATTGAACAACTTTTATAGTGGTGATGATGAGTGCAAACCACCCATGTAAGTGAAGCTCCAAACTCCAACTCCAGTTATTATTCACCTTCATTCCGCACTCGCGGACGCCGGTATTCTGGGGATGGACGAGGATGCCATAGATGTGGCGGACGATTTGTCCCTAGATGTCAGCTATGCCTTCAACAAGGCCATCATGCACCAGCGTGCCGGTCTGTTTCCCAAAATCGGTCACTCCATTTTTCAGACACACCACATACGTCACCGATGCCAAGTTATTCTCCACATCCTCAAGGCTACATTCCTCACCATGGACGTCAATTTTTTCCTCCACAAGCTCATCAACACCCCACGACATGGTATCTCGATAGTGGAGCTACGCACCATGTCATCTCTGATGTATACAACCTCTACGGATCAGTCCCATACACTAGCTCTGACCGACTCTAGATAGGTGATGGTACAAGTTTGGCTATCTCCTCTCTCAGATCATCTGCTATTCCTATACATAACAATAGTCGTTCTCTTAATCTTCATAATGTTTTTCATGTACGTCAAATTTCCAAAAATCTTTTGTCTATTCAAAAAATAACTTCAGATAAACATGTTCATGTTGAATTTCACCCTAATGTATATTATGTAAAGGATCACATGACGAGGGAGCTTCTTCTCACAGGACAAGTGCGTGAAGGACTCTTCTGTATTGAACCTGACCAGGAAAAAGCATATTTTGGCGAGCGATAGCCTGCTGACGTCTGGCACCTTCGACTAGGAGGTCCTGCATTTTCTGTTTTAAATAGACTATTTCACGTTTTGGTCTCCCCTTATCGCAAACACTATCTTCATCTACTTGTTCAGTATGTTGTTTAAGCAAGGCATGTAAATTGCCATTTTGAGTACATCAGAATTCTTCTATTTTACCACTTCAAATTGTACATTCTGATCTATGGGGTCCTTCGGCTAGAAAATCATATCTCGGTTATTCATATTACGTTATATTTATTGATGAATATAGCAGGTACACATGGCTGTACCCACTAAAAGCTAAGAGCGATGTTCTAACTACCTTTGTCCAGTTTCAACAGTTAGTGGAACGACAGTACTCCACTAAAATCAACGTAATTTGATCAGATTAGGGTGTTCAGTTTCAACCCTTTTTAAATTTTTCAGACGTGGAATCAAGCATGAAGTTTCCTCTCCACATATGCCTAAGAAAAATGGGACAGCGGAATGGAAGCATTGCCACGTAATTGAAACCACAATATGAAACCGCATTATGAAGCAGCTGCAAGTGCAGCTTATCTCATCAACATAATGATTTTGCCTCTATTGGGTAACAAGTCGCCTTTTGAGAAACTTCACTCTATGGTACCTGACTATAAAATTTTAAAAGTATTTGGCATGCTTTGTTTTCCAAATCTCCGTCCTTATGCTAAAAATAATTTGTCTTCTCGTTCTGAGCGACATGTGTTTGTAGGTTATAGTTCATTACATAAAAGATACAAGTGTCTTTCTCTGAGCACAATTCATTTATATATTCCAAGAGATGTAGTATTTGATGAATCTGTTTTTCCATTCTCATCCTGTTTCATTCCTCTCGCTCTTCCGACAAAGTTTTAGGATCTGCACCAATTGAATACACCATTATCAATCAACACAACAATCATATACAAAATAATGGTTCCATTCATTCATCTGGTCACATGAACTCCACTACATCCTCCTCAGTACAACAAAGTCCTTTAATAACCTCCTCGCCTTCCACACCACTACCTTCACACTAACAGAACACTGTAGCGAACTGGTATCTGCCTGTACATCACAGCACTCTACTCCTCATCAGAAAATGCATTAGATCTATGATTTACTTGACATTCCGCAAGCAACACAGGAATGAAAAAGGCTTCTCAAAACCCTGAACGCTTATCATGCACAGGTATGTTCGAATTCCATATTATCATCATCACTTGAACCTTTCACTGTCTTGTAGACCGTAAGAATGCCAGTCTGGAAAAGGCTATAAAAAAAGAAATGAGTGCACTACATCGCAATCAGACATGGCAGTTAACTTTTCCACCTGCAGGCGCCAACATTGTCGGCTCCAAATGGGTATTTAAAACTAAACTCCATGCTAATGGTACGGTTGAAAGATATAAAGCTAGACTAGTAGCTCAAGGGTTCAGCCAATCTCAGGGTATAGATTATCATGATACATTTTGTCCACTAATAAAGATGACTATGATTCAGCTTTTATTATTTGTAGCTATTTCAGAAAATTGGTTTATTCAACAATTAGATATTTCAAACGCTTTCTTACATGGTGATCTTATGGAAAAAATTTATATGAAACAACCACAGGGTTTTATTAATACCATGTACCCTAATCATGTATGTCTACTAAAGAAATCTATATATGGTTTAAAACAAGCATCTCGAATGTGGCATCAAAAACTTTCTACTTTCTTACAGCAATTAAAGTTTCAGGGTTCAAAAACTAACACATCGTTATTTTTTAAAACATCATTGAATTCTCTTTTATTTTGTTCTTGTTTATGTTGATGACATCTTAGTTTTAGGATCAAAGCCAACGGAAGTTCATACTACAATTAACATGTTGAAAGGCATATTTCCTGTACGTGATCTAGGACCAGCAAAGTAATTTCTCAGAATTGAACTTATTAGAACACCAACAGGGATACAGCTGTCTCAATCTAAACATCTTCACCAAGTTCTTGCAACTGCCAAAATGGAAAGTACTTTGCATAGAAAAAAAGACGTAGGGTAGACCTACGTCTACACCTTCTAGTGTGTCATCCTCTACTGGTAATAATTTCATCTCACTCGATCCCACTATGTATAGAAAAATAGTTGGTAGTTTACAATATCTTCTGCTTACTCGCCCGGATATCACCTATGTGGTCAACTGAGCATGTCAACATATGCATGCCCCGATAGGTAACAATTGGGCTGCAGTCAAACATATTCTCAGGTATTTAAAAGGTACTGCTGACCTTTCTCTTTCTTTTACACAATCTATAAACATGAATCTCAATGTTTTCTCGGATTCTGATTTCTGGGGATTCCACTGATCGACACTCCCAACAAGGTTATCAGTATACTTCTGTCCCAATCTGGTCAGCTGGTCTTCCAAGAAACTGGCTTCAGTCTCTCTTTCGAGTACTGAAGCCAAATAAAATCTGTTGCCCATGCTACTGTCGAATTAATTTGGATTAACTCTTTACTTAATGAAGTTAATTTACATCCAAGATTATCTCCCACACTATGGTGGGACAATCTTGGAGCAACATATATTACTAAAAATCCTGTCGTCCATTCACGCACTAAATATATTGAAATTGCTTTTCACTTTGTCCAGGAATGTGTTTCATCTAGGCTACTTAAAGTATCTTTCTTATCTACTCATGATTGACTTGCAGATCTACTGACTAAATCACTCACCATGCAACGTCTTCAATGGATACGCTCAAAACTCAATGTGTTTCCCACCTTTGTTTTGCGGGGCGATGTTAACACAGCAAATCATCCCAGATCCTCCACTGTTCCGTCTTGAGCACCATGCACTGACCCAGTCATTATTACACCTGTGTCACCTCATGTTTCCCATGTGAATAAGAAGGCTACAGACGAAGTGCATCAAGAATATCTGCCTCGGGACACTGCACAGCCGTCAGCCGTACAATCATCAGCACCTCGGAATGTCGGAGAGCCGCCAGCCGTTCACAAGCCAGCTCTACAACGATCACATATATCTGTCATAACTGGCATTGTAGTGGCAGGTGGCTAGGCGTAGTCTGGATATCATGATGACCACTCAGTAATGAGTGTCATCATGACAAAGCTCTCCATACCGACATTAAGACGGCCAACGACTCTTTGTCTCCCCTTTATCCTATAAATAGGATCTTGGACTTTGTTGTGATTTTATGGGATTTTCTTCTAGTCCCTTCTCTGTTACTTATTATCATTTCATTTCTTCTCCTACTTTCACTTCTCTTTCTCTACTACAATTCTTGTCATACGTTGCCCGAATGAGGCCAACTCAAAGTAGAATCAGGAAAAGCTCAATGAACTAAAATCCATCGACATATTTCCAAAACAAAAAGCAAGACTACGTGGTCAGCGTGAGAAAGAACTAACATCTCTGCCGTCTACTACTTTGCACTCAACGTGGAACTTTCGCTTCGTTTTCAGTCATCAATGAGTTTGTAGAGAATTAGGTTAAGTGAAGTAACCGACGATATTCGAATGGTTTGCTCTTTCTTTATTGGCTGGCCATAGATTGAGAAATGGGCGCATTTATCCAGCCGTGGGCCAATGACAAATCATGGTAGTGTTAATGGCGCAATTTCGGAAGTTTGGCGAAAAGCATTCATAGCCCAAAGGGCTGGCTAACTCATTGAATAGGTTGGCCGCTGACCAGGTACAGCTACTTGCTCCATATTCAGTCTACCAAGAATCAAGGCGGCCCAAGTGGCCAATTGCCGCCAGAAGGTGGGTCAATAAATCCGGAGTCTTTTGGACGAAGTTTCCCATCATGGAGTCGCCTAAGTTTAACGTTCTGAGTGAATTTGGCCTTGGCCCCCATTAAGGCCGTGTCTTTCTGTAGTCTAAAATAAACAGCAAGCCAACGAAAGAAACGACCGTCTCCGTTATCAAGGGTGCCGATTAATGAGTGAACTGCGACACAATCGATATACATGCGAGTAAAAGCTCAGGCTGAAAGAACACGCAAACCCCCCGAACTGGATGAACTTGCCTCCCTGACGAACGAGCCAAGGTGCATCTCCCCGCTTACAATTCTCTCTCTCTCTCTCTCTCTCTCTATCTATCTATCTATCTATCTATCTATCTATCTATCTCTCTATTTCTCTCTCTCTCTTTCTATTTTGTTCTCTTCCTCTCTTTTTTTCTTTCTCTCTTTCTCTCTCTGTATCTCTTGCTCTCTTTCTCTCTCTTTTTCTGTTTCTCTCTTTCTTTCTCTTTATATCTCTCTCTCTCTTACTCTTTATATCTTTCTCTCTTTCTTTCTCTTTATATCTTTCTCTCTTTCTTTCTCTTTATATCTCTCTCTTTCTTTCTCTTTATATCTTTCTCTCTTTCTTTCTCTTTATATCTTTCTCTTTGTCTCTTTCTTTCCCTTTCTCTCTTTCTTTATTTCTCTATTCCTCTCTTTCTCCCTCTCTCTCTCTCTCTCTCTCTTTCTCCCTCTCTTTCTCCCTCTCTCTCTCTCTCTCTCCCTCTCTCTCTCTCTCTCTCTCTCCCTCTCTCTCTCTCCCCTCTCTCTCTATCCTTCTCTCGCTGTCTCTCAAGTCGAAATCCCAGTGGATTGCATCTTCTGGAAGTAAAACCCACTTGTAGTCGTAGATGCTACTTCGCTCCCTTTAAAACTGCCAGTAGTAGTGCGCATTCTCCGCAACCCACTCATCTCTCGGCACTTCGACAAGTCGCCCTCTCTTTCCTTCTTTTTTTCTTTCTCTTTATCGTTGTGACCTTCGGTCTACAACTCGGCAAAGGAAAGAATGGTGTTCTTCTGCTTCATGGTAGACCCGAGGAGGACGACGAGGAGCACGAAGCCGGTGGTGGGGATGTGCGGGCAGTGCGGCGGAGGAGCGCGATTGGCGGAGATGCAGACCGCCACGCGCGTGTGTTACGTGGCGGTGCACCGCCGAGCGTGGCGCGCCATCGTCTGCACCTTCTGCGGCTCCGTCCTCAAGTCCTACCCCAACTTGACGCGCCAAAGATGAACAACCTTCTAGAGAAGCCCTCTTCTGCGGGCTTGTAAATATATCTTCTCTTCTGTGTCTTTTAACGAGGATTTCTCAAGCAAGATTCCTCACAGTGCTTCTGTATCATAACAATTTTCTAATCGATACAATGCTTATTGACTTTCCTCTTACCCGTCTCACGGAAGAAGACCTCATGCCCTACTCTTGATGTTAGTTTGGCAAATCAATCTTCCGAAATTTCCATAAATAAACGGGGGAACTTTTGAAAATGAATCAGAAGCCTGAGCAAGGTCCTCGAATGTATTTCCTATTACAGATTTACAGGGGTTAATGAGCTATTAAAAATAACATTGATTAATCCGGATCCCAGTGCCCTCCGTTCTGCCGTTTCTTCATTAATTAATCTGGATGGTGGACGATAACGAGAAGGGTATTGTAGGAAGAGGTTTGATATTTTATTATATTGAATAAATAAGCCTCTATTTATTCAAAATTTAATTTTGAAAAAGATGATTTATAAAAGACTAGAGGAAAACTTGATCTTCTAGCGATTTACTGAAAGGAAAATTTGATGGATGAAAAAAGGCCGTGTGATGTCTTGTAGTCTTACACACTTTTAATAAAAATATTTCAAATGATATACGAAGAAATAAATGAAAGTGGTCTAATAAAAATCGTTTACCAAGACTCATTGGCAAAAAATATACATACGGTTCACATTATAGTGAAAATGATAGGTTTTGTTGATTTACTTTTCTGGAATATAAATCGTAATATTTATAAGAAAATTCACACTTAATTTTTGTATTTAATGTACGATGTAGAACATAATGAATATTAAGACAGTACATTTTGTGAAAATGCCTAGGTATGATTTTGATAAAGTTTGAACATTGATTATACCAATTTAGCTTACTGTAAATGGACTGGGCGTCAGATGATACATGGTTAGTCATATCATTAAATATGCATATGAAGAGAACTGACTTCAGATGGTTTAAATGATGCAACTCATGCATGCATTAGATGGCTATCCTATTACTCAACCTTCATCAGCGATGTAAATAACCAATACTCCTGAATGTGTTCTATATTGGTGGTAAAATATTTATGTCCATCGTTTATCATTTGACCAGTAAATCATGCTGGACAAAATGCTTTTCTGTAATGTAGTTATTTAAATCTGAAATAATGAATTATTTTTTAGAGCTTAGATATAGTTGATAAAGACTTGAACATTCGTAATTTTTTAAAAACATCAGAGTACATTACTAGTAGAATTTTCAAGTCTCTGTTCATTGAGAAACTCTAGTTGTTTGATTTACCATTAACACAATGAAAGGAATACCAAAGTTGTTTTTATACCAGTTCTAAATTAAATAAGGTATACATCTTATTTTTATTATTCATATTTAATATATTTGACAATTTACTATTTTTGAAAACACCCACTAAACACTCTGATTCTTAAGGACATATAATATATTTATCCATAATTTATAGGTATCCCTTGTTTTTCTCACAGGAAATAATCTGAGTCCGACAGGAAGAGATATCTCAGTACTTAAAGTTTTTCCAACACAAGGATTGTTGTTAACATCACATAAAATCAATGTGATCTAGTTGCTTATGTTTCCTGAAGGTTTAGATAAAACAAAAGGGAGAGAATCGACATTCTGTAAATTCCTGTGCTCAGTAACATTTTTATGCTTGAATCACATGGGGCTGTTATTGCTAACTGATAGTCACACAGGAGCTCTAGTCATATATTTGGATGCACGATTGATAGTCATAGGGAGAGACAAACTGTCATTTGAAGTTCATGTAGTGAATGACATTTCTTCTAAGGGTTTTTCCCAAAATCATTTCAGTTTTCTTTGGCCATTTACTAAACATACATGAATTTTTTAAACCTCAAAATAACCCATAAAACTTACAATATTTAAGTTTGAGGCATCATGGAAGCCATTGTAGACACATCGAGATGGTTTTTGAGGTTTTTTTTTTGCAAATTTTTCCAGTAGCTTTTAAATATAGAGCTGCAAGAGTTCTAATATTTATCGCCATAATAATTTTAGAATTATAGTTGTAGTTTAATATGTAAGCCTATCAAAAAAGATTCAAATATTCATTTAAATATATATTTATAATGAAAATATTTTTTGAATAACATTTATTACTACTAATATCTACACGACTTGTGTGTTTGATCTAGAATCACACAAATACTTTAGAGCGCAACTAAGTAGATACTTTTGTGTAAAACATATAGTGAAAAGTAATTCACCTTGCAGATCTAACTTGATGCATATGAGTCTTAAATGTCAAAAAGTCTTAATCACGTTGCTAAACTATTAGTCCACACTATTTCCTGTTTTTAAGACTAAAGATACTAAGTTCATTTTTCTACATCAATCGTTAAATAAATAAATACTTAAAAACTCAGTTCAGAGTGTTTTCTATCATGAATGTTTTACAACATTGTTCATGGAAGTAAAAAATATGTGCTTAAAACTCAGGTTTCAAAATAAAAATAAAAAAGAAATATGTTGTCATGTACATTGACGACACGGGGCGACACAACATGCCATGATATGAACACGTACGTGACACAATGAGAACAAAAACACAAACACGAATAAATGACGAAGGCGATACAAAATAAAAAATGTGAGAAAGATACCGATGTGCTTTCACCGGGGATATTTGAACCCGGGTGTCTTCACTGACTCCATGGCGTGCCAGTCGGCTGGATGCGAACGAGCGCTGTTGATGATGATGATGACGCCTCCAATGACGTCTCCAATGGAGTAAGGTGGTGCATTCCATCAATACCCATAAATAATCGTGAATCTTTTTGAATTCTTGACCTCTAAAAAAAGACCCCCCCTCCTTTTAGTAAGGGCACTTGTGCCCTTAATAAGGGCTCTCCTACCCTTAGTACGGGCCACTATGCCCCTATAAAAGGGGGCACGATGGCGCCCTAGATTTTCAGACCAGGATTTTATCGTGTGAAAGTTTTAATTCATTTCTTGGTCTCATAGAAGAAGAGGAAGGAGGGAGGGAGGAAGAGGAGTAAGTAAAACAAACATCAGCCTCCTCGTGATCAGGTGTCGCCAGTCCCATCGATTTACATAAGCGGGAAGTCCTCTAAAGCGCCTCTTGTGCCGCCACGTAAACCATCCCACAACCGTGCAACTACGCAACTGTGTAGTTGCCTGTCATGCGGTCGCTTCGCTGAATGCACATATAACAGACTAGGCAGGCCTCCAACTCAACTACCATGCGAGTGCACTGCTAGTCCTTTCGCAAATGACCAGATGCGCTGTCCCGTTGGGAATGATTAGTCACAATCAACCAGTCGCGAACGACCAGTCGCAAACAATTTGTCGCACAGCCAAACTATCGAGGTCATCAAGTCATGTCGGCACGCCACTGAGGATTCACTGCAGATTCACATCTAACGGCCTTCCCTTGAGCCGGCATGGCACCATTCACGACGCTGTGCAAGGCGACGGGTTTGCTGCATCAATTTGGCTCTAATCTCGCCGGTGACCAGGATGCCTCGCTGCCGTGTATCACGCTGACAATCCCGCTGGCCGCTATGCTGCCAGTGCCCCTGTGCTACACCGCGCACCAAGTGATCAGAGCCCGCGCCATCTGTTGTCCCTATGTGAGCTCCTGGGCCACTTCACTTGCCCTGTTGCTGATGCACCAATAGTGTTGTCTGCCGTGCCATCCGCGTCACACAGCTTGGGATTATTGCTGCCGCCGCTACCATTCCCGCAGCCCCCACCACCGCCGATCAGTCCTGCACCCACACTTTGCCCTGTGCCATCCGCTAGTCGCTCAAGCCACCATCGCACGCGACTGTGCTGTTTGCCGCCGTCCTGACACGCACCCGTCATTGTGCCGCTTGCCACCGCTCGTAATTGCCGCCCGACTCCGCACGCACCGACCCACCACTAGGTCGCAACCACCGAGCTCAGCCGTTTGCTTGAGCCGTTCTGCTGTTGCTCTTCCCCCATGCCTCCAACCTCCGTCGTCTCGCTCCTGAGCCGTGTCATCGCCGCCAGTTGAGCCAAACCGTGCCCGTCAACTGCATGCCTCCACCTACCTGCTTGCACTGGCCCGAGCACTAACAAAGACACCGATGACGAATGCCGCCATCAACGAAGTACGTCGTTCCCCTTGCTCGTCAATTATATTACGTCTTGGAGTATATTTTTGGCGGTACTCCACCGCGCTCGGGTTAGTTTAGGTAAGAGATTATTGTGAAAACTATGTCTTGAGTGAATACACGGGTACAGGTCGAGCCCATTCGTTATATGCGAGCATCAACAAAATTATTCTGTTCGATGTAGTAGTCGAGATCGTCACTCTGATGAGGGTCAGAAGGTCACCGTTACTGTCACCGATCACCCACCCCCGAGCTTGGAGCTCGGCCTGCACGTACGTCCGTGTAAGATTCCTTCTCATCATGTAGTTACATCTCGTTAGGAAGTTATCTGTCGGATGATGTCATTGACGACATCCGACATCATCTAGGTATCCGAGCATAGTCTCGATACCCGAGCAGACGACATCCAACATCTGGTATTATGACATACATAGATCATTAGATATTGGAAGCTAAAGATGCCCCATTATTTGGTAGGTAAAAATTAGGATATTGGATTTAGGAGAAGTTACTCTAAGAAAATTGAAATTATGAGCACATAGGCTGATCCCCTTTCCTCGCACAATAGAAAAGAGAATGATCATGACCATGTTATTTGGATCAGGAGGTTCCACAGTTTAATTTAGGAAAAAACATACCCCTGGACATCCACAAGATGGATCACCAAGAACTAGCTCATGGCCGTAGTTGTATTCACTTGGTAGGTACCAAAGGCCTACATGTACAAATCACTCAACTTCGTTTACATATCAACATATTGTTGGTCTCACAGCTTCATGCCCTGCGCTTCGTCCCCATCACTACATCTCGCGATTAATTTATGAACTTGGAATATGTTATAACTAGTGATTCATTATAAATATATCATGGTCAAACTCCCCTTAAGTCTTAGCATATAGCCAATGTTCTTTGCATGATTTGTGTGTTAAAATAAATTTTAACATGTCTAAAGGGGATATATTAGAATACTAAAATTAAAATATAATTTCACAATGAGTTGTGATTCATCCTAGCTTCTATTACAATAAGCTAGAGACAAATCATGATGATATACAGCGAGTGATTGAAATATATGTGTCTGGGAAGCCAATCACATATTCCTATCTTGTTCTATGTTCCTCAATACAATGTATTCTCTATTGTGCACATGTGATGCTTATAATAAAGTCCACGAAGACATGATTCCTTATTAAATTATGATATGATTTAAATACATAGATCAGTAGTCTTTAAAAATGTGTTAGTAATATTTATATTCAAATGATACTCGAGAAGGACATTGAAGTGTCCAAATAGAATATCACTATCTAGCCTCACTCATATGATGAGTATGGTAGGCCCCATAGCCATTACTATGGATACACTATTTGTGATGCTTATAATAAAGTCCACAAAGGCATGATTCCTTATTAAATTATGATATGACTTAAATACATAGATCAGTAGTCTTTAAGGATGTGTTAGTAATATTTATATTCAAATGATACTCGAGAAGGACATTGAAGTATCCGAATAAAATATCACTATCTAGCCTCACTCATATAATGAGTATGGTAGGCCCCATAGCCATTACTATGGATACACTATTTGTAGGTTGTGTGTGCCCTTCTAAAAGAAAATGTTCACTTAATTGATCCATACGAATCACTAAATGGAATTATACTATAACTGCTAATCAAGTTGATTTATGTTATAGTTGTATAAGCGGTTCAGAGACCTAGACACCAAAGACATCTTGTGGATGGACATTTGTACTTTGACTATGACCTACGAGTTCCTAATTTTCTGATTCTAACCAGTCTTAGTTTTGGTGCATCTAGATGTTCATGATGATGATTTAGTGGTCAAGATGGGATTGTCCCCCTTAGTATAAGAAGAGATAATTTAATGTGGAGATCTTGTGGACATACAATTGTACTTTGAATATGACCTGTTAGCTCCAAATCATGGAATTGTAGACTGTGTTAGTTTTATTTAGCAAGAAGTTTATGAAGAATATATAGGAATGAAGATTGGATTCCCAACCCTCAACATAAGAGGAGACATATGTAGGAAGATCTTACGGCTAATTCATTGACCAAGGCCTTGAAATATTTGAGAATAGTTGTTCGATGATTTCTGAATGCATCAGTACTAACTCGGATGACCAATTAGGGACTTGGTAGTTTACCATACCCTAAGTTGTATTTCGAGCATCAAGTGGAGGGTAGGTTCTATGAGTGAGTCGATACACACTCTATAACATCTTTTAAAGCACAAGATGTAGCCTAGCATCCCACAGGCTGGAGACTCAATCTGCTGACTGGGCTCAACTGATATGCTATTAATCAATATAAGTGATGATATAACTAATTAGTTTCAAAGGCGAATAAAGGTTATTGGGCCACTAGAGTCATGAAAGATATTAAAACATGGGTCTAGAGGGACGTACAAAACATGGTGTTTTGGATGTCAAAAGATATACCTAATGTTTGGGATTTTTCATGAAAGATGCCCACTTAGTAGAAATAGGGAAAGGCCCTAAAAAATTTCACACATATCAGAACTATTTTGGATCTTCCCCTTCTTCTCCATTATACTCTTAGCTCCTTACAATTCCTGATACAATTGGGCTAACCTAATAACAACGATGGGGGGTGAAAGGATCGTGATAAGGCAAAGAAAAGTTGCAACGTGCTACAAATTGCGTGAATACTTCTAGAGGCTTTACACATCAGCTACTAGAGAGGAGTCTATCCATGAGCCAAGAAATCATGAATGCCATTCATGCCGAGGTGATTCAATCCATGTTTTGTCTGTGCCAGTACAATTATATTTTTAAGTCTTCCATTCCAAATCGTTCTACAGTTTGAAATCCAGGTTAATGCCCCTAGAAACCCAACATATTAGCTGCTGAACTACACAATGCTGAAACGTATGTGTGTTTGTTCTCCATGCACAATTACATACTCTTCAGCACATTAAATGTCTCCTCTTTATCTTGAGAGGCTTGTTATCAATTCATGATAAAACACTAGTGTTCCTTTGTATGAAATTTATGTATTTATGTGTTAAAAAAGTTACTGATGTGTATTGTCAAGATTACAATGATGGTATTTTTATGGATCTTTTTGACATCATATTATTAAAGAAATTATTTTTGTGTTTCATAATATATTTTAGTCATTTAGTTGGCATTATATTTAACAATTTTTTTAAGTTGGAATACATATTTTTTAATGACTAAGGATTTATTTTACAAGGACAAATATGAATCTTGCTCTTAAAATTGTACCCCCACATGTTGGTTTTGGATTTAATCCAATGGCAACCAGTCAAGATCTTTTGCAATAATATGAGTTGCTAATCACTTGACATAGTTTAGATTATGGCCTAAAAAAGGTGATGCCATACTCCCCAATCATTGAATGATGCCTTTGCCTTATTTCTTACTGGTAAAGGTTATGTTAATCAGTTCAAACAAAAATATCAGATTTCGTTCACAATAAGTATGATGCAATGATCAATAGTATAAATAATAAAACTTGGTGTGATACATGTGAGGTGCATCTGTACAATTGCAATTGGTTGAAATTAAGAATGATGGTGACATGTGGACAAAAACTCATCGGCACATCACACAATTATTGGGCATGTCCTGACTCTTCTAATCCCAATAATACACATCAGAGAGAGCAGTGATGTGGTGCGTAATGACACACCATTGCATCTTCTAATGACTAAAACAGACTTTCATCTTCCACCCCCGAGCTGGCGCACATAGCGTTGATACCATACAGATTACCAATTAAATACCATAGATATTACATGAAAATTTTCTTTAGAATATCCATATTTTCATGTTATCATGGGTTAAACTGATAAAACATAACCTTTCGTGTGATTCTATAATTTTTTCCATTTTTTGTATTTTTTCAGTTTTTTCGAATATTAACTTGCTAAAGAAAGTATTTTTTGAATTTCTAATCACATTAAATATTACCAATAATTTGGCAATTTTTCAGAATTTTTAGATGATTAAGTCGATGTAAAATTAATTTTAGTAGTGAGAAATATATTTTAGTTGTTTCAATGGCATTTAACTTATGGTCTGTGTATAACATCAGCCAACCAGCAGGCACTTTTTAGTGGCACAGACTATGCCCTTGGGGTGTTCAAATCAGTGCTAGAAGGGCATTAAAGGTTGTTTTTATCATTTTTCTTTTTTTATTATTATTTCTTTTTTTCATGTCCTTTCGTTACTGCTCAAGACACATTGCAGCCAATCAGTGCATGGAGCAGGAAAAAAGGATACTTACTAACGAATCGAATCATGGATCCAAATCCAGCTGGGCCCAATATGGATGCAAGACATCAAAGATCTAACGATAGCAACTAAAGGAAATTCAAATGATAAAATATTGTGATTCAACCATCTAATTGAGCTGAATTTTTTAGGGCAGCTTCCTCATTTTTTTTTCTATCCATCCAAAGATTGGATTACAATATTGATAATGGAGTCACAACAAAAATCATGTTTGAAGTTGATCCCAAGCCTTGTTGGCGTAGAAGGACAGAGTAGCTTCTGGAGGAAAAAATTACCTCGCATCTTAGATGTATCCTGTGAGTTTTGTTCTCTCCATCTTTGAATTACGGCTTGAAAGTTTCTATGACGCCAAGGCACAATATTAAGGGCTTGGAAGTTTCTAGATGCCCTTGGAGGTGTTTGAATGCTGAAGAGCCTCGCCTTTCATTCAGATCAAGGTAAACAAGAATCATTAATCTACTATCTTAGATTCATAGATTTACCTGAAATCATCTTGAAATTCCATTCCCCCAAATTCTCTGCACTTTCTCTCTATTTCATTTATCTATATCACCGTTTCTGCTTTCACTCTCTAGATTTTAAAATTTTCTGTCGTACGATTAAACTCCTTATCTAGCCTAATCTCTCTCAACTTTCATAAAATAATTTGTTGACCTTCATTAATAATTTCAATTTCTAATTATGTTCTTTAAATTTGTGAACAAATTACAAAATGTAAGAATTAAATCTAGCATCATTGATAAATTCAAAGCGAATTTAGTTTTTCCTGAAAGATATGATCCCAAGTTACAGTTCTAAAACTCCATCAACAAAAAATAAAAATCTCAGTATATTCATAAAATCCCAAAATATGTATCATATATGTAATTGAAAACTTTTACTCTTTTCAATCATTTAAACCTGCTATAAAATTAGGTTTTATTGTTAGTTGTCTCCCTGTGGATTGACACCTTTTCATTCTTTAGTGCTTATATTTTGAAAAGGGCAATTTATAAATATTATTATGTAAGTCTTAACTAACATGGTTAATTCACCTTAGTTAAAGACCAGTTTTAGTCTTATCAGGTATTATGGAAGTTTCCATTGATGAAAGAAGAAGAATTTGTGCGAATCATGAAAAAAAGAGTATTTATGATTTTTAACATTACTTCAGGATGATATAATGAGAGGACCACTGATCGGGAGAGAGAAAAACAAATGGCTATGATTTCTTCAATATCAGAGCTTGATATCAAGTTATCTACAAGGCTGATTAAACAGAAAATTTGAGGGTCATTCCCATCTTCAACCCCTCTTTCCATCCATGCACTCTAATCTATAAATTGAATCATAGAATTTTTTTAAAATATAATCATTCAACTTACTTCCCACATTTATGGACTAATTGTAAGATATGGACTTTATGAGATAAATAAAGGTCATTCTTTGTGTCTTCGGTGTGTGAGGAGAGATAACACAGAATAGTGGGAGATCACCTGGACTTGTATATAGTCATGATTGTTGAAGATCATAAGGATCTTTGGTAAGCATCCTTGGCTTGCATTTTTTATCCTTACTATCATCATTAGGTTACAGCCTTTTCATTGACTTATTCTACCATAACATTACACCATTACACCTTTCGATCACACCTCACGCCCTTCACATTACCCTTTTTTTGTGTTCTCACTCTTCATTCTCCTTACATACCTCATTCTTTTCATCACATCATGCCCATCTTTTTACTTCCTCATCTCGTTATCCTCACTCCGTTTTCACATGCACTCATGCTTCGAATATCTTCATGATCATTATGCGCTCTTTAATATAATAGTATTAATTTTATAAGTAACTACCATCTTTTTACTTTACATTTGCTCATTTCACTATCCCATATTTTTATGTATCTAGTCTCATCCCATTAATCACTTTTTTTGCATAAAATTTTTTACTCTTGTTCCTTGTGGAGAGGATCCGTACTCATGACTAGGTAAATTCACTGAAATGAGTAAGGGTTTATAGTTTTAGTGATTAAACTCAAAAACACCAACATTAAATTAAAACCCTAATATTTGATTTTATCAATCCACTATCATGAGTTCATCATTCTACTCACATTTAATTGGCACATGACAATAGGGTGATGAACAATTAGCAATTGATGAGTTCATGCCTCATTGAATCTTCATTAATTATTCTTCATATTTATAGTTAAATGGTTTTTTCATAAAACTATACAGCTAAGTTTTATTTTGAAAGATCAACAGACCTATGCCTATGTCTCTCTAGGTCCATGTATTAGTATAGTTAGTAAGTTAAGGGCTTAATTACCTTTTCTACAAAACTTGTGAATTAACTATGTCAATTAACAGATTAATTGATCAAAAGTTGATTGAGGCCAATCTATAGGTTTAGGCATGGGTACTTGTCCTAATCAAGCTACATCTCGTGATTCAGAATATGCTATAGAGTGTATCAATTTTCCTGGCACATCCTTGTCACCAGTTAATTGAGCTCTATCCTTTTATTATCAGTTAAGAATCTCTAAACAATAGGTTAAAATATGTTCAGGATAAATGGAAGAATACTTCCTCCCATCTGATTGTGTGTTCAAGATGGGATCCTCCAACTTTCATATAAAAGGAGAAAATGTGAGGAACAAAAACATACACATGTAGGAAATTCTTTTTGTAAAGAGTACCGACTATTTTGTCTTTAATATATCAGAAATACTGGCCATGGGATCCATCATACTAATTATATGAGTTATTCTATTTAGCGTTATTCTACCTCTATAATTTAATGACGTTGTCCACTTTCATTGAATAAAAATATTCTGACCACATGTTTAAAGACAGAATATTAGCAGTAGGATTCATCAGAATCGCTTAGTTAAGACACATATTCATGGACAACAATGAATGTAGCCAACAATAGTGAATCATAGAGTATGCATGTATGGATGTATGTACTCACATATGTATGTAGGTGCATACATATGTACTCTTCGTGGGTAAGACGTTTTGGGGGGGCTCTTTAATATACAGAATAGAGCTAATAACGCGATTTGAATGGTGACATATGAGGAAATATTTAATGCTTCTGTTTTTTTAGGGAGCGGCTTTAAAGAATTGTGCCAGAACTTTAGGTGGATACATGATCTTTGGCTGCTTTAATAATATGCTTCATGTGGTTATGTTTAATTGTCTTCCAGGTTGTAGCTGTTCCCAAACGGAAATTGATTCAGCAGGGAAACTGTTATTGGCGGTCTGTGACTGCTGCGCTTGTTTTCTGCATTTTTTACCGTCCTCAATTTCTATATCTCATATGATGTATTTGGCAGTAGTGTGCATCTCTTTCTTCTTTCTCTCTTTTTCCCTCTGTTATCCTCTTTCTCATTCTCTCGCTCTCTTGATCTCTCGATTCCTCTCATAATTGCGGGGGTGACATGGATAATCCAAATACGACTGGGCACATGGCTTTGAATCCGGACGGCCTTCAAACCGTGGACATTAAAATGAGAAATGACGCAACGTCCATCTACTGAAACTTCCCCCTAAATACGAATACCTGGGGTGATATGAAGTCTTGCAGTTACTCTGTATCCCTTTAAAATGTGATTCTAGAAAATTTCTTAGAGAGGTACACGTACTGATAACTACTAAAGGAGATCTATGATCATTCTAACTCTCGCCAATTAATAATTTAATCTTCAAATTCCCAATTAATAATTATGTTATCCCTAGTTTCATTTTTCATAGTATCACTTTTTAAGCATCGCTAAACGGATGGCAAAACTAGCTAGTTCGCTTTTCCGCAACTTTTTCACTCACGAAGAACGTTTCACTAAAAGAACACAAGCTTGTTTAATAAAATGAACACTTGCATTGCTGAAGTGTTCCAATGTATTTAATGATCTCTGGTTTTGTAATTACTCAATATATACTTAAATTACTGGATGTAGGATGCGGTAAAACGACCACACGTCTGGGATAAAAAGGGGAATTACTTTTACGTATCGCTAAACAAATGGCAAAACTAGCTGGTTTGCTTTTCCGTAACTTTTTCGCTTACAAGACCGTTTCACTAAAAGAACATGAGCTTGTGTAATAAAATTAACATTTGTATTACTGAAGTGTCCCAATGTACTTAATGATCTCTGGTTTTGTAATTACTCAATAAATTCTTGAATTACTGGAGGTAGGATGCGGTAAAACTACTACACGTCTGGGATAGAAAAAGGGAATTACTTTTAAATATCGCTAAACTGATGGCAAAACTAGCTAGTTTGCTTTTCCGTAACTTCTTCGCTTACGAAGAACGTTTCACTAAAAGAACACGAGCTTGTGTAATAAAATAAACACTGAAGTGTCCCAATCTATTTAGTAACTACTCAATAAATTCTTCAATTACTGGAGGTAGGATGCGGTAAAACTACTACACGTCTTAGATAAAAAAAGGGAATTATAAGCGACAATTTTAATGCCATTGATGAGCTCTCTGCGAGTACATCTGAGAGCGAGCAGCGCCTAGAGAAGCGCGCGTCTTCAACCCTCCGTTTTCAAGAAAACTTAAGCAAGGGAAACCTTGGGTATAAATTAGTAATCAACCCATTCGGCCAAACGATTAACCAAACATGAAAAACAGGACTATTCTTACGACGATGAAGAAGAACAAGGAGAAGAAGACGGGCTCGTTCTCCTCATTCGTATTGCTTCATCAAAGAAATTCTCTTCAGCGTCGTCTGATCGAGCGAGAGTAAGACTTGAGGATGGAACCGCAGCCGCTGCAGACGATAGCTCGCCATGATTTATGGTGAACGGGCACGTAGAAGACGCGCGTTGCGGTCTGCATCTCTGCTACTCGCGCGCCGCTACCGCATCGGCCGCACATCCCCGCTGCAGGCTTCGTGCTCTTCGTCGTCCTCGTCTGGTCCACCATGAAGCAGAAGAAAACCATCGCTTTGAGATTGGCGAATTGCGAAACTTGCCGTTCTTACTTGGTTTAATAGCAGCGGCCTTCCCAAATTGGGTACGCGTATTCAAAGCGATGGCGGCCGTGGGATGCATGCAGACGCGGTGCCCAAGTATAACCAGTCCTTAGGGGAATATTTTATTTCTTGCCTTTGAATGGGCCAGTTTAATTCAACTGTTACTTCCTCCAGTTGTTTAATATTTTTTTGACATGGAAAATATCGAAGGATAATTAAACTTACTAGTTAACGATCACATGGGGTGGAGTTTTATTAAATAGACGCCCGCAGATCACAACCAATGGGAAGCTTCGTTATCCTTCCTGATTTGCCGTAATGAAAAAGATTTAAAGAGAGAAAATAAAATGGGTAGTTAAGGACGCAGTCAAGCCGGCAGATCACAAGGAATGGGAAATTTCTTGCCGCCCCTTAATTCAGCCGTCAACGTGGTTTTAATACGTCAATAACCCATTTGCGTCTGACATTAAAATTAAGGCGAATATACTGTACAGAGGGAAACAAGGAAAGTTTTTTGATAGAGCCGTGGGTGTCCTTCTCGAAGATGTGTCGATTTCAGCTGTTTTAATTAATATTGAGGTAATATTACACCGGTTAATGTACAAGTAGATGCCGCACCATAAATTGACTTGTCAAGATCCGCTCACTGTCTTTCTCTAGTTTTACGTTAACCTTAGGATCAACCTGGTAGACCTTCCTCTGTGCATGCCGCATAAAGCACTGCAACGGGATCCCAGCTAGTGGGTGCCTTTAATTCCATTATAGAGAGGCAAAGTGGGTAAATCAGCCCACGAGCATGGCCCCAGTGACGTTTGTAGCCATAACTATATCTTTTGCAGTTTTCAAAAAATGTCAGCACAAAAAATAATTTTAAAAACATGCCTTGTAAACTAGTTACGACTCCCTTCAAGTTAATTCATGGATTTCTAGCAAAACAATTTTTTTATTCTTGCAAATACTTGATCATTTTTAAAGATGAACTTTGTCACATGCATGGGCGTCAACTTTGCGATTCGTCTGAACTATTGGTGAAAATAATATAAAACTTTGATGATTAATAGATGTCTTGATACAAGTTTCAATTATTAGCTAGATGTATTTCAACTTAGTCACTGTCTACACGATACTACATACTGAGTAGATGTATTTCAATCAATAAATATTTCTTAAGTTTTTCGTAGAAGTAATGAGAAAGTCTTGACTAAGGCAAACAACTTTTGCTGAACAGCATTCAATAGGATGCGTATGAGCCGATTTAAAGTATCATCACATGATTCATGTCATGTAAATTCCAATAAAAACAACTTAATGGTTATATTTTGAGTCTTGGGATGCAGCTTAACTGTAGTACCGGAACAATACAGAAAATAATGGTACCAAATATATATTGGCCTGTCTATTATTAAACCTTTGGTTGATCTCCCCCAAACGCAACTAACCCTAGAGAGCTACCTGATAAGTCCCAATTTTTGGTTTTTATGTCGTTGCTTTCATTCAGACTTAGCCAACAATTTTTATGAAAATGTTCCACTTATATACTCTATAATTAATATAGGGCAAGCAAGGGTTCGATCCACAGAGAGGCAGAAATTTAATTTCAGAATTTTCCTCAAGCTTGAAATGAAGAACGAGAGTTTAAAAGTGAGAAACATATTTTATGAGATTTTTACAGATTTTTAGTCAAATTATATAAATTCCTATGATCTAGATTGAAGAAATACAAAGAAAAATAATAAAAATATATCAGACTAATTTTTATAATTTTAATTAAGATTAGAAATAGGAAATATATATTTTTGAATTTTCTTCAATTTAATTAACACAAAAATACTAGAAATATTAAAACCAAGAGGTAAATTTTTTTTTGAATTTTTGTAGAGGTTAAAAACACTGAACATTGATTGTATTAGTTTCAGGGTTTTTTATTATTTTTGGAATTTTCAAATACAGAAAATAAGGAAAATACCTTTTCCGGTGATTACGAGCGGCGGTGGCGGCGGAGCGACGGCGTCGGCAACGGACCAGATGAGCCGGCAGTCCTTTTGTAGCCCCTATAGGGCTGACCATAGTGGGCCAACCCACTAAGGTTCAGCCCAATTCGGCTAAGTCAAGACTTAGCCAAATGCGCTAAGCCCTATTGGGCTTGACCCAATATGGTTAGGACTTAGTCAATTTGACCAAGTCCTCCACTTTCCACTTTTTTTGCTCTAAATGATGGAATTCATACACGATTTTTTTTTTCAATTTGAAAGGAAGAATGTAGGAGGATCTAGAGAGAGACTGGAATAGATTTGAGAGAGAAAAATAAATGTCTTTAGAGAGAGAAAATAACTGAAATGAAGAGATAGAGAGAAAAAATGAAGAGAGAGTGTAGAAGAAGTTTAAGATGGAACTTTCAAGAGGATGAACTAGGAATATTTATGAAGATATAGAGAGAGAATGAAAAATTCTAGAGAGAGAAATTAGGGAAAATTGAATCTTTAGAGTGAGAAAGTGATGGATTTTAAGGGTACATGGATGGGAAATGCTATGAAAATGGAAACCTAGGTTCCAAAAACCTCAAGGCAAGCCTCAATGCTTCCTCTTAAGTCAGGGTCCCTATATTTCACCAGGATCAGGTGATTTTCAATGCAAAAAAGAGATGAGATTGAATGAAAACTTCAACAAACTTACATTAAGCAGGCTGAACAACCTAGATCCTGAAATATGCCTTGTCCTGCTGGCCAGTCACTTGCTAGAGCACTTCCAGAATTAGGGGAAATGAGAGACGAAAATATTATTCATACATTTTAAGAATTACTAGAATACCCCTATGAGCATTTTCTATTCTCTTTTCTTGCCATTTTGGCTCTTTTTCTCAATGGGTTGAGAACTTTGCCTTCTAACTTCCAGCTTTTTTCATTTTAAGGTGTTTGAATGATCAACAGGTGGGTCAGGTCATGGCCCAAGCCCCTCTGATTTCTCTTTTCAAAGCTCACAACATCGTTTCATCATTTCAGCCCGTTTTGATAATCACAATGCTTCCAAAAATTTTCCAATTTCAAGAGAACTGTATCTTCTAATTCCTTTAAATTTCTGCACATTTGGAACTATAAAACAGTCATCAGTAATCAAAATGCTTGACTTCATAGAAGTCAATGAAGTTAGTGAAAATTAACCATAATGTGCAAAAGCAGGAATTTCTAGCTAATGCATAAAATTTGAGAAATTCAAATAATAACATGATTAATCAACAATTAATAATACCAAAAATATCTAAAATGTATGTAAATATATGTGCATTTAGCATGTTATCACTACATTAGGCCTGCTGTTGGGTCTACACTATAAAATGAGGCATGAAAAAGAACTTTTCAAGGATCGGAGTTTAACTAAATCTCAATTAATCTCTAAAACTAAAACACTTTTGACACCCCATCAGGGACATGTTCCGCCCAGAACTTATTCCCTAAAAGAGTGTTCTGAATCTTTTCCCATATCTTATCTCGATAAGCATCCAGGCGATCAAGAAGCTCTTGGATCTTGCACTTCTTCACCTCCAAGTCTTCATCAAGACCTTATTGATCTTCTCACCATGAAGAATTTTTTTTTTTGAATGAGAAAGTGAGAAGGAAGAAAAAGGGGGATACCAAGCCCATGCTGGCGTGGGATCCTAAGATGGGTGCCCTTTCTCCTACTTACACTATACTTAAGTTTTTTTCTTAAAAGCCCCTTAACTGAAGTCCATCCACCAATGCCTTTTCAATTTTTGTGTGCGAGTCTCTAAGCTCATGTTTCACATCTATTTCTCCATAGTAATTACTAACCAAATTTTCTAACTATACCCTTTATGTCATATTAATAAACAATGGGCGAATTTAAGTCAACGGATAAGTGAAGTCTCCAGCATGTGGCGTTCAAAATTTCTTCTCGTGCTCTAAAAGTTATTGAGTATTAAATTTCCTTTCCCATGCAAGTTTTAACGTCATCCATTCTGTATATGTATTATGATTAGTAAGTGTGAGAAGCCCCGATGACTTATGGTATGGTTAATCATCAAATCATGATCCAGAATTCAATAAAGAAAGATGCATAATGTGGATCATGATAGAACAACTTATATAACATCCTCATTGTCCAGAGTAGGGATTTTACTACATCATATTCCTTGAACAAATATCCTCCTATAATGAGGGCCAATTATCCCCTCTTGAAAACTCAATCATCTTTGTGTACTTCATCCTATATCCGATGTAAGATTTATATGAGCCCCACAATTAGAGACTCATTAGTCGTAGCCAAAACATAGCCCTCCATTCACAAGATTTCATGGGTGTCTCAAGTATATGGATCACTTATACAACAATGACATTAATCAACCTGATTTAGGTATAATACAGTTAAGGGATTTATAGGGATCAATTATGTGAACTCTTACTCCAAAGAGCACCCACCACTTGTCCTTTGTGTCTCCACAATAACGACCACAAGATGAGCCACACTTATCATATACCTAGGATCATATAGTACTATTCTATATGGATATTATGATCTACATCTCTACTATTCATCAAATATAATTATGAACAATACATATTTAAAGACTTGTGACTATGATCTACTATGAGATCATTATATCAATGGTCTTGATACCTTACAACTGGATCCTTACACTATGATTATGCTCGAATCTGGCATGTGCTGGCCTCAGTTCTTGGAGCATAAAATTAAGAAGCCTTGATCTGTTGCCGTGGAATCCTTTTGAAAAATAGCTTAAGATCACATAGATGAGGTTAGAAGAGAGGGTGGGGACGCAACCCCATCAAGAAATAGTGTCATTACATTAATATCATCAAAATTTTACATCATAGTTGTCGAGCATTACATGGGGGGGAAGACTAGGGTTGACACCAAAGTAATGTGATGAGGCACCGCACGCCTTGGTAGGGATGCTCCTACTCCTTGCAGCCCACCACCCTGCGCGCGCGCTTGCGGGCCCCCCGCTAATACGTGCCCCCAATCTGGGCATTGCGCGCCCATAGGCATGGCGATCACACACCATCTCAACCTTGACGATCACACACATCACTGGAATTTGCGGGGACACCTATCGCACAATTTACCTAGACTATGCCATGCCTAGTGCCTCAAGCTGGGCAGAGCATGCCCAGCGCTACCCGCAGGGGGACCACAAGCCCACGCCCCCTCGACGCTCACTCTGAGCCAATGCCTTAGTCTCTTAGCGGGACGTCTCCCGCCCCGCATCGTGCATATGCGATGGCTGCGCGCGGCTGTGTGGCTCCGCGCACGGCTCCACGCGGCACACCACGACACTATCGCACACCCTACACATGCCATGCATGTGCACAGCGCATGATGCCCGTGTGCACACTCCCATCAACCTGAACGCTCAGCACATACGAGTCTTTCCCTGATCCATCGCGCCAAAGATCAGGCTCACGCACCATCCATAATGTATCACCACTATGGGGGCGATGGCCTGAAAGATCAGGGTTGGGTGTCACCACCCTTAATACGTTACAAAATTGCACTAAATAGGACTCAATCATCATAGATCATGATTCTAAATATGAACATGCCTTCCGAATAAGCACACAGGCCTTTGGGCAGGGATGCCACCTAGTTAGGGGCCTAACACTATGATCTACAAGTCTATAATCACAACATTCCAAACAGTATTTGCTTGGATGCATTCAAGTATCTAAAGGTAGTTTATTTGTTTAGACGTCATCTTTTTCACTGAATATAAAAGGACCGAGATAAAAAAAGTAATGTACAAACTTAATTGCCAAATCAGTGAAAATAATGACGAAGGAGGTCTTTAATTATTTCAGAGTGTATGAATCATAATTTTGAGTGCATATAATGGAATTATAAATGATAATTTGTTTTTTTATCATATAATTAGTTAAATTTACCAACAAAACATTATTGGACGTTTGAAGTAATTATCTGGACCTATACATTCACATAGAGTTTGACACCCATAACAATAATTACATGCCACATTATATAGTTAAAAAATGTGGTTTTTGCAAAAATTCTCGTTCAGGTATAAAATGAAATACATCCCAAATAAAACAGGCCATGGGAAGCACTTCCTTGGGCACCCACATTGTTTTTCCTATTTCATTGTGCACTTTATTCTCTAGACACTATAATAGTGAGAAAAATAATTGAGAGTAGTAGTCACCGTAAACAAGTAGAGGACTATTCTGATCGCATTATGACCCATATTATGTTCATTCTTATGGTCTCTAATAGACCGCCTTATGAATTCACCTATAGTGCTGGTGCCAGTACTTACAAGAGTTGCATGTGTATAATGCTAGCATCAGGATTGATGCCGATAGCAAGCATCATGGTCATGTGCAGTATCAATGATAACCCGTATGTTTTTAGTTGACAATGCATAAAGTGCACAGTCAAACGTTGCCATGTATTTCATGGATTAGCCCTACCTATTTGACAAACCCCAGATGTTGTAGTTTCAGGTACATCTAATCCATGAATAATGGGACATGTTGCTTTAGATGTCATCCCAGCATCATTAGAAGCCTCATACAGACGGATCTTTTTGACAATGGGTTATTGTGTTTCATTGGCATCATGTAACCCGGTAGAGTCATGTGGTAGCCAACATGTTATCAGTCATCACAACTTGGCCATTTCCACATGGAAGGCAACTACCAGGTTGTAGCGGGACATTAATATGGCACTTGTCTATGAAGCATCCAATATCAATTACACTTAAAGAGTTTCTTCACATTGGCAACATATGCCTATAAAGTACTGTATCATACTTTTCCAGTTACATGGTTCACTAGGGCCATATCAATGCTTGATCAACATGGTGATGTGTGCTAAAGGCCCAAGGGTGCAAAATATTTCCAAACCTGTTTTGTGTCCAAAAGGTTTTGAACATGGAGCAACAAACATTGAAAAACACATTCATCTCTAGCCCATGAATATAGACTTCAAACAAATTTTAAACAAATCTATATTAACAATCTACAAATCAGGGAAAACATATTTTATTTCCAAAAATTAAAAAAAAGTTCAATTAAATTTTTACCTTTGACATGTAAATTATTGGATTGTTTCTACAAAATGTAAACTTATTTATGCATTAAAGTAATATAAATGCGTGCAGTCATCCTTTGTATGATTAAAACTATTTTTAGACCATCCTCAGCAGTTTTCTGCATTGAATCATATTCCAAAGGTTTTTGTTCAACATTATTTTCTGACTAAATGAAATTTTCTGATTCAGAATATTTTTTTTGAAATTTTGACTTTACATTCATAGAGATATGAATTTTCTAAGCAGTTATAGTTTTCTGTCTTATTATGTAGTTTTAATGTTTTATAAATAAATTTTATGTTTGAATATGCCCTACGACATGTCCTCATTCAATTTTTTGAATGGTGACCAAATACATATGTACACAATGATTAGCTACATGAAGCATTGTAAATAAGTGCAATTATGGCATTGCAAACGGCTATGCCATTATGCGCTCATCATTATCTGACTCTGTCTTTATTTTTATTCATAGTCACAACATCAAGCAATAGAAAAGAGCCATTATTTAAACAGGAATAAATGTGATGAAATGATAAATAGATAAAAATAATAACAAGGGAAAAAGAGAGAAGTAAACAATTGTAGCCATTCAAATGGCACAAACGTGTACCCCAAAGTCAGTTAAAAATTAGAAAAAGCCGATGCAGCATGCAGAAAAAAAGTGTCATGTCAAGTAATGATGAGGGAATATTCCCCCTATTTAACTTGACAGACATGTGTCAGAGTGTCATTCCATCGAGAAAGGCAAAATGGAGGAATCTTTTGATGTGGCGCACTAGCATCTGGCACTATGTCATGCAATGATTACATTATAAATCATTTTTTATTTTTCTCTGCCCAAGAACACATGGAGTTCTCAGATTGCGCAATCACAGAAGAGGAGGCGGTCATGCCAATGAATAATATTTGATGAATGGAGAATTTAACAAAAAATGGAAAAAGATAAAGTGTCAGCGTCGATGATAAGGAGAGAGAAAAAATGATGGCCAGGGTTACTCCAACTTCACAGTTTGATATCTAATGATCTAGAGGTCCAAATGATCTGATATTTTGAGGCATGAGAAATTCGTGAAAATTCTCAGGGATGCACAATCCGTCAAAAATATGAGGGATGCTTCGTCCTCATCCTTATTTCCATCCTTAATTATGCAGGCCAGTTATGCAGTTATATAGTTATTGAAACTAGTGCATACTCAGTTATGCAGGCCAGTCCCATATAATAAAATTTACATTATTAGTCTTGCTAATAAATTATCTAGATTAAAAGGAACTAAATTTTGAAAGCCTTGAATATGTTTAAGTACCTTATTAATAATAATGTTGATAAATACAAATTAAAGCTTATTAAAAAACAATTTTGAGATTGTGTAAAAAATATTCAAGGAATTTACAAATTTTATGAATCTGTGTCTAAGTCAGGTACCCCTTCGTACATACACATTTGATGAATGCTTCATCAAATTCGAGGGTCTTGACTTTGCAGGACCTGTTCAAGTCCATAATTAGTTACCAAAAGATTGATTGTGTTTGTTTGGTATACGCACTCATAGTACTTGACTTATTTACTAAATATGCAACCTCTCAAATTCCTGATTTTCACATCATATCAGTTTAAAAAAGTAAATAAGCTCAGGTTTAAATATAATAGTATCATCAGTCCATCGCATGAGAAGAGCCAAGAGTCAGAAAAACTAGAGTGCACTATAGTTTACAGTGGATGAATTAAATATTCAAAATAGATTTTTAACATGACTTTCCCCTCTTTTATTCTATAATTTTGTTCTTTCTTCATACTATTATTTTTTCTCTGTTATGCTCTGATTTCCTTTACCCTAATTTTTCAATGACGCCTAAAAAACATATCAATTATCCTGATTTCGAGGCCCATAAGACATTTCTCAAATAAGAAATATTATCTTAAATATTCAAACAAGGTGGCATGTAAAACAATAACATAATGCATCTGCATAAAACAATAACATAGTTATATGTGAGCAAAGAATAAATATAAATATGATAATAAAAATCCTAGATAAATATTAAATTCAGAATTCTCAGAAATAAGGATAACAATATTATTTAGTGGAATTAAACATAGACATAACAATGTCATATATCCATACAGTTTTGTAAGTCACTATGGTGGAGAAAAACAATAACATTGATTATTTTTATATCACATAGAGTTGACTTAGGTATAATATGAAAATAATTGAATAAAAGGATTATAAATTTCAAGGGGAAAAAACCTGTAGTAAAAGATTATGAAATTTACCTGTTTGAAAACTCTTGAATCATTAAGTTATATTTTGATAGGGTACCCGCTCGAATTATTTTTTGTTAATAAATGAATTTGATATTTTAACGTTACCAAAAAATAAAAGGATGCTGTAATCATACCTCTGTATTTATTAAATAAGGTGATATCGCAAACATCATTATATAAATGATAAATCTTTATGTACAGCTCCACTTTAGTTATTGATTGTGATTATTCTTTTGTAATACACGAGCTAAATTTTATTTTAAAAACATAGAGTTCAGTTTATCAAAAACATTAAGACGAAATTAAAAAAAATTAAGACGAAACTAATAAAAATTCACAGTCTAGTTATTAGTTATGATACGGTAATCGATTTTATTAACATTCTTTAGCAGTATTTATTTATTTTACTGAAAGACTTTAACTTTGTTTGGCTTCTTTTAAATGATACTTTAGTTTATAATAAAACTTATTTATACTTTATTTGAAGAACAAAACTTCAGTACCTTTTGAAATAAAAATGCAGACAATATCTTATCAATTTTGTATAATAGTAATCCCATTTGACCATTACCAAAATTGAACAGATCACAATTAGACAATTTACTTTCAAATTTTCAATATAGGTGATGATAGTGCTTTCATAAAGCTTTGAATTTGTAAATCACTCGATGCCTGTCAATGGTTTAATAAATAAATAAATTTTTTATTTTAATAATAAAAGTATTGCATGGACTCTATCAGTTATGAACCTGGAAATTCATAGATATTTTTTGATAAGGGTGAATAATTAATAAGGTTTTAAAAAAAATTCAACACATTAATTTTATCTCTTAAAAAAATATGATGCATCATAGAAATTTAAGTATTAGTTTTCTTCTCTAGATATTTTATCTCATATGAGAAATATTTTGGTTCTAATATCGTTAACAATAATGGTACAACACAAATTTAACGAGATAAAGTCCACATGTCTAGAAATGGAGAACCACTACATAAATTTGATGTTCAAAATGTCTTTCATTCAAACATATATTTGGACAATATTTAGTATCTTAAAAACAAGGAGGCATGGTTGTGTTATCCTTGAGAGATGTGAGTCCCACGATTTCAACCACTAAAATGAGGAAAATCCTTGCTGATAGTATCATTTTCTGTGAAAAGTAGGTGTCATGCTTATGACTACCACAACCAAGCAAAAGGGATAGTACCCAATTTATTCAAACATTCACTGCCTAAGTTGTATGGATGTTCATAATATTCATGTCCTTCATAATTTTAACACTTGGTGCACACCTCGTCTTTTGTTTCAAGGTTAATTGATTAAGAGACTGATAAGCCGAAAATAGGGATGAAAATTATGCAAATTTTTAGCCCTTGTCGTTGTGAATTTTTGGCTTATGCAATAAAATTTATAAAACTCTACTTAATATGTATACTGATAAGTATGAGTTTCGTCCAAGGGAGGCAAGTAGGAATTTCAATTTGATTTAATTTTTGGTGTTTTAGATCCTAATTAGAGTGAATTTGATCTTCAATGAGGATCAAGTCACCCTAATTAGGTGAAAATTTAGAGAGGGGGGTAGGAGAGATGGGAAGATTAGAAGAATTAAGAGCTCTAAATTTCCTTCTTTGATCCTAATTAAAGGATCCAAGAAATCATTTAGAGAGGTTGAAAGAGGGTTCTTAAAATGAGTTGGGTTGATTTTTCAGATTGATAATTCAGAACTAAAATGGGGTAAATTGAGACTTCTAAAAATTAAAACTAAATTTTTTTATAATTTTCTTTTGTAATGCAGTTGAATGCCCACGTAAAATTCCTCAATTTCTCCTCTCAATCCTAATCAGGGCTTGTACATGCCGCTCAAGCCAAGCGATTTTGAAGTTCAGACTAGAATGGAGATGAAGAAACAAACAACTTAACCTATTTCATTCAAAATGCACAAAAGTTTGAATACAATGAAAGAAAAAAATACCAAAACCATTGATCCAGGCTGCGACTCCTCTCTGTCTTGCAGCTGTGATGAAGCACCCTCCAGAATGAGCTCCCCCTCTCTGTCTTGCAGCTGTGATGAAGCACCCTCCAGAATGAGCTCCCCCTCTCGAAATTCAGCTTTTATACTTAGGTTATAGGGTAAAAATCACCATTTTACCCCCGTTTAGTACTTAATATTTATCTATCAATGTAGGCTAGATCTGAATGATCTAAGCGTACAGATAGAAAGAGGAGATCAAGACGAACAAATCCATAAAAAATCATCTCAATCGGACTTCAGGATCAAAAGTTATTAATAAATCAATTTTAAACCAATTTAATCCATTGGATTTAAAATTGATTTATTTATTAGTTTCGTTTTTAAACACGCAATGAGATGTCGCTCTCTCATTAGGTGGCGCATTTTGAATCCTCCTTTTTGCAGAAAAGTCCTTAAAAAGCCTGGAATTGCTTTTGGACGCCGCCCAAAAGTAATTGCGTATATGCCCCTGGCGCACTCTCTCTCCTCCGATTTCTCCTAAAACATTAAAAATATATATTAAAAATAGCAATAAAACCTTGAATGATTTTAAATAGGATCTTTACGCCTGCCGTGGCGACCGAGAGCTGTTTTCAGGGTCTTTTTGCAACGAAACGTTGCAAAAAGGCCCCGAAAAGTCTAGAAATTGCATAAATACATTTTTTTCTCCAATAAATATGCCCTTTTTTCATAGAATAAATGCATTTCTTCTTGAAATAAATCCCAGAAAATTCCTAAAAATTCGTAAAAAATCTAGAAAATTCTATAAAATTCCCTGATTAATTCCCATGTTGATAAATGTAGAAATAAACTTTTTAATGTGCCATTTTCATCCAAAAATAATTATTTCGAGCTTCAATAAATCCTTAAAAATTCATATAATTAACAGAAAATTAGGGAAAAATCAGAAATTACTTGGAAGCATTATTTTTGTGTAATTATATGATAGCAACCCAAATTTAAGCCTTTTAAATGCATAAATCATGCTAATAACATGAAATAAAGACCGAAATTAGGGGGTTATCAGAGACCTCTAAGAAGCATCACTATGAGACTAGCAATAATAAATTGGGGAAGGCATCATTAAACTTAATACACTGCTAATTATAAAATAAATATTAGCAAGATGCTCACACATGCATGTTATCAGGGATTAAAGTAACTCATTATATTTAGGGTTCATCACAAGATGATCCACCGCGGCTCTGAATTCCAGCCATAATATGATGAAAGTTGGACAAGAGTCTGAGTTTCAATTTGAAACAAAGATCTGTAATAGTCATTGACTTTCAGCCTTCCCGGTCGTCCAAGCCTTGCCTGATGGCCTCACAGTCCTGCCTTTTGTGAAAATTTGTTGGTTCGCAATGGGATTTCACATCTATGAGGCAATATGGACAGTTCTTCCCCTGATTCATGTAAATTAATGGGGCTCTAAATCATGAAAGAATTATAAAAAAAACTGTTGTTTCAAAAAATGGTGCAATTAATGCATAAAATTTGAATTCATATTAAAATGGCGATAAGATCAACATAATTATTGTCAAATGTAGGCTCAAGCCAAGTACACTTTGATGAATATAAATGGATTCGCCAGAACTCTATAATTGTGGATCAAGTTTGATTTTAGTTAGTGCAGGCCATGCGTCTGAAGTGAGTCGAGCAGAGTAGAAGTGATGAAAAACTAAATATGGCAAAATGGTTGTGGAAAAAATGTGTTCGAGGACATGGAGACAAGTACTAGTACCAACGGCAGTAATATATGGCAGATACCCCCACCAAGAGCAAGAGACAAGGTGGTGTTGTGCCAAAAGGCAAAAAACTAGGCTCTCCTTATAGAATATAATCTATAAAAATATGTAGAATTCAGAGTGGAAAAGATTGAAGATCACAATAACCTTTTTGAGTATTGAATTGTTTAAGGGGTTCTTATTCTTGAGACATTTAAAAAATTCCTTGATACTTTAACCTTTTCCCTTTTAAAATAAAAATGACCCTGAAAAATAATTTGAAGTTACTTCTCAAAACTTCACTTGGAAAACAATCCATGGGTGCCTTTTTCGAATAAGAAGAGTCTGTTTATTTTTTGAGATGATGGATGGATTAAGGAGAGAAAGATAGAGCTGTACCCTATATTTAGGTTCAAAAATCCTTGTGAATCCCTATATATTTTATACTAATGTTGGATTATTCTGGATCCTTGATTTGATTTCTTTCATCCATGATTCACCTTGTGGACTGCTTGGTGATATAGAACCTTTACAATTGTCGAAGTTTTTGAAATTTACTTTTGTATATAAGTTTCATTTTTCTAATCAATAAATGTTATCATTATCACTTAAATACCCAATATCTGGCACCAAAAATCACATCAAAAGAACAAAAAAATTACTTACTGAAATATTTAATGGATTTTCTAACCTTGTTAGATACAACTTTTCCACACATACATGCCCCTGTATGAGGTAGATGAACTTGTTGAAAATTACATATTCGTAAAAATATTTAGTCAGGTAGAATGAATTATAGTTAAAGCCCTCAATACTTTATAAATATTCATTAAAAAATATTTCTGAGTAATGCTATAGAAATATTACATATTAGTAAAGCGACCGCAAATTAGGGAAACCATAGTATCATTCCAATCACACAATAATTCATTTAAAGCGTTTATAGCATGAATAAACATAGTGAGGTTGGTATCAAGGGGGAATTGCTATTACACTTATTCAACTACATTCTTAATGGAAAGGAAAAGAAGCTCACAAAGAATGTAGAAAATATAATTAATAAAAATCATAAATCTACACAAAAAATAGGATAGTTCTTGATGGAGAGCGCCAGCCCGAGATCGCTGCTACATCTTTGAGGCCCTCATTCATCATGACCGTCGACACCTGCCGGCTCATACCCGACATGATCGGCACGCAAAAGCATCAGTGAAGACTCCCGTGTTTAAATACCCCGGGTAAAGCACGTTCGCGCAAGTGTTCGTTGTTTTATTCATTTTTGTATGTGCGTTTTATGTTTCTTTGTATTCGTCACGACGAGTTTTCTGTACTCATCATGTCGCGTCTATCTCGTTGTGTTTTCATGTTTGTATTGCCATATTTGTCCGTGTCATTTTATTTTCGCGTTGCTTTAAATTCCCCCTTTGTTTAGTTTATTTGTTGTAAGAAGGGTCCCTTGTGGGGCCACTTGTTGAACCAGTTGTAAAGGGCCCATCATGGCCCTATATAAGGCCATGGTGAGCCCGACCAGATCTCAGATCTGGAATTTGTGTTTGGAAGTTATTGTTTAGCATCCAGGTCTCACCAAGAAGGAGAGGAGGAAGAGGAAGGAGAAGAAGAAAAGGGAGAGAAAGGGGAAGGAGGAAGAGGGGAAGAGGAACTACCGCTATAGTCTGCCTCTGCTGGACGTCCACTTTTGAAGCTGTGTGAGCGTCGTGGCACCCCGCAAGGAACCAATCTAGTGCCGCCCATAATCTCCACCAGTCCGCATTGTGACGATCGGCTGTTACCCCGCGCCCCTGTGATCGTGTCTCGCGCTCGCTGCCCGCGTCGCAAGAACTGGACGACACCCTCCGTGCACAGACGCTAGTGGTAACAGGACTTCTGCTCTGTGAATGAGCCAGTGCTCTGGTCAACGAGCGCGATTCGGCGTTGCGCCCAACTGCCCAAGACCCACCTCCTGTCAAAGCTGTGGACAATGGTGACTCCATCTTTCACCGATCAACCTGAGAGCAGGGGTACGTGCGCAATTTCTTCCTACCCTCCTGGGTGATGTATGCTCCAGTTTCTCTGTGGTACGATCCACGGTACCTGTACCATACGCCTGGAACTACCACTGCCCACGGGACGAGTCCCTTGTTCCACACCCACCTATGCTGAACCCCGGAGGTCAAAGCTTCTGCAACGTTGGGCGGTAATTGCACCCTCGCGTGACGTTCTATCAGATTCCTTTTGCATGCGACGCGACCATCTGTGATGCGACCAGTCAACTGCATTGCCCCAGAGTTGACTGCCCCACCTGTCTCTCACTGACGCACTGGTCTCCACGATGTCGTGACGACGAACGACCCCCCCCTCAAACGGACTGCCTGACACCTAGAGTCGCTGCTAGTCCACTGGCTTCTGACCCGTTGATGTGATTGTCTTTCAAAGTCTAATCACCCTTGAAGAGTCCTAACCTGGTGGACGCTATGCTACACCGTTTAAGCCGCTAGCACCATCAGCCGCACCTTCGGAACCCTTGTCCGTAGTCGTCGACAACTGCCGCTGGCATCGCCCCGCTGCTCCTACGCCAAAAAACATCGTCCAAACTGCTCCGACCACGCCGATCCACTGATATGAACGTGCCCATCAAACCTTGAGCGGTCACTCGTATTGCATCAACCCCGCGACTCTCTCTCTTTCTCTCTCTCCATATCTCTCCTCATCCTCACCTCCAACCTCTGGCATCACGCTCTTATGCCGCACCTCCGCCACCTATCGAGCGACGTCGTGCGACCTTTTGGCACGTCTCCACCGTGTCTGCTTGTACCGGTCCTTGTACCGACGAATACGCCAATGACAAATGCCACCACCGAAGAGGTATGTCAGTCTCCTTGCTCGTCAATTATATTACGTCTTTCAGTATGTCTTCGGTTGCACTCCACCGCACTCGGGTTAGAATTAGGTGAGAGTTTGTAAATCAAAAAGTACGACTTGAGCAAATTCTCAGGTACGGGTCGAGCCCATCTGTTACGTGCGAGCATCAACAGAATTATTCCATTTGACACCATAGTCATCGTCGTCGCTCCAATGAGGGTCAGAAGGTCGTCGTCACCGTCACCGGTCACCCACCCAGAGCTCGGAACTCGGCAAATCCCCATGAGTCGGGGCCTGCATGTACATCTTCCTAGGTTTCATCGCATCATGTAGTTACATAACCTTAGGGATTTATGCGTCAAACGACGTCATTGACGATGGGCGACATCATCTAAATATCTGAGCATCGTCTCAATACCTGACCGGACGAAGTATTTGACGACCTCCGGCATCAGTTCTTCCTCCTTGAAATCACAAAAGCCATAAAATAGGTATGTAAGATGATTACATCCATTGTTAAATCAGCATTTATATGACTTCCTCAAAGTAGAATTATTGGAAAGTTTACCTAGAAAAGGTAAAACAATAAAGTAAGGGAGAGTAATACTTCTGTTTGTAGGATAAATTGAAATCATTTCTTTTAGAAAAGTTAAATCTGTGTGATCAGATTGTGGGGATGAGAGAAGTAACATCAATGCATTTAAATAAAGAATTAAAATATGTATACATAAAGAGTTTGATATATTTATGTTCAATCTCTAAGTATCAATTTTTATTTATAGAACTCTTCAATATAAAATACTCCCATATTCCTGCTAGGTTGGAAATTTAAAGATGGTTCAGTAGTGAACGTTGTATCCAGAAGGGTATGAAATACATAGGAAAATTGTCACCTAAGGATCAGATGTTACTCACATACGGACCACAAATTTCAGCGGATGATTGCATAAATTATTCTCACAAGAAATACCGCATAGTTCACAGAGCGTACTTTTAAAACTCTATGCAATGCTAATCATTAGTAACTTCGCCTATTATAGTTATCTAATACATTGAACTCAAAAGAATTTTAAATATTTTTCAAGGATTACTCTGCCAGCATCCTTTTGGATTCTGTTTTATTCAAAATATATAGATAAATGATCTTATCATGGATATCCATTTTAATAAAATTATGAACTTATGGTATCATTAAACAGTAATGTTTTTAGGTATTTAATAATCAGTTCATAAATCATCATGAATTAGCATAGAGCTATATCCAATAAAATAACAAGATGAATCAGTTGGGTTGTAGTTATACTTTTTCAATGGAGTAATGTATCTATGATTTTAATTTTTGTGTGGTGCTTAAAAGATCTATAAGAATGACACAACACGACCACGTAATGGGATAGCAAGGAAAAGCCAAGCGTCCATGATAAAGTCAAAAAAAATTACAATTAGAGAAGATTTAAACATGTGAATATTGATGTACAATCCCAATATTTTAAATAATTTTGAAAAATGGATATTTAGTTTGTTTAATTTAATAGACGATCATATCTGTCCTATTGGGACATTCAGCACTAACCCTTTGTCTCTATTAATGGGCCTTCTTTACTCAATCAATCTTTATGGTTTGGTTTCGTATTATATTTATAGTAGTTGACACTAGTCCCTTGATGAATACTTATTGCTCTTTTTTTAACTCTCTCTTAATTTCTTTCCCGCTTCATGGTCTTCAAGATAATTTGTTAAGCCCTGGCTCACACTTTCTATGTGGGATCGATTGTAATTTGGTAAAATCTATGCGCTTATTGTGAATTGGTAGTTTCTTTCCCATGCTAAAACCATAATACACCATTTTTTTGTCTCTTATTTTTCATACTTCAGTAAATATATATCTTTCATATGCCTTTGTAGTCTAAGTCTAGCCTATTTGGATAACCATAGCCTCTTGTCTTATGTTATTGTTGTACTATATACATTTCTGCCTTTCTTAAACTCTATAATTCTAAATTATAAACATGAATACACAGCCATCATTTCACATTTATCTGATATTGGGATTGATATTAGAATCTGGATATCATATGGTAGTATTTTAACATTCTAATGAACAAGAGATTACACTTCATTTGTTACGCTTCTATATCATTCATTCATTTCACAGATATTTTTACTTTTATAATATTTAAACATAATGAAAACATATTGTTCACAGAAATCTTACCTAATTTTATTGTTGAATTTTCCCTTATACATCCTGATTCACATTAAAAAAAAATTATCTATCTCATTGTTAGGCTGACAGAAGTTGGACGGGTTAACCTGATGAGGAAATCAGATAATGGATATGTGCCCCATCCCCCGAAGGCATCATGCATACAAAGTGACTCACGAGAAAAGGTGTCCTAATATGACTGGAAAGAAATGTTTATAATCATAAGTCAGAAGAATACTTGTGCTATTTTATTCTTTATGTTGTAGATACGAATTTGGGTTAGCATTATGAAAAATACATACCACATTATTGAAGTTTATTCTAATTTCAACTTCAGGTTTCATATTGATCTCATAGAGAACACTTTAACTTTATTTAAATGATTTGCAACAATTGGAAAGATTGGTAGATTAAGACCCTTCGTATTGTTGGATTATAGGGTTTAATTAAGTGCATGGAATCAAATTTCATGCTACGAAAGGGAAGCAGAACTCAAATCTGATATTTAAAAACTTTTATGAATTCGTCACCTTTTGTTGAGCAGGATTCACCCTTAACATTCTCCTTAGAGGATTATCTCCAAGTCATTTATGCGTTAGACATATCGACACAACTGACGAGTGATAAGGAATTTCCTCTAAATCTTTGTGAATCCTCCATAAAGAGCTAGATGATCATCCTACTAGAAATTCTCTTATACGAAATGGGATTTTGATAATGATAGAAGACAAAGGGGTAGCACTCATCTGAATGGTGTGGGATGATTCTGGAATTTTGGGAAAAGACTTTATAACTTCAGTATATCCACCAATGTGCTCATATCTAATTTATGTGATTCTCTATGTGTGAGTCTTAATCTAGTTAATAGCTTTAATAAACATTAACACTTTTTGGATGACCATATTCATTGAATATATGAATATGTATATATTAACTAATTTATAATTCATTTAAACCAATGATTAGGTTGATTTCAAACATAAAACAATGATTAAAATATATCAGTCAACATTGCACTTCATCTATCAATGTATATTTTTCAACATTTATACGTGCGGGATACAAAAAATTGCTCAGAGTATCGTTAACTGTGTAACCCTACTCTATCACTCTACGTAGTAACCATGATCACTGAAAAACTTCTTTAATAACTCCACTATTCTTACTAAGTATTTAATGTATGTCCTTCATTGATTTAGTATCCTTTTATTCCAGCAGACAATAATTCCATCTCGACCACTCAATGTCAGTTTAGTTCTTGATATATTCATGCTTAGATTTATTTGAATCCCATTATTAGTCACTCTTAATTGAGTTCAAAATAGACTAATCAAGTGAAAAAATCTATTTGGTGTCTCTAGCACAAGAACCAGTTATACGAACAGAACACAATTAAATCTAATTGACATTTTGGATTTAGCCAATTCAACAATTCATACAGATAAATTTAGTGAATAATTTTATTAAATAACGCCCACCATCTATCCTTGGTGTCTTGACGCCAATGGCTTTAAGATGAATCATGCTTGTAATATAACTAGGGTTATATAGTGTTATTCCTTCTTTAATATTTTGACCTCCATCTTGAGAGTTCATTGCGTTGGAATGCTTAGTAATTGGCCTCATCATAGTTTACAAAGTCACTACAGGTATTAAGATATTTCATTGTAGCCATCACATGAGCACAATAATGAATAAATATTTATTTCAATGAACTTGAAAATTGGCATAACCATCACACAAAATATTTTCCATTTATCCACCTATTTTCAATTTAGATTACTTTAAGATTTCTAAATATCTTGGCACCCAATTAATAACAAAATTTTGACTAACATACTGTCTAGGTAACTATATTAATCTAGAAACTATGTATACTTGATGTTGCGACTTTTTAAGCTTGGATATTTTATAATTACTCAATTCACTTACTTCTTAATCAAAACAACATTGATGGAGACCATCTAGAACCGAACACCATTTTCAGCAAGCTCGTGAACTGTGGGTTGAAGGGGAGACCCATCCTTCAAGTATTTGGCCTAGATTATGGACGCCCGGAGGTTGATGTTATATTCGTCATGTTTTTATCCTTCCTTTATAGTTTTGAAGGCCGTGTATGTCGGCCCATGTGTTTGTCTGTATCGACATATATTACACACCTATGTAACGGGAGGGAAGGCTACCCCTGGTTAGTTAGAAAAATAAAGGAAAAAAATAGTGTTTTATTTTATTTGTATTGATACTTTTCTTTTCCACATTTACAAAAATGTGATTGCAAATTTGGGCATTACATGAGAAACCCTAATTGGCTGCCACCGCCACCATTAAGGCCTTCAGCTGCCGCTGCTGCCACTCACGCGCTGCCTGCCATCGCTCGCCTGCCTCCGTTGCAGGCCCGAGCTACCCTAGCCGCCCCACACGCAGCATGCTTGTGCCTCCCCATATCGGTGCTCACCCGTGCTTGCTGCCTTTGCCTACTCGCCGTGCACCCCCGTTTCTAGACACCTTGCACCCATTGCATACCCGAGCCACCCTCCCAGGCCGTTCGTGCTGCCCACCCGTGCTTGCCTACCCCATGCCGCCATGCCGCCTCTGCATCATCGCACCGCCCTCACACCGGCACACCTCTCCAGTGCTGCCTATGGTGTCACTGCCCTTGAATGCGCTGATGTTGTCTGTGTCATGCTGTAGTCGGCGCGCCATGCCTCGTCACTAATGAGTAGTACATCTGTCTCCATCATCACCATCAAGGGCAATTGGGTAGCATCTATCCTGGTACGCTCACTTCTCTCCTTATTTACTCGTTTGTTATTTCCTTCAATGCCTCCAAAACTGGTCTCACTGCCAGCATTAGGATAGGGTTATATAGGTCTATCACTTTGAGAGTTAGTGTCTCTGTTGATACGTTCCTTCTTGGATTCATTGAGTGTCCATGCACTAGCGTTAGTAGATGTAGTTGCATCTTCGGTGTTCAATTCAACTACTAGGTCATTGGGAAGCTAATGGCTTTCCCATGTTCTCCTTACCGTGAATTATTGGTCTCTAGTTTCATTGACAACTTGAATGTGGTTCTCGTGGATTTTCCACTTGCATCTGCATCGGAATCTGCACTGCATTTGTTATCCACATAATTGTTATTGGAATGGTCGTTCGATCCCCACCCGTTGCTCTGCATCAAACATTCCCCTAAAACTTTGCATGAACATACATTTAGACTCACAAAAAGTCCATTAGAAAGAAGTTTGATTCATCAGTAAAGAGATTTCTTATTTGTGAAACCAAAATTTTTATATCCAAGCAGTAAAATAAGTTCTCAAAAACATAGGCAGAACTTAATTACCACAAAACTTCTTCACTTTTATCCCTTCTCGGTTTTCCTTTTTATAGGAATTACATCTAGGCAAAGGGGTGATTAGTGTTCTTACCCTAATATATCTTCTCTTTTTTTCTTTCTTGATGCACTAATATTATCTAATGTACTAGTTGTAATGTGAAATTTTTTACACTTTCAAATTGCTTCATCAGCACAGTTTGATATTGTGATAAAACTTGAGGCTGTGTTTTTGCGATAAAAAAATCATTCTGCAATGATTTATTTAGAAATCAATGTTCATACTAAATATTTTAGTAAAAAGTTAGGCTGTGTTTGTGCGATAATAATAAGTTTATACTAAATATTTTAATAAAACGTTAATGTTTGGATAATATTATCATTAAAAATTTAATACTTAAACGTATTACTAAAATGTGATCCTTAAAGAAATTTAAGACTTAATTATGATCTTTTATATTTACAAAGTCTTAAGATGGATATAATACAGAGTACGCTGAGGTGATTGAGTGCTCGAGAAGATATCATTGGCACCATGAAAAAGAGGATAGTAACATAAGAAAGAAGATGCAATCCAATTCCTTGACATGGTAGTGAGGATGGTAGATAATGCATTCACTAATGATCCCCATTAAGCAAGATTACTAACTAAAGGATGGATTCATGTTTGTTGACTTACCATAAAAAATCGAAAAAGACCAAGCAGTGAAAGACTAAATTTTAATTAAATTGTATCTTTAAAAATTTTATTCAGTGATTTTATATTTTTATGGATATTTAACTATTTCCTAAAGACCAAGCAAATGAATTAAAGAAAAACCTATCAAAAAAATTTTAATAAATCAATTAATTATTATGTTGTTTCGATTTATTATGATTTTGAATAATGCTTTTGTATTTTTAAGGGCAATTAATCAATTTGAAGGACAGATAAAACCTTAGGCTACCCTTCCAAAGCCAAAATTTGAGGGTGGCACCATGCCACCAGGCGGCACAATTGGGCCAAAATGGGTACTAGATGAGAAACACTGTAAGGTTGGGTGTAGGAGGAATCTTTTAGCGTTGTTTGATGTGTTTAAAAGCTTGAAATGTTAACCTAGAGAAAACAGTGATAAAATGTAAATCAAACATTTAGGAGATCCCAGAACCTTGTTGTCACTTCCCTCAACGACCAAGTGGTGTTTTTACTCCAAGAATCTACATCACCCTTGAACTCTCTCTCCCACATTTATAAAAAAAAAATGGATCAATGAAATCTGATGCACTAGGTCTCCAATAAAAATTTGGGAGCAAAAATCCAATATGAGATACAAAGCGAGGGGAGAAGAGATTAAATGGAAGTGCAATTAGATTTAAATTAAGGGTTTGGAGGGCTAGGAATACTTGATTTCTAGCCTTCATCCATGTTCCCTCCTTCCCATATTTGAAATAGATCTGTCAAATTCAAATTGTGGGTTAATTCCACAACTCTTTCCTTCAGGTGACCCAGTTTTTAGAGACGTTTGAATGGCCTTCTTGTGTATTGGGCCTCTTCTTATTATCTTGGACATGGCTTGGGTTTCTACTTTTCTCTCATTTCTAGCCCAAAGGACCATTCTATTTACGTAACTCCTGTATTTCAATTAAAACTCCAAGAAGATGCGAGGAATCCACTTGACTCTGTAAAGTAGATCTTTGTAAAATAAATCATAAAATTATTATTTTATCCTGAAATGGTTAAGAGTGAAAGTGCAAATTTAGAAATAAGTGGTAAAAAAGAAATATAAGAGCATAAGTTAATTGATCTAATTTGGTATTATTAGAAAGAAGCTTAAATACATGGGCCCAACCTAGCTTAAGAAATCATGGGCGATTAATGCTAATATGACAAAGATTAATGCTAATATGATAATTGAGCGAAACAATTGCAGGCTTGTTGCAAAACAGTTTACATGGAGAAAGGACGTGGACTATTTTAGATCTTCTCTATCTCTCTCTATGTGAATAACACATTTCAAATAGTGATTTTTTGAGTAGCTGAATTCACTTTTCAGCTACATGACATGGATGTAAAAATGAGTTTTGTAATGGTGACTTGGAGAAAGTTCACATGAATCCACCTCAATATTTTGAAGTCAATTGAAATGAATGCATTATTTGCATGTGAAGTTGATCTATTAATGGCCTAGAGAAACCTTCATAAATACCATTTTGCTTTTAAAGACATGGGTGATGGCCATTTTTTAATTGATATTGAAATGCATTCTGGTAGATCCTTAGGCAGTTTAGAATAATCACACAGGTCTTATGAATGGAATGAAATATTCCATCTTGGTGAGGGTCACAAACTCGAAATCAAAGGGGAAATACTAACAATGGAGGAAAATTTTAGAATGGATTTGTTGGGTCTTTGAACTATGCTCAAATGTGTACACGACCTGTCTTTATTTTTTATCACTAGGTTTCCAAGAAGATACTAATGTGACCTGGGTCTCACGCATTCCCTGACTGTCAAAATGGCTCTATGCTGTCTACAAGGAATAGCATATCTCAGGCTGGGATAAAAGAGAACATATCATCTGTAAGTCATGAAATTCTCGAATAAGACTTTGCTAGGTGCTTGTATACGAAATATCTACTTCAAGTCATATTTTCATACTTTTTTGAGGGAGTTGTCTCATGGTCTGATGCCTAGCAGAAGAGTATGGTAATATCTATGATGGAAGCTGAGTATCTGACTGTTTGCCACACATCCTCACATTCCACATGGTTTTGGGAATGCATGCCACATCTTGGAATGATATGATCCATAAAGAAATCCATGTTGATATATCGTAACAACGAAGTTTCCAAAAGGTTCTTGAATGACAAGAATAGCTCCAGTGCTTGCAGGCACATGCAAGTTCAATTCTTTGTTGTAAAAGGGATGACCAGAAATGGGTCAGTCTCACTTTATCACATAGGGGGCTGGTTCAATGCTAAGCAATGAGCTAACTAAGTTGATGTCATCTAGTACTTATTGTGGACATGTCGTTAGTATGGCTTTGGCCATTTCTATTTGTTGTATGGAGAAAATTCTCACTTAAGGTATGGATGTATTCATGTGAATGTCACTTTGCGTCTATGATTGATTCTTTGAGAATCATGATTTTTTTTTCAACAAATTGTTGGAACGAAACTCAAAGTACTATCATGATATTATTAAATGTCCAAATATTGTGCATATTGATATTTAATGTCTTAAGTAAGCATTTGGTGCATAGTTTGGACTTATGTCTTGAGGATGTATTTCTGATATGACTGATATTTACTATACATACGAGATAAAAAGATGTGTGGATTAATGACACTTGAGTTCTGATTATAACATCCCCTGAAAGGGCATATGAATCACATCAAGAGGGAGAGTATCGGTGTTGTCGTCATTTCTAGTTTGACCACTGCACATAAGGATTTTTATAAAATGGGCGGTATGGTTTGTCCTTTATAAATGTCAAAGAAGTCACAAGGGATGCCGCTGTCATGACATCGTTGGAGAGGCTCCTAATCCATCATGCTCGTCCAATAACGGTTATCTACAAGAAATTTAATCCGTCGCAATAATGTGAGCTCTTTACACTTTTGGGTTTCTTGTCATGTTCTAACCCTCTTGCCTAATGAAGACCTAACGCTAACGGCTTGACCTTTTGCACATTTTGTGGCCATAGTAGCGGAAAACCAACAGGATGGGACCCTCCTCCAAGGTAGCTACTTTAAAATGATAGGTCGCAGGGGCCAGATCGTGTCTGTAGATGCATTGAATTGCCGATGCAACACGACAATTCTAAGAGTAATTATATGGGCCCTTTTTCGAATTGTTAGTGGGTACTGCCTAAAGTTCAACATCCCATCACTTGTCTCTCCGTTTAAAAACCCATCTTCTGAATATTTACTACACATATGCACCCATATTTCTCTTCAGTATTGAGCCTTTCATGCGATCTTATTTTTGCTTACGTTAAAAGTTGGGGGAAGGGGCAACCAGATCCCTCTTGCTTTTTAATAGACTCCGTTTTTTATTAAAATTAAAAAATATAATTTTTCAAAATACAATATCCCTCGACTAACCTCCCACACCCGGCTTGGCAAATGAAGAAGGTTCGCAGGATGCCGGCTGAATTAATGCGAATGGAATTGGTGTTTGGTAAGTATGAATATCTTAAAGGAAAAAGAAGCGAGGGCTTTGGTGAGGGTTGTGGGTGTTGTGAAGCCTTGTCAAATCTTCATATTTTTTACGTTGACCGGTTGGAAGATAAATTTCAATGACTGGTCCAGTTAGGAACAGGTTATTCGGCACTATTGGAAGGAAGAGGAATAATCTGGCTAAATTATCGAAATGATTCGTTGAGTGATACGTATTCATTCGATTTAATCAAATAGAATTTTCAAAAGTTTTAAATCAGCGTAATTCGAATCCGGGCCCTGAGGCCTTTCCGAAATTCCTCACGTTGATCGATTGGAAACTTTGACTTAAATAGAACTACAATTTAATTTCTCAATGAGGTTCTCACGAGTTACGATTGTTGGTAGCAGAAGGAAGAAGAACGCACAGAGATGATGATGGAATAATGTGTATTGTCTGAACTAGAATTCCTAATGAGTCAAAGACGAGGAAGTGCTGGCCCAGACTTTGCTTACGAGACACAGAATAGAAGATATATTTACAAGCTCGCAGAAGTGGGCTTCTCTGGAAGGTTGTTCATCTTTGGCGCGTCAAGTTGGGGTAGGACTTGAGGACGGAGCCGCAGAAGGTGCAGACGATGGCGCGCCACGCTCGGCGGTGCACCGCCAAGTAACACACGCGCGTGGCGGTCTGCATCTCCGCCAATCGCGCTCCTCCGCCGCACCGCCCGCACATCCCCGCCACCGGCTTCGTGCTCCTCGTCGTTCTCCTCTGGTCCACCATGAAGCAGAAGAACACCATTGTTTCCTTAATTCCTTTGCCAAGTTGCAGACCGAAGGTTACAACAAGAGATAGAGAAAGAGTGTGTGCGTGTGAGAGAGAGAGAGATGAGCGAATAGGTAGTTATCAAAGTGCTAAGGTCAGAGTGGGTTGAGCAGAGACTGCACTGCTTCTCAGGGTTTTAAAGGGATCAAAGCATCTGCTGGTGGGTTTCGACGCCCGAGGATGCGTGCAGAGAGACAGAGAGAGAGAGAGAGAGAGAATTGAAAGAGGGGAGATGAACTTTGGCTCTTTCGTGCAGGTGGGCTGTTCGTCCAGTTGGAACCGGAAGGGGGGGGGGATGTTTGCGTGTTCGTCGGGGCGAAGTTTTCACTGGCATGCATATAGATTGTTTAAAGGACGATTTATTAATGACGCGGTTGGCGATGGGAAATATTCTGTTTTTCCTTTGGCCAGCTGTTTTCTTTTAGAGCAAATGAATAAACCGTCTTTACCGCCGTGAAATACGAATTTTATAATAACGCCAAACCTAGATTTAGCGTCTCGGTCAGCGAATAAGTCGTGAAAAAGAGGCTAGATGTCTTGAAACGCCTTCTACAGTTATCGGTACTAGTGTGGCCCGCTCGCAATGCCCGCTTGGGTGGAGAGAAATTTCGAAATTCTTAAAAGTTCATAAGTATCATTGAAATGCTCGCAATTTCAAAAACTAAATTTGAATTGCGCTTCTGACCGAATTCTTAAAAGGGAAATTTGAATTGTGCGTCCGATCGGATATTCGAAACTAACTTAATATTGCGCTTTTGAGTGCATTTTCAAAAACGAAATTTAAGTTATGTCCGATTGAAATTTCGGAAACGAAATTAGAATTGTGCCTTTGATTGAATAATCCGAAACAAATTTGAATTGTCACCCAGATCGCATTTGAAAACAAAACTTGAATTGCGCTTCTTATCGAATTCTTAAAAGTGAAATTTTAATTGTGTGTCCGATCGGATCTTAGAAGACTTACTTGAAATTGCGCTTCTGAGAACATTTTCTAAAGTGAAATTTAAATTATGTCCGATCAAAATTTCAAAAAATAAATTTGAATTGGGCTTCTGATTTAATTCTTAAAAAGGAAATTTGAATTGTGTGTCCGATCGGATCTTCGAAAACTAACTGAAAATTGTGCTTCTCAGAGCATTATCAGAAACGAAATTTAAATTATGTTCGATCAAAATTTCGGAAACTAATTTAGAATTGCGCCTCTGTTTGAATTATCAAAAACAAAATTTGAATTGCTACTCTGATCGCATTCAAAACAACTTGAATCCATAAGGAAATCGACAGCGTGCTGGAGGAGGAGCCCTGAGCAATTAGAAGGCTGCGGTCTCCTCGCTAACCTTAAACTGTAGATAGAGCGAGGAAGAATGGGTGGGGGAGAAGAAGGAAGCGGCGGTTGAATTGAGGATGATGAAGACCGTGGTTGAATTCTTCGGAGGCTGCTCCGAAGTTGAAAACGAATAGTTGCCTCCCGAATCCTCGAAAACAAAACTAAAATGTGCTTGTGATCGAAATCATAAAAAGCGAAATTTGAATTACGTTCACGATCGAGTCGTCAAAAACTAACTCTGAATTGTGCTTCTGATCAAAATCTCAAAAACTAAATTTGAATTGCACTTATGATCGAACTATATACAGCATGAAACATGAAATGTATGTTTAATGGAATCATTGAGAACAAAATCTGAGCACTCTCACCGGCCATTAAAGGCTCGAAGAAGAAATGGAAAAAGAACATGGGAGGCGGCGGCGGAGGGGAGGGGAGGGGCCGCTGTAGGCTGGGAAGGGGGGCGTGGGAGGCGGGGAGGGGGTAATGAAGGCCTGGGGAGGAGGGCGAAATGGCAGCTGGGGCTGGAAGGGGGCTCTCTCACTCTCTCTTTCTTCTCTCTCACACTCTCTCTCTCTCTTCAACTATTTTTTCAGCCAATGAGAGGCCAGAAGCGCACATGTATTTGCGTTATAGTAATATAGATATTGAATTGGGAAAGTACGGCTATAGCCGGACAGCGCCTTGCCAATTAAATGAGCTAGTCAGCCAATGAATGATAAATGGGTTCGGATAACTTTATTTCCAGCCCCCCTTTGAAAGAACCAGGCGCGCCCTAGTTCTGTCCTTTGAAAACGAAAGAAGAACACGTTCCCGGCTCCCCTCCCCATCAACCACGTCGGTGGACTTCCAAGCCCATTTGCATCGTCGAAGAGCGCTTCCTGGACGGCGAGGTATGTGTTCTATCTCGCAATCTCAATGTCGATCTGTCTATCTCACTATCTATCTATCTCACTGTTGATCTGTCTATCTTACTGTCTACCTATCCATCTTACTGTTGATCTATCAACCTTATTGTGTACCTATCTATCTCACTGTCTATCCATCCATCTCTCAGTCGATCATTCCATCTCAATGTTTACACATCTATCTTACTCTCGATCAATCTATCTCATTATCTACCTATCTATCTCACTGGATATCTATCTATCTCAATGTCCACCTCTCTATCTCACTGCCTATCTATCTATCTCAATGTCTACCTATGTATCTCACTGCCTATCTATCTATCTATCTCTCTGTTGATCAAACTATCTCACTGTCTACCTATCTAACTCACTGTCGATCAATCCATCTCAATGTCTACCTATCTGTCTCACTGTCAATCAATCCATCTTAATCTTCTCGTTACCGTTAAAGGCAGTTAATCCTGCCATTGATCACACTTTTCCCACGACTTATTCTTCCAGCTATTTTCATACATCCATTGTACGCTACGTGGGAAAATAAATCTCGCTAGCATTTCCAGTTTTCTCTCTATAAATATGTATTGTTTTTCTTCTGAGTGTTAAGTTGGAAAGTTCTTCACTCATGTCTTCTTCTCTTAATCGACAATCATTTCTTCATTCTCAACACCAACCGAAGCTGTGAGAGCTCGAGCTTCCCTCCAACAACCATACGATGGCAGGATTCATCATCAGTTGATGCTTTGAAATTTTCATGACAAAATTATTTTTAAATTGGTATTCATTGAGTTTAACTGGAACATAATGGGTTTGAAATTGAATAGACTCGAGAACTTGTTCAAAAAAATTACTGCTTAATCTTGTTGCTTTTATACATTTATTTTTAAGCAATTTTCTACTTTTTCTTAAAGTTCAATATCCGACCGTTTTGGAAGGAAAAACGACACTCGGTCATGTGTATACATCATATTTTTAAAATTATGGGGTCTCTTTTTTCCTACCTATCTCAATGTTGATCCAATTTCCTACCTAGATAGCTATCTCAATCTCTATCTATCTATCTCCATCTCCATTCCAATCACCCACAATATAGCATGATCAAGAAACTTGCGCAGTTTACTGATATTAAGTGTTGCCTTATTGTGGGAGGGCTTTCAAGTAAGGTAATTCCATTCTGAGTTTAATCTTTCAAGTTGTCTTGTATTAGATGATTTTGTTCTCCATCCATGTTTCTTATGCTGAATACAAAAAATTAGGTAATTTTTGTTAATAGTACTTTTGCACTTCATTTGGACATTGTGGTTTTTGGGACTCTCTTTTAGTACCATATCTGTTGATGGTGGAGAAAACAATTCTGATCATAATTTTAGTACCAGGAGGTCCACCTCCTGTATGAACTAAAAATGAACAGTTAAATGAAATCATCATTGATTTTAGTTTGGAAACCTCATCTAGTTAGGTTTCCTTTCACCAGTTGATTCTAGCTACAGAGCTCTCCTTGATCGGAAGCCTTTTCATTTGATGCTCTTTATCCCTTGTCTTTTTTGGTATTAGTTTTTTGTGGTTGTTCTATGATCTTTCCATTTTAGTATTCAAAAAAAAAGTATTCTTGTTTGAATTTATTCATGTTAGAAGATATAGTTGTGAAATCCTCCGAGAGGTTTGATATTTCCATTTTAGTATTCATGTTTGAATTTATTTAATGATTTGAAGATGATATGTGAAATCCTCCCAGAGGGCCAGTTGTCATTTTCATATTATCTTGCTCTCTTAATCCGTACTTATCTCATATTTATAAACATATCCGTAAGAAGATGTGGCAAGTCATGAGATCCATTTCAGGGTAATTTGTGCTCTGAGCCCATTATCTTCTAACCTCTATTTAAGCATGTTGGACGTGGGATCAATCGATTGGCTTTTCCTATTTAACCATTGGTGGCGACCATGGTTAAAGTGCAGCATTATATAGAACTGGCTTTGAACGCCTTATAGCATAAATGCTGAACATAGCACACATTTATCCCAATATATGAAAATGGATTTATCTGGGGATCTTGGTGTCCTATGGTCCGCATGGCAAAATTCTCAGACATATTCCAATCTTCCACTATGTTAATGTCTTCCTATCTATCTATCTATCGATCTATCTCACTGTTCATCTATCTACCTCTCTATCTCTATGAGTATTCTTTTCCTTAATCATGCCTGTATTATATCAATAGAAAATTAATTTTACATTTAGTAGGCCCCAAATTAATTTAATTTTTCAGCTTTCATGTATTGTTCAAATAATTTGTACACGTCTTTTTTAGAGCTACTGGACTGTAGCTTTATTTGTCGGCGACCCAAAGAGGTACGTATATATCAAGTTGTCACGTACATATCAACTGTCCGTACCCTACGAATTATATATATCAAATTTTTAGTTGCGTATATATCATTCTGTCACATGTGCTATGTCATTATTGTGTTTGAGTCCGCCAGAATGGTTATCGATCTGTCGATATATTATTAGTCAATGAGTCCAATTTTTGAGATTGATATCAATGGTCATCTTCGAAGGCTTTTTTCTGCACTTGTTTTCCTTATGAACATCGAACATCGAGTGTTGTAAATAACTATTAGAGTCTCTGTTAGTTTTATTATATTTGCGTGTCACTCTAATAAGGTGTTCAAATTGCTCGTCACACACTTCGTACAAATGACTACATATTGTGAATAATTTTGATAGAGATATGGAGTCCACATCTGCTACCACTCCCAAATCAACGGCTAGGGCTACGACGTCGGTGCCTGTGGAGTGCTATGCTGTAGAGGTGGATGATAATGTGTCATCTCAAAGCCTGAGACGCAATCAGTCTAAAGTTTTAGATCGATTTGTTGAAGCTGGCCCGAACGAGTACTTGTGTATGCTTTGTCAAGCACAGAACCTCACCCATTAGGTCATCATCAAGCGGAATAAAGATAAGAGCACAAATGTATTTTGGAGACATATCGAGAAAGTACATCATAAATTTCACGATGAGCTCAAGGGCGTCCTGACGAATCAGAGAAGGATAACCCATTACGAATTACTGTCCCACAAGCTGTACTTACGCGGCATCAACGTGGAGCATACAAAGGAGGAGTTCGTCAGGTTCATCTATGACAACGATCTTCCTTGGCAACTTGTAAAGAAGAAGTCCTTCCGAAGATTATGGTTCTATGGGACACAGGTGGTTAGGGATATCCCTGGTCTTGATGCAGTGAAAGCAACGGCTTCAAACATGTATAGAGAAGTCCAAGGGAAATTAATAGAGATGTTTGCTGAGGTTCACAGTGTCTCTCTTATAGTGGACGCTTGGACATCACGAAATAACCTCGCCCTCTTAGGTGTCACTACCCACTGGATTGACGTTGACTGGAAGCTCTATGAGCTACTCCTTGCTATCTGGCGGATCAAGGGATCCCATTTCGGCACCAACTTGGTGAGGATCGTCATGGAAGTTGCATATGAATATGGGATCGAGTCGAAGCTTTGTGCCATCACTACGGACAATGCATCTAACAATAGAACGATGCTAGCCTCTATTGTAGATCAACTGAAGACTGTAAACCCACAATTCACTATGGATCGGCACGTACCATACATTGCACATGTTCTCAACCTCGTTGTCCAGGCCGGATTGAAGATCATTTGTAATCATGAGGCACCAGACGAAGTATGCTACGAGACCAAGATTTTCAGACATATGCAGTGTTGAACACGAATGAACCAACTGAATCACAGGTCGACGAATGTAGTACAACGACAGCTGCACCCTTGGGAGTAGCCGTTTCACATGTGAGAGCCATCGTCAACGCTATTCAAGGATCCATGCAACGAATGGAGAAATATGTTGATATGTGCAAAATGTTTGAGCTCCTGAACTTGAACAAGATAAAGGTTGACTGCCCAACACGCTGGAACTTCACATTCGTGATGTTAGAGCACGCTCTTGCCAAGAGAGAGCGTTAACCGATTTTTTCCCTATTTTGTGTTATTGCTGCATATTCGCAAATTTTTTCTCTTCTTTTGGTCGTTAACCGATTCATGTCAGAAAATGTGAATTGTAGTCGGATCAGAAACAGTTCTTCGAGACAAAGTAAATGCTGCTCGACCATTTCCAACGGTTGCAATTTGCATCCAAAGATGTAAAACTATAGAGATATAGAGAGAGAGAGAGAGGAAGGCAGAGAGAGAGAGAGGCAGGCAGAGAGAGATATAAAAGATGTAAAACTACAGAGATATAGAGAGCGAGAGATAGACAGGAAGGCAGAGAGAGATATAAAAGATGTAAAACTATAGGGATAGAGGGAGCGAGAGAAATAGAGAGAGAGAGATATAGAAAGGAGATGTGACGCAGCCTTAGTACATGAACGATGTAGGAACACGACTTGAGTCCACAAGTCTTGCTCTACTAGAAGTAGCTAAGTCCTGAATCTACAGAACTAGCTTCTCCAACCCTTGCGTCCACAAGGGGTTGTACTTGAATCCACAAGCACACAAGCACTCTCTAACAAAGAGAACACTCATAGGGGAGAGACAACAGTTTCAACAAGACAATAGATTTCAATAATCCTCATTCAGGGGTCTTGGGGGCCTTATATAGGCCACAAGAAGTGCAGGGTCGTCCATAATGACTGTACCCATGTTAAGAAAAGTCAAGACATTGAGAAAAACAAATCTGACAAGCTAAAACAGAGGATAAGCAGCCTGTCAGGCCTGAGCAGAGATATCCTGCAGATTCTGGGCCTATAGAAGTTGTCAGGAGATATTTGTGTGGCTCAAGAAGATCCTGATGGGACAAAATAGAAGATATGCAGATCTGACAAGTTAGACAAGTTAGTGAGAAGAACTTGCCAGAGAAAATCGTGTCAGAGGATTTTGAGGGGCTCAAGGTATATTTTTGTGGATTCTATCAGTTCTAGAAGAATCTCCTTCTTGGGCCACAACTTGCTAATGGGCCTGAGAAAATGGGCTTCTGGGCTACATCAAGATGGAGAGAGAGAGATTGAAGCAGGTAGAAGGGTGATGCGGAGAAACATATGGAGAAACGTACAAGATAGAGAAACATGAAGAAACATAGCTCATAGGAGAAGAACATGGAGCGGGATACAAAGGAAATATAAGGGGAGAGAGATGCAGAAATCAGATAGGTAAATCAAAAGAGAGAAGCCGAGTTACCCGGAGGCGGCGGCGGTGCGGTGGCCGGCCCGCGAGAATCAGCCCAAACGGAGGAGTTTCAGGTTCAAACGTCGTACAAGGGTATTGAACAGAGGACAGTTCGAGACAGATGCAGTGAAAGAAAGAAAGGGAGTCGCCTACGGAAACTTCAGTTTAATACGTTATTTCTGAAAAGAACTGAAGCAATGCAGATAAGAAGAGGAGGAGAAAGAACGAAGAAGAAGAAGAATACGAGATTTGTATTTCTGAATCCCCGCAGAATCATTACGAACAAGAGACATTTCTATGGAAGAACTAGAGGGAGGACAACTTTTCGGCTTCCTCGTTCGTCGGTTCATTTCTACTATTGGAGTTCTACTCGTATGCTAACATCTCCCCTAAAATCTTAAATGGTGTGTCCTATTCTGATTTATCTAATAATAAGTAAACTTTTCCTTTTTTTGTTCTCTTCTATAGCTTACTTGAGCGTACGTGTCGTGTTAATATTTCTTGACGCTTATATCTCTTCTGATTGGTTGCATTCTTATGTAGTCCCTCATGCCCACACATACTATTCAAAGAAGTCATATATATTACACGTCTGATATCGGAAAATCCGATGTCAGCATCCAATCCTCAAGGCGGATACCGATAACGGGACGAACATCGATTTTGGGGGATAACCATTTTTACCCTTTCGATCTTTGATTCAATATCTGGTCCACTTTTCTGCAGATGATATAGTCATCCTGGACATGTGAAGAATAAGTAGAATCAAGCAAACTCCGAAAATGTTCTCCGGTTGATTTATCGAAAGTTTGGATGATTGGTTTTCTAAAATTACATCCCGATCTTGCAAGAGATCTTCTTGATTGTAAAATGGAAGAGGAGGCTCAATAGGGGCACAGTATTGTATCCATTTGATTCATTTGAATAAGACGACAGCGAAATGCATCCGGAGGGAGTGTTGCCTTAAAACTTCCCAAGTAAAGAGAGACAGGCGACGAAATATTTACAGGGACTCACGATAAAGCTAACTAGAAAGTTATCAGTTTGTTTATCGTTGGCGCGTCAAGTTGGGATAGGACTTGAGGACGGAGCCGCAGAAGGTGCAGACGATGGCGCGCCACGCTCGGCGGTGCACCGCCACGTAACACACGCGCGTGGCGGTCTGCATCTCCGCCAATCGCGCTCCTCCGCCGCACCGCCCGCACATCCCCGCCACCGGCTTCGTGCTCCTCGTCGTTCTCCTCTGGTCCACCATGAAGCAGAAGAACACCATTGTTTCCTTAATTCCTTTGCCGAGTTGAGACCGAAGGTTACAACGATAGAGAGAGATAGAGAGAGAGGGAAAAGAGGAGTTGTTGAAGTGCTCAAGGATGAGTGGGTTGAGGAGCAGGCACTCCTACTGAGGCTTTTAAAGGGACCAACGCATCCACAACTGGGTTTCAGCGCTGTAGATTTTAAAAAGACAGAGATAAAAGACGATGAAGAGAGATAAAGATAATCAAGGAGATGCACCTTAGGCTGTTCATCCAGGTGACCTGTTCATGCATTAGGTTTGCGTGTTTCTTCCGGCCGATATGGATTATGCAAGAGAGGATTTATTAATGGCGCGATTGACAGTGGAAAAGCTATCCCTCTTTCCGTTGGCCAGCTGTTTCTTTAGTACTCCATGACGACACGGTTTCTTTAGTACGCCAAACGCGAGTTCAGTAACAACGTTAAATGCTCGTTTTAGAGTCTCCGTTATCTAAGAAGTGCAAAATACATTGGACGTAATGCACCGAATTGTTGCGGGAAATAGGGAAATTCGGCAGCCTTGGTTTGTATGTAGACTGAATCTGGAACGTGCAGCTGTACCTGGTCAGCGCACTCCCATTGAATGAGTTATACAGCTATTTCCCGACGTTTTGAAGGTTCAAAGTTGACGCTGAGATGGCGCTATGGCGATTACTGGGATTAAATACAGGCCCAAAGCTGCATTTATAGGCCCATGGAAAGAGGCTGTGGAGACGTATCGATCCTCTCCCATCTATATTTCAATTTATATCCCTGTAAACGAACTAATTGATGATTGAAAACGATGCGAAAGTTCTTCCGTGGGCATAATGTGGTTAACCGCAGAACCATTCCTTCTTATTGAAGTTAAAGGCTGTCGGTTTAGTCCCTCAGAAATAATAGCGGGAAGCTATCTTTTTCTTTAATTTTTTCTCAATTCATGGTTAATATTCGACTACGCCATAATATTCGAATTGAAGCACATTTTTAATTCATAACCTCTGTATATTTTGTGGTGGATTACCCGGAAAATATTAGAACATGTACAACCTTTTGAGCGTTGACTATTTTTATCCGTTTATTATCTGATATCATACGAATGTTCCATCATTTGTATCTATTGAAATCATTATTTCCACAAGAAATCTATTAAATTTGGCTCTCATCCCAAATTTGGAATGTCAAATTTCGTATTTTGTTAAAAAGTGCCTTCGTGATGAAGCATCTTAAAACATATCTGATTAAATTTCCATTACCTGAAATTAGGGAACTGCACGTCCGGGACGTGACGTCTGGGACGTGATGTGACGGATGACGGCTGGTGGCAGACTGTGATGTGACAAAATTTTGTCACATTACCGTGACGTCACGCGTCCCAGGATATGTAAAAAACCGTCACACACTCGTCAGGAGTGCCTCCAGCGGCATCCCGTCATGTCTCCATCAGAGTGATGCTGTTACCATCACTGGTGACGGAAAATCGTTTCTAAGAGCTTGCACGCTCTCGGGAAGAACGCTCTTCGCTCTACCAGGTTGAGTTCTTCCTTCCGGACCGCTTCCGCCAAGAGGAGCTTCTCCATCAATGCAGTAAGTCTTCCTCTCCATCGATTGCAGTTTTTGAGAGCTAGGGCTCCAATGCAGGTTGTTTTTTTTTAATTCTCTTCCTGTTGAACATCTTGGGTTTATCGTTGTTTTCTTCGGGTTTTACACCCCTCTTAGCCTTTCTTGGCCTCTATTTATTCGCTGTTTCTTTGCTGATGTTATACTGCACAAAGGCGGGCTTCAAAACTGTTGAATGTGGAAGCCATCTTCAAGAGGAAAAATCATTTGTTCCATTTATTTAGAACCAAGGAAGAGGGACAGCTTCAGGGAAATAGTCAAGGAAGAGGGACAGCTTCTGGGAGAGCTTGATTTCATATTCTGTCTTGATCTTGCCTTCTTCCCCGAGCTTGCCCTTTCCCAGCCATAGATTGAAGGATCAGTGAGCTGATTTTCCAGGTGAGTCGAACGATTCCATTACTTTGTACATTAATTACTTATGTTAGGATGCTGCATTTCATTCATCTATTTGGGGGAAGTATCAAGGACTCCAATTTCTTGGTTTTTCTTTATTGTACTTGATATATCACCATCTAATGGCATCTATATCTCCATTTATATATCCATCTATTACTCTATGTCTGCAATATCTTGATCTTTATCTCCTTCATCACTATTTATCACTTGATCTCTGTCTCCATTTATATCCAAATCTTTATATGTAGCTTTATCTCTCTTTATCTCCAGCTCTGCGTATGTATGATCTAGGCTGTGGATTTGATTTTCTACTGCCAAAGTTATGTTCATTATAAATCGGTGACTGCAGCAAGACTTGATAGAGAGACAAAGATCAATCTTTACTCTCACTCTCTCTATCTCCCTAGCTCTATCTCTCTCTCTACTCTCTCTATCTCTCTATCTCCCTATTTCTATCTCTCAGCTCCCTGTATACTCTCTATTTTTCTATCCCCTACTCAATCTCTCTATCTCTCTATTTCTATCTCTCTATCTCCCTATCTCTATCCCTCTCTACTCTCTCTATTTCTCTATCTCCCTATCTCAATCCTTAATGTTTCCATCAAGAAATTAATTTTTAATTTAATTATATTCATAATATTCCGTTAATAAATAAATTATTAAATTGTATTAAAAAAGTCACTAAATCCTTAATTTTTGTGTCAAAAAATTAATTATTGTCACAATTTTCCGTCAATAAATTAAATATTAAAATGTATAAAAAAATAACATCACTAAGTCCTTAATTTATCCGTCAAGAAATTAATTATTAAATTTATTATATTCACAATTTTCCGTTAATAAATTAATTAATAAAATGTATTAAAAAATAACATCACTAAGTCCTTAATTTTTCATTCAAGAAATTAATTATTAAATTATATATTAATAATTTTTCGTCAATAAATTAATTATTAAAATCTATTTTTAAAAACTCACTAAATCCTTAATTTTTTCGTCAAGAAATAATTTATTAAATTAATTATATTCACAATTTTCCATCAGTAAATTAATTTTTAAAATGTTTTAAAACAAACGTCACTAAATCCATAATTTTTTGTCAAGAAATAAATTATATTAACACTTTTCTTCCAATAAATTAATTATTAAGTTTTATTTAAAAAACATCATGGCCGTCATCCGTGACGTCCGTTCCGTCATGTCCCGCGCCCAGGGCACCCCGTCAGTGTCACCTCACTGTCACACCATCCTCGTCATCCCTCGCCGGCACCGTCACCAACCGTGAAAACCGTCACGGTCACGGTCACGTCATCCGTCATATTTCCGTCACGGTGACATGTAACGTGATAGATGACACTTGCCGAAGCCTACCTGAAATATGTGAATATTTTAATTGAAAACTCACATCTTCACATGGTAAGATTATAACTTCTATATTCTGGCCAAAACGATGCTCTTGGAAACTAGAAATAACATGTTATGATATTCTACTTTTTTAACCAACTATTGCAAAAAGTACACCCGACTACTAAGGTGAGGAGAACTTGTATGTACTATTTTTTAAGCTATACTAAATTTCCAAGGTTTTTTTTCAAAATCACCTAATGCATCGCTTTAGTTTCCACTATGCTTTAACACCTGCCAAATAAATTTAGAGTGGTCTAAATTGTTTGCGAGAGATACATTATGGCTGGCATTTATCTGTTTGACTCATTGATCTTATTGTAAAAATACAAATTTCTTCACATACACAAACATAGTTGATACTCAGTGCATTTAACCTTTAAATGGTTTCTGATGTAACACGATCGGCCTCTCGGACCGAACGACTCGTGTTACACCAAAGGGGGGGGCTAATGCGATCATATCATAGAGCAGAGACGAATATTGATGATGACATGTTAATGATGATGCGTCAATAAAATCAATGAGAAGTATGAATTCGGTGTCGACAAGCGCCAACACCCACAAGGCCACGGCAAGCAGGACCTGGGAATGCCACTAGGCTCCCGATGATCCGAATATCGGGTTGAAGGCCGGTGGTGCGAGCTCCGCTACTGCCGCTTTTGCACACACCGTCGATGATCCCAACCAAGGACGTCTCGAAGGAAATCCTAATGCTCAGAGCGTGAATCCTATTGATGTGATACGACGACGGCCGGAATCGATCGGCGCGTTTCACGTCACAGGGTTATGATGCGAATGTATGGGATGTAAGCCGAATGATGAGAAAATACGAATGAGCAGATAAGGACTTGATGGATAGCGACGTCGGTCGTACCGATCAATGAGAGACGAGTGAACCTAAGATCAAACTCCCAATGACCCGCTGGACCTACTAGACGTCTACTAAGTGAGGGGCATCTAACAGCCCTGGAGCGTTCGGCGTCCAAGTCGGATGACAGTCCGTCTACCACAAGAATCCCTATGCTCGACAAGGTGGCTAGTCCTATCCGATGATGTTCGAGAATATCACGGTAGCGGACGCGATAGGGGAAGACGAGACTGTCGAAGATAATAACACTGGAGTTTATAGAGGGGAGACGAGACTGACCTTTGTATCGCTTAGTCCAAGGCGTCCAAGTCGTCGAGCGGATGCTTAGTGTCGAGTCGTGCGGACGAGTGTCGTTGACGAGGACAAAACCGAGTGCGGACGGTGCGGTCGTAACTACCAGCAGAGAGCTGAGTCCACGGGTGGCGTGCAACAAAAGTCGGAGCAGAGGGCGCACAAGGCGCGCGCTTGGCTGGCGCACGACATAGTCGTGTGGGCGGGCAAGACAGCGAACCAAGTATCGTGGGAATAGTCGTGGGGGTGGGGCAGAAAACCAAGTAATTGGTTATGGCGTAGAGGGTGGGAATCAAGAAATCAAGAAAGATGAGGGCGAAGGGGAGAACGAAGGGGAATCAAGGAGATATGGTGAGATCAAGAAATCAAGAAATCAAGAAATCATGAAATCAAGAATTCAAGAAATCAAGAAATCAAGGGGAAAGAAAGTGGGCGATCAAGAAAGACAAGAGGATGCGGTTGGGGATCAAGAAACGATGGGGAAAGGAGGGGGGGAGATAAAGAAAGGAAAAACGGGGGGGTTGGGAAAAAAGAAACGATGGGAGAAAGGAGGGTAGGCGATCAAGAAAGGCAAGACGAGGCGGTTGGGAATCAAGAAACGATGGGGAAAGGGGGGTGGGCGATCAAGAAAGGCAAGAGGAGGCGGTTGGGAATCAAGAAACGATGGGGAAAGGAGGGTGGGCGATCAAGAAAGGCAAGACGAGGCGGTTGGGAATCAAGAAACGATGGGGAAAAGGGGGGGGCGATCAAGAAAGGCAAGACGAGGTGGTTGGGAATCAAGAAACGATGGGGAAAGGAGGGTGTGCGATCAAGAAAGGCAAGACGAGGCGGTTGGGAATCAAGAAACGATGGGGAAAGGAGGAAAGAGGAAATTCAAGAAATGTGGGAGGGTGTTCAAGAACGGTGGTGGGGTGGATCAAGAACGAAGAGAAGCGGGGGTATGGATCAGGAATGGTGGAAGGGTGGAAAAAAGGTACCAAGAAATGGCTTTCTTGAACTGTAACAACCAAGAACCCTCCAAGAAAGAGAAGTTCTTGACGGATCTGGGGTGTGCTCCCTCGACGGAGCAGATTTCCCCGGTTGATGGCGTGTCGGCGACGCTTCTTGAATCTCCCAAGACCCCGGAGTAATCTCGAAGGCCTCTTTCGATTCTTGATGGCGCGGCTTCTTGAAACTCTTTCCTCGCACCGAGTGATCTCGACGGCGCGCTTTAACACATCTCCTCGGAGTGATCTCGACGGGAGACGTGGGCTCTACCCACGGAGTGATCTCAACGTGGGGTGGGGCTAGCCAAACCCCCTACACTACTCTCTACGATAGGGGGGGAGACGAATTGTGAATAAACTTTTCAACAATGACTCCAAGGTGTTCCTTGGGCATGCCATCCCCTTAGATAGTGAGGATGGGTGCCAAGTGAACGTGGGAGAGGACGAACCGTCGCGAGACGTGGTTCGGCCTCCCTTACAAATTCAAAATACAAACATAAAAAGTAAAAATGATGAGGACGGGGCCCAACAACATTGGCCCAGTCCACGAATCCAAAAATACAAACACACATGAAAATGAGCATAAGTAAAAAGATAAAAGTTCTTACGCGGGGTACTTAAACCCCGGGTGGCGAGCGTCGGCACGAGCTGCTCGGCGTGGCTGACGACATCCCATCGCGTCATCCTTGAGATGGTTCTTCGTCATCGTGGCGTCATCCTCGAGATGGTCCTCCATCACCTATCTATCACTAGCCTAACCCCGGAGGTGGAGAAAACGTTCGGAGGCACTGAAAGTGATAATATAGCGTCAATGGGAAAATTCAAAGAGCGTACCAGGAACGGTAGGCTTTGGGGGTGGCTGTCTTCTTCAGTAATCGAGGTTGGCAAGCAACAAGGTGCTGCGGTACCACGATCAACCGAGAATGGACGCTGGGGCTGACCGAGGAACGGAGGGTCAGCTGGCGGCGCTAGGTAGCTTTAGGAACGGTCGCAGGAATTCCGGCGATGGTGGCGGAGACGGCAGTTTCCGGCGATGGCGGCGGCGGTTTCCGGAGATATTTAGGGTTTCCTCTCTCTCTCCAAACTTCGCAGTGGCATTTTCGTAAATATGTCAAAAACAAAAAAAAACACTAAAAATCAGAAAAAAATAGCTAAAAATCACATTTTCTTGAGTCTTTCTCCTTCTTCCTTAATACAAGGGGTTCCCTTCTCTTTATAGGGAGGGTCCATGTCAGTTATGGAAGGTGAAAAGACAAAACATAAAACAGGAAACAAACCACAAAACAAAACAACAAAAAAACAAGGAAGATATTTCCTTAAGGCTTGATGGTCCCCCATCAGTTTCTTAGTCCAGTGTTGACTTCAAACATTTAAACCACATTTCAGTTGCTCAAATTTGTAGAGTAAGGTAACAATTCATAGATGGATGTTAGGCCAAATATATTGATGGCATATTCAATAACTGTTAGCCACGTATATTCATCCATTCGTAATATAAACATTCTATTTGTACAACATATCCATGATTATTTCCTTTCATATTCCGATTATCACTCAAATATCTATCAATTTAATCCCATGTATTCTATTATGTATCTTTGCATTTTGGATTAACCGACCCCATTCTTCATCCAGGATTCTCCAGATAGAGACTTCTAATTTCAGTCTTCACGTTTCTCATTTCAAATACAATATGGCCTCACTGAAAAATTTGATCTCAAAAGAAACTGAGCCCCAATCTTCGTCTAAGATTCTCTCAATGGAAAATTCTTCCAATTGGGATCCAAATTCTAAATTTCTTTATCAGTTTAAAATTTTATATATTTACCTCTTTTTAAAATTGATTTGAATCAAGATTCCAGTTTATATCTTGTGAACAAAAAAATAATAGATTCATTTATAATATGTAGTATAACTCAATTAGGTAATTAACTACTAAGTCATTTTCTTCATCATTTTATTTTCATCTTGAATTTCCATAAGTATAGTATGGTGCTGTGGTTCATATATATAATGTATTACAAACTGTGTACTTTAGCATAGCTGTTGAAGCCTGATTCACTGCACACACGTGTTTCAACAAAGATGATTAGTGTTGTATCTCATAGCATGGAAAATGTGCCCTTAAATTAGTGCATTAAATACAAGATTAAGGATATAAATATTTCATGTACCATTTTCTTTACTAGGTTATTCTGATATTCCTAAATTATATATAAATATCATTTAATCAGCGTTGAATATTTTGAACCAATCTGTTTTGGATATTATGTCAACCATACTGTGGATATTTCCATGTGTGAAGAAATTTCAAGGAATTAAGTGGGATATTATCAAAGGGCTCAATATTACATGTGATTTACATAACAGTTTCATTGAGTATTGGACCAGATTGAATAAATTTTATTTTTGGGATTCGAATGAGCTTTAAGGAGGATGTGGACCCCATCATGGATCCCTCAACTATTCGGATAAGAGAGAGATATGACATAGATAGAAATAGGGAAATGGTACAAGGTACTTTAGTAATCATAACCATGTAGAGATATTGTGTTCCCTCTCTATCTTTACCTCATTCTCAATGTGTCCAAACAGTGCCTAAGCAAAAGTAAATTTCTGTCTACAACCATGGTTGCTCAACCACATGTATGTAAGTGTTTGGACATTTTCATCCTTTACTCGTCCCTTTACTGTTGAGAATAATATCTGGTCGTAGTGAAACATAATAATTAAAGTTTTACAAAGAGGCTTTAGGAGCTCAAGCAGCATCAGTACTTAAGAAACTTTACTTTATCATCCTCATTATCATCCTCATCCATTATCTCTAATTTCCCTTCATTTTTCTTCACATTCTATCTCTAGTTACGATCTTGAAACTTCGATACAAAAATTTTACCATTACATTCCAAAACATTAATTTTCTTCCACTGCACTATTGGTAACTGTGTATGCCCACTCAATACTAAGCTTCCCATAGCTGTGCTTTCCAAACCACACAAGACCAATCAGCATTAAGTCAACAGTTTCAGGAACCCGACTTTGGTGCACATGAGCACACACCTCCTTCAATTAAATGCTAGAATTTCCAACCATTACTATCAGCATACCATTTGTCAATTTTGACGATATTATAGTTTTAAAAAAAGGAAACTTGCACACACTTATCTATATTTACAACTCCTTTATGTGCAAATTAACTCCAAGATAATCACTAAAATAATCAAAATTACCTTTATTATTTAAATAATCATATTTAACTAATTTTTATAATACAAAACTAGAAAGGTAGCAAAATTAGAAATTTAGGTTAAATTTTCTTGTGGCACCAAACATAACAAAACAACATAATTTGTTTTATCAGACATATATATAGATAAATTTATAAATACATATCGAGATAAATAATTATAGATATTTGTATTTCCTTAGAAATATATTTATCAAAAGTCACATAAATATATATATCCATTCTACTTAGCCTAACAAAACCCAAACATTGGAAACTTTAACTAAAAGTAATGAACTAAGGAAAGTCTCCCCTACAGCTGTGTTTTGTTGAAAATATGAAGGGACAAGATACCAAACTATCATTATTATTTGAAAGAATTGACACCTGCAACCAAAAGGAAAAAATTCTAACATGCCTAAGGAGGAGTAGTTCCATGATGGCTGACCATCGGGAAGTTAACTTGAAAGCAGTGAATGTTGAGAATAGGTTGATCGGGCATATATTTAGAGAAGTTTTACCATACTCTACTTTTGATGATATATTAGAATATGATCCCATTATTTCTGACACTAGGAAATCAAAGTACCATCATGCGAGAAAAGTTGTGCTTCAGGACAGGTTTTGATGGATAATGAACAACAAATTGTGGTTCAATATCTGAAGCACAAGGTCAGAAACGTCTATATAGCACACAGATAAAATGTATGGGCCATTTGAAGTCTAAATTTGAAACCAATATCACTCTTTATACAAGGGTATCTACCGCATAAGCAGAATCAGCCATAAGCTAATTTTATGTACTTTTTTAAACATACCAAATAGCAGGATACCCATAAGAATAATATTATAAATATTTTTTTAAAAAAGAATTGATAGCTAATTAAAAAATATTAACATTTCCGCCAGTAAATATGAGCCAATGCAATAGTTATCAACTTCATAAAACTCAGAATATGTTTCCCATTGCCCAAAAACTTTACTCCTTTTCATGTGCCTCAATCAACCCATTGTGATAATATATTTTTAATTGCACCATTTTAAATTTATGATAACAAAATTTTGAATCCTAAAGGGAATTAAAAAATGATGAATTTTACCCCTTTCAATATCTATGTAAAGTAAATATGTGGCAAATTTTATCTTTTATTATATTTAGAGTGATTGAGATTTTCAAATATATGTATGATTTTATCTTTTATAGAGTGATTGAGTGATTGGGATTTTCACCTGTGTTATAAATATTTAGATATTCACATATATGTATGATGACTTGCCATACGGGAATAATGGTAGTTCTGTTGAATAATTTCCTCAGTGATAGGCTTCTAAAAATATGAAAATCAAGACAAACCATAGTATCATTATAAAAGTATAATGAATCCCTTAATAAAAAAATAATATAAATTTTGGATAACAAAACATTTTGTATATGAATGTAATGTCAAAAATTCCATAAATTCCTATTTTTATTTGTAAAATGTAATAAATCAATTTACATTTTAATAATATGCATTGATGATCATTTTTCAATGAAAATAAGGATATGATTTACATCAATAATATTGATTCATAGCTATGTATAATGTTATTCATCTATTCATAACAATCAATTAGTGAGCTATTTCCTTAAATAGTTCAAACTATGTATCATTTATTTCTCCACCCTATTGGCTATTATATCTGATACATCAAATGAGCTGGGCAAGATAGTGATATTCTATCTAGGTAAATAGATCTGCTTCTAGAATATTGTTTGAGCTGGAGTAGTGATTACTATATAATAGCCTATTCATAATTCACTTATGCATCACATCGGATTAAGGGCTTCATCATTTGGATCACACTCAATAAATGATTCATAAGATACTCATTACATACATAATAAGGAAATATTAGACGGACATAGTGTCAGTTCACCAGGGGTCTTTTCATGGTACTAAGTTCAAAACAAATTAATTGAAGAATTATTTTCAAATAAATTTGTGTAAATCTTAGAAGTAAAGATATACAGTTTTAAGGATAATGTGCCAATTTTGAGTATACCTATGTGACCAAAGACATTGTATAATGTTCAAAATCAGGGAATTAGAAAAATCTTCCAAATCAAAAAAACCAAATGATGAATCATAATAGGTGAAATGGCAGATGTTAGTGTAGTGATAATGTATATGCAGCAAGTTTAAAACATAATAACCAATCTCAAAAGGGATTTTATGGAGTTATAAGACAACAAGGTTTATGGATGTAGAAAAATTTATACTTGAGCATAAATATTTAATTTTAATTTAAATAAATTCAACCGATGATCCAAAGTTTCCACAAATAGTGTTAGATGTTGCAATACCTGAGAACATCCCTCAGCTTCTAAGAAGGCATGCTACACTCATATGATTTTCTAAATAAACCAATGTATTAAACAAATTTTAGTTCTAAAATACAGTGTAATTATTATATTAATGATATCATTAAAGTTACTGATTCATATTTTGAAACTGAAATTAAAGTTTGTTTTTACATAAAAGTGTAATTTTCTTTTTAATAATGTTATGTCCTTTCTAAGTGTTCCACATATTAAATCACACTCATAACTCTTGTAAGCTTAATATGAAATGGAAAACAAACTGTGCTATAAATTTTGTTGCAAATCACTTAGTAGCTACATAAGTTCTTATCTTACTGCTTCATGAATCATGAAAATAAATTATTTAGTTTTCTGAGATGGTTTTATAAAATATCATAAATATTATATTTTTATTGGTTTATAAAATCGTGAAAAACATATTCCATAGTGGGTGTATTTACCTCAAATGATATAATACTGATCAGGTATCTTATATTTTTTCAGGGCATGTAAGCATGATATGATAACATGCGAATAAGCATGATTATTCATGTTTATTACATGCATTTTAGAGCACAATTAAGCTAATTTATGCATGTTATCATGATTTTTTATTAATTTTCTCCAAAAATAGATAAATTCACTAAAAACCCATTCTCTACATTTAAATAATGATATTTTGAGGTTTTATGATTTTTAAAATATATATTTTTAAAATAATTAATTTTTCTTTTTCTATAGATCAAGGGGCGCATCGATCGGACGGTCCACAACTGATCAGGCAATAAAGAACCAGATCCGACGGCCCAAAAGGAACCCAAATTTGAATAAGAAGATCTAGTGGGTGAAATTGATCCCGATCTTGATCTGATGGCTGAGGATCGTTTGGATCATCAAAATATCAAGGAAATGCCATAAAATTCATGAAAAAATGGGAAAAGGCTTTAAATTGGAAAAAAAATCCTAAATGGGCATTTTTCAATGGGTCGTAATTGTTGATCTGGTGTGCATTTTGACTTGAAATTTTTTTGGTGGTTTCCTCTCATAACCATCTATTTCTGACCTATAGACTTGCCTATAAATAGGCTTTGAGGTAATTTTAATTTTATGTTTTGTTCCGTACTCATTTTTTCTGCAAAGTTGTGAAAGAAAAGAGTTTATAAAGCATCCAGTTCTTGTGTTCTTTGTGTTTATTCTAGAAAATGGCTAGCTGGAGTATAACAAAGCCCAAGGTGACGTGAAAAATTGTGTTTTCATCAAAATGTTAGTGAATTCGTTCTCTTCTCATTAGTTGATTCATGTTGGAGTAAGACGTCAAGATACCAGGCGAAATGTACGGGTTCATGAAGATATGAACGTGAAGAGAGCATTATTTTCACAGAGGTGAAAGCAAGGTTAGATAAGTAGATTTCATTTAATAGTTTTATTAGAATCAATTTAAGTTAATATAAATACCCCTAATTAAATATATCACTTACATCTTTATGTTTTGACCTTCGAAATGAGATAAACACATCAAGACTATTCCATCATCCTTTTTATCTCTTCACACTCTTAAAGAAAACCTAATTAAAATCTAGATATCTGTCCTCTCTATGGATCGACCTTTGTTCACTATATAATAGGTTATTTGGTGATTGAGGAGTTATAAAATGATTGTATAAGTTTGATTTGCCTAAAACGACACATTATATACACTTAAAAATTGACTTATCAATCATAAACATGATTTTCCAACCATATTATTGCCTTAAAAAATGGAAAATATTCTAGACTGACCACTTTATATTAGTAGGCTCAAAATTTTAAAACTTATTCTTTTTTTACGAAACTTATCATTCAATATAGCGAGGTAGCGCATGGAAAAAGATAGCTAAAAAAAATAGATAATAGAAATGGATAGTTTGCAAAACCTTCTCAACAACATCTTTATTTAAATGCTTTTAAAACATAATATAATAAAATACTTCTTTTCTGATTTTTAGTTGCATAAAGATATGGTCAACATATCATGAGTGAAATTGAGTCATATAATGAGATTTGTGTTATATTTTATATTTTTTGTCATCATTCTCTCTTGCCCCATAAACCAAAATCCATAAGTTTTATTATGCCAAAAAAGGTTATATCACCTGATTCATTTAAAATTTGAATATTTTATTTAAGTAGTTGAAACTAATTGGCTTCCATAATGATAAAATGATACAACATGTGAATCCAAGTTATGGTTAATATAAGTTCACAAGGGTAGTGAAGATCTGGTTTGTTGTTCTGTAAAGAGTATTTGTATACTTGTATAAAACACACACAAGTGCCCATAACTTTAAATCATCAAATCAATCTGAAAAAGAATTATTTAACTTTAATGACTTTAATTATGATTCTCATATATATATATATTATGTGAGATAATGAAATATCATATTATATCTATTAATAAGAGGAGACAAGTATTTTTTGAGAAGTATTTTAAATAATGAGATGCATATTTTTTCTTCTTTTTTTTATTGGCAAAAAACACGGTGCCGGGCACGTCCAACCTTGCGGTCGTGCCTGTAGACCAATCCAGCCGTGCCCCGGATGCCACCCAGGGGGATTTTATATATAATTAGATTTTTTATCAGCGTTTATAGGTGTGGAGCGAGCATAAATATCCCAATTACACTCGGATCCCACTCATCCACGCCAATGTGGAGGAAAAAGACAAGATACATAAGTGATACCTGGTAGGTGCTCGGAGAAGGTCTCTCCTACCGGCGTCTCTCCGGATCCCCCTGCAGCGGTGATGATGCATAAAGTGTGTGGAGACCTTCCGGCTGACGACAGGTGGCATCGATGAGGTGTGTGGCGAGGACAATAGTTAGGCGAGAGAGCGAGCACCCTCGCCTCTCGTGCTTCATGCAATACGCCAATCGTGGGGGCCAATCATCGAGAGAGGATCAGGCATGCCAACAGGAGTGTGTGGAGCCGGCATAGGAGATGCGATGCTTGGAGTGTGCGCAGTCCAACCTGCCATCCGCTGATGTCAACGTTGAGGTGCACGACAAGTTGGATTATCAAGCGAGTGAATGTGCTCTCTCGCCTCTAGCGCTCCATGCAATCCGCCACTCCATTGGCCCCTCCTTCAATAGTGTGGAATGCGTGTGAAGAGCCAGCAAGCCTAGGCGTTCAACGCAATACCATCCACGAGCTGTCGGAAGGAGTTCCTGCCAAGAAAGGAAAAAGGAGGTAGGGGTTCGTGTGTGTACCATGTGATTGGCAAGAGCATCTACTATCTGATTTCCCTTGCGCAGCTGGTGACGAACACTAGTTGTGCGAGGGTGGCACCGCATAATGTCCTGCCATACATGCCAAAGCTCCCATTGGGAGCATTTACCTGCACAAAGCATATCAACTAATACCTGTGAGTCCAATTCTACGATGATATTGTGAAGGTTTTGTTCTTCGTAGAGGAGTAAACCATCACATATCGCCATAGCCCCGACTACTGTATTAGTTTGTATACCATAGAAAGAGGAAAAAGCAAAGAGAAAGTATGATCATGTAGGATACCCCCTCATGGCCACGGGTTCCCTTTGGCCACCCCATCCACATTCATTTTGAAGATGTCGATTGGCGGTGTATGCCAATGAACAACCTATCGCTGAATGCGAATGGGGCAAGGGTCACTAGAACAAAAAATGCTTTTAGATTTTTTTTGACCCCGCTAGAAATAGAACCCCAGACCTCTTTCTTGAGAGAGACTGGCCCATTTAAATCTTATAAATACTGTCGTCAGAATTTATTTATGTAATACATGATGTTTATGTAAGACATGATGTGGGTTCATCATTTTGATCCATATTTTTTCATGACGATGTGATATGAATGTCACACTTCAATCCACGAGAGTGGTGTCCCTTAATTCATGAGCACTATGCAAGAAGTATCTCAACATAAAAAGAAAGATTTTAATTAGTACATGGGGTGCCATATGTATGTTATGAAGAACACATGTGTATAAACAAATGTGACAAGAGATCTGACGTTCTTTGACATAGTGAATGACATATTAGAGGGACATTTCTAACATCCTAACGTAGCTGAAAAAAGGTATATCTGGCATCTTGAGTTTCTAACACTACAGCAGCACCCACATAATGGGTGTCACACTAATAACTCAACCAATACAGCTCTAGCAAAAGGCATGTTATAATAGTCTAACAGCTCTAACAAGTATTTTTTAAAAATACAATTTTTTTAAAGATAAAAAGTTACAACCCATGAATTTGCCTCACTATGAATAGAGGTTGCCACTCTACTGCCGTAGATGTGTTTATAAGCTCCTCTAGGTAGACTTTCTGCACTCGTTGTGTCCAGTAGAGATCTAGAGAATGTCTAACCCCCTATAAAGCTAGTGACCTATGGATCTCTTAGATCATCACTCTTATGAGGTAGTCCACTTAACATAATTGAGCTGGTTCTCGCACTCGTAGTAATCATCTTCAACTTCCTCCTGGGAGTGCATAACCCTTTGAGGAACTTAGTGTATGATGGAATGTTGTGGATTTCTTTGGCATGGGATAGTAATAGTTACCTTTTTTAAGACCTCTAGTAATTGGTCTTCATTATCACTTGGATTGGCCTTAGGGTAAAGCTCGGCTGAGGTTGAAAATATGAAGAGTAAAACTCAAAAGGGGAGATAACAAGAAAATGATATCACTAGAGATATCATAATGGGAAAGATGGAATTGGGAGTTAGGCATATCATGAGAAATAGGGGAAATAGTTGAATCATGGGTAATATGGGAGACAAAGAACATGGGTTCTGGATACTAAGACGACTCTGGTACGTATGGTTTCAAAATTTGTCCTTACGTTGTCCAAGGAAAGGTAATTCTATATGTGGGACTTGGAGAAATGCTGCTTCTTATTCCAAATGTCGATTCCAACTAATGATAATGATAGATAGATGAGTGGGATCTGGTCAACCTAACAAGTAGGCGTAAGGGTGATGGAAATATATGTGGTCGGCAAGGTAATCATACATTCCACATCTCCTTCCATATTCATTAAAAGAACATATTAATTATAATGCATGTATGATGCTTATAATGAAGTACATGAATACATGATATGACACTGAATTATGATGAGATCGTAATATGAAGATCACAAGTCATTATGCATGTGTTATAAATATTCATATTCAAAGGATACGCGAGAAGGACATCGAAGTATCCAGATAGAATAACACTATCTAGCCTCATTCATATGATGAGTATGGCCAGTCCCGTAGCCATTAGTGTGGAGACACTAAGGATACATAGTGGGTGCTCTCTGGTGGAAAGAGTTCATATCAAACTGTCAATCCCTGAATGGTATCATATCAAACTGTCAATCAAGTCGATTCACGTCATAGTTACTTAAGTGGTCCTTAGACCCAAGACACCAAAGACGTCTTGTGGAGGGACAATTATACTTTGACTATGGCCAACAAGTCTCTAATCATGGGATTCTAAACGGTCTTAGTTCGGGTACATCAAGAGGTTCACAAATATGATTGAGTGGTCAAGATGGGATCGTCCACCCTTGATATAAGAGGTGATAGCTCAAGGAAGACAATGCGATGAAGTCCTTGGCCAAGGCAGTGAAATATCGGAGAAGAGATCTCCGATGATTTTCGAATGCATCAGTATTATTTTGAATAATTGATTAGGGTTTGACAATTGACCATACCTTAAGTCATCCAAGGAGCGTTAAGTGGACGAGGGATTATACATACACGGTAAATGATGACGAACAGGTTCCATGAGCGGGTTGATATACACTCCTTTGTATCTTCTAGAGCACGAGGTGTACCTTGGCAACCCACGTGTTGGAGACTCGACCAATCGATTGGATTAAATTGATCTGAAATTAATTAATCTATATGTTGATATAGTTAATTAATTTGGAAGGCCAATAAAGGTTATTGGGCCGATGGAGTCGTTAACTAGATTGATACATGGGCCTAGAGGGTCACACACAAATGGTCTTTCGGGCTTTAAAAGATATACTTAAGTTTTGGGGGTTTTTATAAAAAAACCCACTAAATATAAATAGGGGAAGGCCCTAAAAAAAATTCGTCCAGCCCAGAATTGGTAAGGGACCTTCCCCTTCTTCTCACTTCTTCCCACACCCCATCTACATCCCCTATGCGATCAACATGACGTCAATGAGATTGAACGGGGCTCATCAATGAGGAGGAGATTTGACGTGTCGAGGATCGCGTGGGTATGTCTAGAGGCTGCACACTTGAGCAGCTTGACTCATCTCACTTCGGGATCCAAGAAATCACAGATGCGATCCGTGCAAAGGTACTTTGTTTCATGGTTTTATCTATGTCGTACGATTTTGCAAAAGTCTTCTGCTGCTTGTTGTTTCCATTTCTTCATCCACGTCAAGGCCTCTGGAACCCAACAAAGGGTACACTCAACTCACACATCACTCCTTTCCACAATGATAGTACTTCTACCCATTGGTTATTATGTCTTTTCCTCACCCTATTAGATATTATAAACACTTAGAAAATGACCTAGAGTTGTTTGATTCACTGCTCATACCATCTACAAATGCTTTTGCTTTGCTAGAAGAGCCTAACTTATCTACTTAAGATTTTAGGATGAAGGATTGAACAAACTTCTCAAGGGTTTTGATTTGTTGGAATGAACAATGATGAAAGATATAACATAAAAAAACTATGCATGCATCATGAGATGAAGTAGGTTCAGTTTCACATTCGAAATACCGCCAACCATTGAATGCATTGTCCCTGATGCAGATAAAAATTAAAATCATAAATTGAAAATGCAAACCATGCTGTATAAATGTTTATCATCTTCTATGGAATGTGGATTCAATTGGAACTTATGCAATACCCTGACTTCTCCCTGGCTGATAAGTAGAACTCAACAAAGAAAACATTAAAAACAGGTCATTAATGACCATTACTTAGAGAAACCGAAGTAATAAGACAGACTATAAAGAAAAGGATTAAAAATCAATAAGAGAATATATATAGTGGATGTTTACTTAAGGAGTAGATCAAGATTCTATGATATATGGATGTCAAAAGCTTTAAGGGTCACCTCTTGTTAGTTAATGAAACTGCTAAAAAAAATGAAAATGTAAGGATATCTAGGTAAATATCCCCGATACCATTATTAACTGTGGATAAAATGCAAAAGAAAAAGCTGCCAAAATAAATGCAATAATAAAGATAACTAAGACTAGCCATTAAGTATTTCCCCAAAATTAGAAATACTCTAATGAGCAACTCAAAGCCCATGTTAATAATTGTATTTGATTGTTGGTTTCAAGTATTTCTAGCTCCATAACATTAGACAGATTTCTCAATTAATGTAGCATGATTTAATAAGCATGAAACCATGAAGTTTTTACAAAAAATGAAATTAGTAATTTCTTTAAATACAATGCAATTGGCATGCATCTATAGAACATGAGGCACTGAAAGGAAATATCTAATACTAATGTATATTTTTCATCAATGAAGTTTCCATGCTAATCTGTAAAATTTATTCTAATAGTAATAGGATCAACAGTATTTACATCCATAAGATTCTGTTTTCACATCAGAGGATGTACTACAAGCAGTTCACTATTTTGAAAAACATTAGAAAATTTTCATTTTTAAAATATTAAACATAAAGTTAAAATATGCATTAACGATGGCATTTATTTTCTAATTGTCAACTCATTAACGTTTCATCATGTCCTTGATTGAGGTTATCCTTAATACATAGAAGTGCAACATAGGAATCAAAAACTCTGTCTAAAGTATTAGTAAATGGATCATTTGAAGGAGAATTATTAAGAGGCCAATTATCTATAATGACGGGAATGAACTTCAGTATCAGGAAATGAATAGGTTTGTCATAATGATTTATATATATTTCATTCAAATCTAAAGAAAAATATAAATGCCTTTCCTAAGAAAATTGTTTCTCATAATGATAAGATTCACAAGGATAATCAAGATGAGGTATACATTTTATTCCATGTGAATATTTATGCATAGGACCAGAATCACAATCATAATTTCTAGACTGCATGAAGTCATAATTTGGAAAGAATAACTTCTCTTCTAGAAAAGTCTGAATAATATGACTGAACAGAAATTTCTTTTATATTTTCACTGCAAACATATGAAGAATATGACAAATTCTCATGGATGTTAATTATTGGCCGAGAATCATAATCAAGGGAATCGGTGCAAGAAGATGAATGATAATATTTATAAAAATGATTCTTATTATACAATTTTCCATGGTATAAATTCTCCAGCCGGATTTTTCAATAATAAGTAGACATGGTTCCCCACACATGCAGTTTTTTGTGTATGAGCTGCAATGAAGTGCGAAGAGAAAATAAAGAATAAATTCACCTATTTAAAATTTCTTCAACCTAAGTTCCTTCAAATTATTCACTTTATATCATTAGCTCATAAAATATGAAAATATGGTAAAAAGGATTTCCAAAACATTTAAAAAATCAGAAATCATCTTGTACCTTGCCTGCCCGGCAATAGTGCCAGTCGATAAGTCCAAATTGAGGGTATGAAATAACATGCGATTTTTGAAAGGTAAATGGAATGATTTTATAATCACATTTTGAGTGAAGAAACTATAGATATTTTTAATGTTTAGAGAGCGAAGCATTTGGGTTATAGAGAAATAATATTATAGAAAATGGGCATCTAGAGAAAGAAAATGGTATAAAATGAAGGAAACGTACAAGAAATGGATGGGAAGGATGATGAAACATTAGACTTAGGGTTCAAAGTGTTGATGCTAGTGTCTTGGAGCCCAAATCCTCTTCCTAAACATGTATCCTTATATTTTCCCGGGATCAGGAATTTTTACGCAAGAAAAAGATGGGCAAAGGAAGAACACTTAAAAACACTTACTTCAACCAGATTCAACAACCAGGATCACAGAGAGGCTTCATCTGCTAACTAAACACTGCTAGAGGACATTTAGAATGAGGTAGAGAGAAAGAGGAAGAGAATATTTATACATTAGGCATCCTGTAAAATGCCCTTCTGTTTTTTCCTAATTTCTCACCTTGCCACTCCTCCCTCTTTTCCTATTGGTTGAAAATTAATTTCTGGAACTCCATTTGAAATTTATGCTCCTCATTAAAGGGAGTTTGACAGGATTGTGGAAAGATCAAAGATGTTTGGAGCCCAAAATCGAAGCTCTCCTCAATTTAACCCAATAGCCCAAATAAATAGCTCATAAATCGCATGGGATATACCACCCATTGATCTTCTTCCAATTTACTCTCAAAAAATTTCAATACACATGGAGCGTGAAATATTCATAAAAACATTCTTGAAATTACAATTAAGCAAGGTTAGTTAACCTACCAAAACCATGCAAAAAGTTGCATTTATTGTGAAATTCATAAATATTCTTATAATCTATCTAATAACATGATAAAATCAATATTTAAATGATAAATTCATATAAGGCACATTATTTTATAAATAAATAATTACTAAGGCAAAATAGACTTTCAAGTAAGAATTTTGAGTAGAGTGTCTTTGGTAAACTCTTTAAACTCAAAACATTCTATTTTCACAAAGGCAACACATCCAGATTTCTGCCATTTAGGTAAATAGATTTGAGTAGAATATTTTGATAAATGGCTTATTAATTTTTATACCATGAAATAGCCTCAAGTCCACTACCTGATGGATGCTTCCTTTATATTCATTATTAGATGATCTTATTTACCATTATTCATGTAGGATGTTTTAAATGAAACCTCATAACTACATGTGACAACAAACTGAATTAAAATACTAGCCCTACTCAAATAAGACACTAACGTTAGCTCAATTTATGAATATATAATATCATTATCTAGTCCAACTCATTTGATGTCCATGGCAGATCTTGTAGCAAATGGGATGGACAAATAAACAATATATAAGTGGTTGAGATCTCACTTATTTCATCCTTTTGAATCTGTCAATGATATTATACCTAAATTTTAATGAAAAATAATTATACCATAATTTGTAGGCGAGGTCCTTATACCTGAGATACTAAATGCATCCGTAGCAATATGGTTGTCTATTGACAGCAACAAGTCTTATTTCTGATAAGTCTAAATTTAGGGGTTTTACGTAGTTGTTTTGATTCAGAATTAACAAACAAAATTTATGAAACTTTTCCACTTAAATACTCTATAATTAAAATAGCGAACGTAAGGAGTAGATGACACCAACTAGGAAAAAGCAGAACCTGATCCTCCTACCCTCTCCCTAGACTTGAACTTAGAGCTTAAACCTCTCCCATCGTCTTTGAAATATGCGTTCTTAGATTGTAAAAATTCCCTGCCTGTGATTATTTCCTCGTCCCTTACTCCTCAAGAAAAAGATCTGCTTAAGGTATTGAAAGAGCATAAACAGGCATTAGGATGGACATTTGAGGATATTAGAGGAATCCCTTCATCAATTTGTGAACACAGAATATTTTTAAAAGAGGATTCTAAATCTTCTAGGGAGCACCAACGTAGGCTGAACCCACATATGAGAGAAATATTGGGGAAGGAAATATTAAAATGGCTAGATGCAGGTATTATTTATGCCAACAGAGATGCAGAAACTTAATTTCAGAATTTTTTCTCAGGCTTGGGGTGAAGAGAATGATTTTTAAAGTGAAAAATAAACTTTCTTGGATTTTTCTAGATTTTGGGGTAATTTTTATAATTTCCTATGATTTAACTTTCAGCCAAAATACAAACAAAAACACAAAATAATATTTTACACTAATTTTCCTATTTTTGTAACAAAATAAATCAAAAATGAATATTTTTAGAATTTTTCGGAATTTAATTTACACCAAAAAAGCACTATAAATATTTAAACAAGAGTTATTGATTTTTTCAGATTTTTTTAGGTGTGGAATGACTGTAAATTGTCTGGGTTTTTCCTAATTTTTTTTTCGAATTTTCAAATGCAGAAATTAACTTTATTTCTATTTTTGTTATTTACTGATTTTTTATAATTTTTTAATACTAAAAATATGCTATTTACCTACTCCGGCGATCGCCGGCAGCGGTGGCGGTGGCGTGGCGGAGGAGTGACGTCGGTGGTGGAGCAGCAGTGGCGGAGCGACAGCAGTGGCGGAGCAGCAGTGACAGCAGCGGTGGCGGCGGTAGCGGAGCGGCGGCGGCAGAGCGGCGACGGCGGCACACCAGATGGGCCAGCGGGCAGAGGGCTGTCTTCGCATTCAAAATATCATTTTTGTCATGTGTGCTGCCCACACGCAGACCGGCGGGCAGAGGGCAGTCCTTGCCACACAGGCACCGCACGGCATCGCACGGTGGCGACTAGAGGGCAGAAAATTTGAGCTTTGAAAGGACAAAAATAATATTTTAATGTGAGTTTTTTTTTTGGAATTTGAAGTACAGAATGCTTAAGTATCTAGAAAGAGATAGGGGGATATTTTATAGGGAGAAAGAAACATTTTTAGAGAGATAAAATGTCGAAATGAGAGGATAGAGAGAGAAAATGAAGAGATAGAGAGAGAAAATGAAGAGATGATGTAAATGGTGTAAATGAAAAGAATCTTTTATGAAAATTTTAGGGGATAAACTATGGATATGTATGAAGGTCTAGTGAGAGAAAGAACCAATTATAGAGAGAGAAAATTCCAGAATGAGGAGATAGAGAGAGAAAATGAAGAGAGAGTGTAGGAGTTTGAGATAGAATTTGAAAGTGCAAGTGAAGAATATTTTTCTGAAATTTTTAGGGGAGTAACTAGGGATATTGATAAAGTTTTATATATGGATAAAACCTATTCTAGAGAGAGAAAGTGGATAAAATGAGTGTTTAGAGTGGGAAAATGATGGATTTTAAGGGTAAATGGATGGAAAATGATGGAGAAAGTAGAAATCTAAGATCCTAAAGCCTCAATGCAAGTTTACTGAGCCCTCAATGCGTCCTCTCAAGTATGGATCCTTATATTTTGCCAGGATCAGGCGTTTTTCCATGCAAACAAGAGATGCGATTGAGAAAACTTCAATAAACTTATATTAAGCAGGTTGAACAACCTGGATTCTGAAAAATGTCTTGTCTTGCTGGTCAGTCACTTGCTAGAGCACATGCAGAATGAGGAAAAATGAGGGAGAAAAATTTTATTTATACATTGGGAGGATTACTAAAATACCCTTTTGGGCATTTTCTATTATCTTTACTTGCCATTTTGCCTCGTTTTCTCCATTGGTTGGGAGCTTCCCCTTGTAATTTTTAGCTTCTTTATTTATAAGGCTTTTGAGAGCCCAATGGATAGGTCATATAATGGCCCATTTTCCTCATATTTCGCTTTTGAAGGTCCACAACTCCACTTGATCCTTTTAAGCCTCTTTGTAGAATCACTCTGCTCACACAAATTCTCCAACTCTTTGAGAGTTACCATCTTCTCATTCCTGTAAGTTTCTGCACATGTGAAACTATATAATACTCATCAGTAATAAAATTGCTTGACTTCAAAGAAGTCAAGGAGTTTAGTAAAAAATAACCATAATGTGCAAAAAGTGGAATTTATAGCTAGTGCATGAATATTTAGTTAATTATAGTGATAACATGATAAATTCTAAATTAATAACACCAAAAACATATAAAATCTATGAAAATATACATGCTTTTATGATGTTATCAATTTCTAAACAAAAACTCCAAAGTTTTACGTCACAATAATTCTATGAAGTTGATTGTGTACTCACAATAGATTTGTTGGCCCTCTCATACTGGGGAGGTTTACTCAACGAACAAATGTAGTTCAATATCGGAGTACATCACCTTGTATATGTTGAATACCAATAATTATCCTTTTTCTTAAGCCCCATAATAGTGCTTTCATATAAATTAAAGATGAATTTACTTGTACTATGAGAGTCAACAAAAATTATAAATATTTGGGATTTAACATCTACAAAGTCTCAAAAGGATTATCATCTTTATTATCTTGAAAATCTCTATGATTTAGGAAAATAATTCAGAGCACTTATTTTATTATTTTTGGTAAGTTATCAAAAAATATATGTGACTAATTCAGAAAACTCAATCACTCTGATTGATAAACTATTCATGAAAAATTAAATAATATACAAAAAATATTATCTCTTAATTTTATCTTATAAATTTAAAATGAGAATATTAATTATTTAAATAATTTTCTTATTATTTAATTTTTTAATAAACTTATAGTGATACAATAAATCCTAGATTTAGCCAATAACAGTTGTGGATTAGTAGGTTGAACACCTTTTATAATCAGTATCATCAGTTATCTTATTTTTCACCTCAATAATTAGTTAATTATGCAGTATAAATTGATAAATGTATTATTTTTATTATATATGTTTTTAGAAGTAATGTTTTAACATATATGTTCATTTCTAATTAATTTGTATAGATGTGATTACTTATGACGTATACTTTTTGTATATTCCTATTTTTAAAAATTTTTCAAATTTTAGAAAAATGCCTTTAGTAATAATCAATTTTAACTTTAGTTAATTTTCTTTAACATTTCTCTTTATTTGTAGTTACGTTGTGGGAGTCTGAACACATACCAAATTTATTATACTAGATCTGTGGAATAGTTTTGTAATCATACAAATATCTTGGGTTATGAAAAGGATTTAAGGGATTTTCAAGTTAAAAAATTCATAGTATTTCTGACTAATAAAACAATTATTGAAGATTTCATTCGTATTGAGTTTTTTGTATTACAATAATTATACTAAATTCATCTGAGATATTAAATACCATGTCACTACTATAGATATGGTTATTAATGGTGAAATTTTTATCAGAAAGACAATTATTCATTAAAAGGAAATTTTTATTTATCTTATAGTCTATATATCGACTTAAATTTTATTATAATGACTTTATTTATTTAGTGATATTCAAGTCTATCTGTCCAATACAATAGCAAATATTTTTTCAATGATTCAGTATTTTGAAAAAACTATGATAGTGTTACCAAAACCACTGAATGAAATTAATCTTACACTTTTGATAAATAATATTACACTTATTTTAGTGAATGCGCCATAAAAACTAAATGAACATTAATATTTGGTAAATTTATCATCTTCATGATAAATGAAAAACATAGTTATTGTAAGATAATGGACTTGAACTAATCCTCAGACAAAAATCTGTGATTAATAATATCTTTCCCATATTTCCAAGGCCATATTATTTTTTAACGCGGTATGTAAGTCATTGTTACATATGTGATTTTCTATTCAAATGGTGATTAATATATGATACAAGTTAATATGAATATCTACAATAAAAGGAAAGTGTTTCTTAATGGTTTTGTTTATTTGACATACTGAATATATTCACAGAGGCAATAAATCAATGTTATACAAACACCTTCTATTTATAAATAATAATAATTTTTATTTTTTTAATATAGATTAAGAATATTAAGAGTGTTGGCTAAAAATCATAGAACCTCCATGTAAATGACTCGATTCAGACTTATCAATTGTTCATTTAGGCTTATTAGTTTTAAAATTTTATGCTATTTCAATTTGTTGCATTTATCATTTTAGATGATATACGATTTTTAGTTGAAAAGAGAACAAAGACATCCAGGAGATATAGATGATTAAAATATCTATATTTTTTATACACTTTCAATGTAATGGGTTTCCATGAACTCTACCTTACCAATATTGATTTGAATTTTGTTTGTCTTTATAAATTTCAACTAGTAAATTCACTCTTGTTATTATTTTATTCATACAATCACTCATATATTGCTTTTGTAGAAGGTATGTGATGTTTTAATGAAGATGAGTTCCATTGTCTTAAAAAAGAATAGTCATTTATGTGGCGTTTCTATGGTGAATGCATGATATATGACATGGATGAATGAATGTGTTTCCTGATTTTTTTGACTTTATTTCACACATTTAAATTATTTTGAAAATATTTTGAATGAAAACTAATTTAATGTTTCATTGGTTATGAAATTATATTTCAAAGTTTGAGTTTATGATTTAGAATCACTAAAACTCATACTCTAATATTTGAGGTAAATAAGAACTTTTAGGCTGTATCTTTTTTATGAATTGTAATGTTTTGGTGGATTGTTTCTCATTAATTTCATGTAGTATTTAAGCTCAAACTCTTACAGCCATTTCATTGAACAAAAAAAACTGGAAGATTCTGGATAATGTGAATAGTTATAAAAATATCCAAAAGTGTAGAACTTTGATTTAAATACTTGTATTTATGACTTATGGGTTGTTTTAAGAGCGATAAATGTTTCTAGATTGTGAATGAAGAGGAGGATGCATATTTTATAGAATTAATTCATAAATTTTTCCATCCTAGTGTTACTCGATCAAGTATTTAAATCAAATTTTTACACTTTTGTATATTTTTATAACTATTCATAACTATTCAAATACACTTTTGGATAAGTATCTAAATCAATGTCTCCATCCTAGTGTTACTCGATCAACATAGGAAATAAACAGAATATTATTTATAGAAACCACATATCAATGTTTATTTTATTTATAGTTTTGCATTTAATACGATATTAATTGGGTTCATACAACCAGACCAAATCGTTACCCTCTGTTTTAGATTCATAGACTAACTGAATGTATGGGGCCAATTATGGCACAAAGAGAAATCCCTACAGAAAACGGAACCGATATATGAATGGGGAATAAAAATATATATTATTCTTTCAGTCCAGGTTAGAGCCCAGGACCTCCATGTGGAGACTAAGAGTCTCCCCAGCCATACCACCGATTTTTTTGAACTATATGAATACTTTTAACGTAGGAAAGGAAATATGAATTGGATAAAGTAGATGTATGAATATGAATATGAATACATGTACAGGTACAAATATGAATAGGAATACAAATATATTTATACTTATAAATGGAAATGAAATTATGAATACAAAGACAGAAGCAGATACGAATAAAAATATAAACACGGATACAAATAGTAATAGAAATATAAATGTAGATATAATACATAGAACAGAAGAAGCACGTATAAAAATATAAATAGAAATTTTCATGCATATATTAAAATATACATTATAAATAAAACATATATGATATAAGTGAATAAAAATCAGTTGTCTTTGATTTTCTAGTGAATCTGTGCCACGGATGGTATACTTTTACCAAATAAAAGTTGATTTGTTAACTCTTTTGATCAAACTTTTGACTTCTCTTTTTTCTAAATTTGAAATTGATCTAGTCAGATGCTGGACCGATACTGAGACCGAGACCGTAACCAAGCTATTTGTCTTCTGGAAGTACCATTTGACCCCACCGGTTGGAAATCTCTGTTGGCGGCGCTCCTGCCCACTGAACTCTTTTGGGCATTTACTGATCTTCGCAGCGGAAAACAAATATGATCAGACCCTCCACGGTGCCTTCGCCAAAATGATTGGTCGCGAGGTGTCAACTCAGCTCTGCAGATGCATTGAATTACCTACGGAACACGCCAATTTTATCAGTTATTCTCGAGGCCACTTTTCGAGTCCTTCGTGGGTTGCAGTCCAAAACTCTAACCTCAATCACCCGTCTCTTCCCTTGGATACCGATCAACTGGAGGTGTACTAATTCATATATTTGTATAAGTTCGCGCACGCGTCAAAAGAAACGGCACTGGGAGGCGATAATTGTTAATCATACACGAAGAAAATCAGTCATGGATACGGATACATTAACAAGAGAGATTACCTTTTCTCCTCGTAGCCGGCGACGTTACTCAATTCAAAAAAGGAAAAAAATATCTCAACTCTCCCGTTAATCTCCGACAAGTTGTATATTTCATGATCACAGAAACCCAAGACTGTCGTCTCCCCTTAAATTTCCAATACCCATATAAGAATGACAAATGTAAACGACGGACTGAGTCAGGGCTCCATCATTAAGGGAAATTTCAATACTCGCGTGTTTCTTCCGAGTATCCGTAGCAGGTCCTTCGTTGCTTTTGCAAACGTCGCTCGTCTTTTAAATTTACGTCTCCGTTTGGTAAGTGTAGATGACACGACAGTCTGGCGATAATTAGAGATCCTCGTAGCCGGCGACGTAACTCAATCCAAAAAAGAAAAAAAATACGTCAACTCGCCCGTTAATCTCCGTCAAGTTGTTTATTTCATGATCACAGAAACCCAAGACTGTCTCCCCTTAAATTTCCAATACCCATATAAGAATGACAAATGTAAACGACGGACTGAGTCAGGGCTCCATCATTAAGGGAAATTTCAATACTCGCGTGTTTCTTCCGAGTATCCGTAGCAGGTCCTTCGTTGCTTTTGCAAACGTCGCTCGTCTTTTAAATTTACGTCTCCGTTTGGTAAGTGTAGATGACACGACAGTCTGGCGATAATTAGAGATCCTCGTAGCCGGCGACGTAACTCAATCCAAAAAAGAAAAAAAATACGTCAACTCGCCCGTTAATCTCCGTCAAGTTGTTTATTTCATGATCACAGAAACCCAAAACTGTCTCTCCCTAAAATTCCAATACCCATATAAGAATTACAAATGTAAACGACGGACTGAGTCAGGGCTCTATCATTAAGGGAAATTTCAATACTCGCGCATTTCTTCCGAGTATCCGTGGTAGGTCCTTCGTTGCTTTTTCAAACGTCGCTCGTCTTTTAAATTTACATCTCCGTTTGGTAAATGTAGATGACACGACAGTCTGGCGATAATCAGGGGTCCGCTTAATGGAATCAGAAGGGCAGAAATTTGATACAAATATATCGCGAGTTCGGCAATGATATATTTACAAGAGCGCAAGATCAAGCGAAGGAGGGAGTTAGTTCATCCTCGGCGAGTCAAGTGGGGGTAGGACTTGAGGACGGTGCCGCACAAGCTACAGATGATCGCACGCCAAGAGCGGCGGTGCACTGGAACGAGGCAAAGGCGCGTCGCAGTCTGCATCTCCGCCACTCGCGCTCCGCCACCGCATCGCCCGCACATCCCCGCCACCGGCTTCGTGCTCTTCGTCGTCCTCTTCTGGTCCACCAAGAAGCAAAAGAACACCATTTCCCTTTGGCAAGTTGTCTATAACAGAGAGAGATCGAGAGAGAGGGACAGAGAGAAAGAGAGAGGTTACAAGAGATAAGGAGAAAGTACGATGTTTTCGCGGGTTTTAAAGGGAGGAAAGCATATACGTGTGGGTTTCGGGCTTTCAGCTGCGAGGATTCAAGCCCATGGCTTTGAGACTTTAGAGAGTGTGTGTGTGTGATAGAGAGAGATAACTATAAGAGGAGAAACAGGCGGCTCGTTCGTCCAGGTGGGCAGGTTAGCAGCTTCTTCTAAATGAAGCTTCTAAGTTAGATACATATGGATGGCGCAGAGGACCATTAATGGCGTTAGTGGGGATCGGGAGAAGTTTTATTTTTTCGTTGACTACAGGGGTGGGGGGTTTATATTTTAACCTATTCTTGTTGTCTGCGTTATCCGAGGAGTAAGAGTCAGCATGTGATTGCACCGATGAAATGGTCAGCGTTCCGCGAATTAAATGGGTTAGTTAGCCGCTTTCCGCGGCCAATACACTACGCCAAACTTCAGAAAGTCCCCCGAGTCTCCTAGATACTCACCTAACCTGGATAAGTACAAGCGTATGCCAAACTATGGCGGTGCAAGCGTTTAGTTTAGATTTGTCCCATTAACTGCGGTTTAATTCTACTCGTTGATGATTGAAAAGGACGCCAAATTTAGATGTCTAACTCGCACACGTAAAAACTACACACAGAATTCCGAGTAACCGCACTATTAAGAGAATTGCGAGATACCTTTTGATTTAAATTAGTAGAAGATACAGAAGTTAATGTACGTACATAGCTTTGGATACTTGCATACCACCGTAATTGTAATCGTGTCCATGTCTCCTTAATCTCTCTATGCATCTTATGTGCATGTTCCTCTTCCATTTAGTCGGAGGTATATCTACCTAGCTTTCGCTTCTTTGGATGTTTAAATGGTAGCCATGGATTTTTGCTCACGGAGTATTATCTGATTGACGTTCAATCATTAATGTATCTGGCTGGCTGTTACTAAACTTTGGTATAGTCTCGATTGGGCACCGTTCATCGCATACTTTCCGCGATACAACACCGTCAACCACCGTTGGATTTACAACCTACTGACCTCACTAGCTGCTCTTAAATGAATTACATATTCGCACCAGACTTAGGAAACAAAACTTACGATTAAGTCGGTTCAGCGAAAATTGGAAAACCTGTTTTTCGACATAGTTTGGATTGTCTGTTGGTTTCTTCATTGTGGAATCTGTAGAATGTTCGCAGTCAGTCCTAGTTTTTGACGCTGTTCTGTGTGATTGCGATGTCAGCGTGGATGTATCTGTTGACTTAAGGCTCTCTTCTTGTTGATTCTTACGGAGAACAGTTGATTCTTCCGTAGAACAGAAAAGACAAGAGAGGGTAAGAGAGATTGGGGAAAGGGAAGAACTGCAAGTAAAGGTTTTTGCCCCATCACTTTTGGCCAGGAAGGACAACTTTCTTCTGGAGCCGAAATTGTTCTGAATCTTTTGGAAGTTTTTTGTCCTCAAACTCATGCCCTGCGCATTTTCTAGTGCAGTGACAACAATGAAGAATAGAAAGATGAAAGATGGAAGAACAAAGAAGAAGAGACCAAGAAGCAAGAAAGGAAGATTTACTCTGTACAACAGTTTTCGTCTTTTATAGATCAAGAAAGCAATCTCCCGTACGGGTTTTCCGTACGTTCCTAGTTTCGTGGTTTTGTACGTGTCAGTTATGTATTGGCATTTTGTATTCCCCTATACGTGTCTTTTGTCAAGGGTTACGTACTATTCTTAGTTGTCTATTAATTAATTTTATTTTGATTGGCCCTCATTCATTTGTCTTATATATTATTTGACCCAGATAATATATAAGACTGAGCCTTGGTATAAGACTGAGCCTTGGTATAAGACTGAGCTTGTTTGGAATTGAAAGAAAGGAAGATTCTGGTAGTGGTTTGGTCAACAAGTCGGCGAGTTGGTGAGTGGGCACAAACTAAATTTAAAGTTCCCTTGCTGCAACCCATTTCCATACGAAATGAACCTCAATTTTCACATGTTTCGTCCGGGCATGGAAGACGGGGTTGGCAGCAAGGTACTTAGCACCAATGTTGTCAAAATGGATGATGAGGACCCCCAAATGTGAATTTGAAGCTCTTGGCTCTGATACCAAAATTATGTCGGACGTCGTCGAGGGTGTCGTCCGACGGGAAAAACCACTAAGTGAATGTAACTACGTGATGCGAATGAACCTAGGCGGATGTACGTGCAAGACCCAACTCGTGGAGATTCGCCAAACTCCAAGCTCCGAAGCGGGCGTTCGGTGACAGTGACAGTGACCTTCAAACCCTCGTCAGAGCGACGATGGTGACTACGGCGCCGAACGGAACAAATCTGTAGGGGCTCCCACATAACGGACGGGCTTGACCCGTACCTTTGAAGACACTCAACGCATAGTTCTCTCGATAACTTTCTCTCACCTAGTCTAGCCTGAGCGCGGTGGAATGCAGTAGAAAATATACTATTGAAAGTAATGTAACGGACGAGCAAGGGGACAGCATACCTCGTAGGTCGTGAAGCACGTCATCGAAGTCTCCGTCGATGCAAGCGTTAGTGTAGGCTGTATGGGTGAGAGCCATGCCGGTGATGGCATAGAGGGGCTCAACAGCCAGCAACGGTGGGGCGCTGGAGCATAGGCGAAAGTAGTCGGGGAGGAAACCAGAAAGAGTCAATGTTGCGGCATCACGATGATTCAATCGAGCAGTGGACGCAGGGTTCAGAATGGTCCACGGTTGAACAAGGCTGAGAGTGGGCGCATGGGCAGCAGCTGGCCATGGGGCACGCGAGCGCGCGGACAGTAACCAACGTCTGGTGCGCTGGCAGTGGCGGGCAGCGCGCGCGCAGATAGTAGCGGACGGCAGGCACACGGGTAGTAGTGGGCGACAGAAGCACGAGCGCACGTGCGGGGTCCAAAGGCTGGCGCGCAAGTGTGCGGGTGATTGCCGGCTCGTGGATGTACGGTTGGTGACGGGATCTCAAGCGCACAAGCGACGTCCGGTGGCGGGCACACGGGGGGCTATGGATTCACGGGCACGCAAGCGATGGCTCCAACACGAGCGCGGGCAGCAACCGTCGGAGATCGTGCGGACGGCGGTCAGCAGCGGAGCTCAATCAGCGACACTCGGTAGCAGGAGTTCAATCAGTGGCCGGTGGATGGTCTTGCGAGCGCGCAGCCGGCAATTTGGATCGCAAAGAAACCACACGTCCCCTTACATCTGTAACTTTGCTAGAAATTGAAAATTAAAAATGCTTTAATTTTTTTCGCTATCTTTTTTCGAGAGCCTCCTAAGGTTCCGACAGCCTGCAATCCGAACTGAGGACGGGTTTTTGGGGTTATCTCACCCTTGCGGGAGTAATATTAGATATTCGTCTTCTTTTATGCTAAATTTGATTTTAAGAGTCTTATATATGATCAAATTTCTCATATCATATATATGCATCGCCATTACAAGTAAACAGAGGCCCAAAAATTCCATATAATTTCAATACACAGAAAACACAGAAACCCGAATCATTTTATGCACTAGTAGGTATAGATATTAGTGATTATCTCAGGCGAATTAGACAGTCTTGACACGAGCGGTGACCAAAGGCAGATGTTGAGGAGGGAAGGAAGAACGTAATGACATAACTCCACCAGAGTACATAGAAGGGTATGTATACCCTAAGAGGGAGAGAAGGATAGTTGGGCTAATGGGCTTATAGAATAGGGCCCATTAGCCCATGAGGGATACTCTCTCACTAACAACCCCCCGCAAGCGAAGTATGGATGTCTTCCATGCCGAGCTTGGAGACAGCACGTTGAAGAAGGGGACGGGAGAGTCCCTTGGTGAGGACGTTCGCTGCCTGGTCAGCGGAGGCAACAAAGTCCAGCTCAAAGATCCCTTCGTCCATTCGCTCCTTGAAGAAGTAGCGATTGCGCTCCATGTGCTTGATGCGGCCCTGCTTTCCAGGGTTCTTGGCCAACGCAATCGTCGACTTGTTGTCGCAGTAGAAGGGAATTGGGCCGGCATATTCCACGCGGAGATCGTGAAGGATGCCATAGATCCACTAGCCCTCAGAGGCCCCATCGGCGAGTGTGTGGTACTCAGCTTCGGCACTAGAGCGGGACACTTTGTCCTGCTTGCTGCTTTCCCAGCTGACGAGACTGCCAAAGACAAAAGTGCAGTAGCCCGTGGTAGACCGATGGTCCACAACGGAGCCGGCAAAGTCAGCATCAATGTAGACTTTCACTGTCTGGTCAGGGCTGCGAGGGAAGAGCAAGCCCTTTCCGGGCAGCCCTTCAGGTACGCAAGGACCCGGTGGGCGGCCTGACGGTGAATCTCCCGTGGGGAGTGCATAAACTGACTGAGCAGGTTGACAGCGAAGGCGATGTCGGGCCGAGTGTCCTCAAGTAGAGGAGTTTCCCCACCAGCCGCTGATACCAGTGGGAATTCGTCAGTGGCGAGTCCTCCCCTTTGCCCAACTTCACGTTGGGATCAATGGAAGTGCTCACCGGCGCATAGTCGGTCATACCTGTCAGGGCCAGTAGGTCGACGGCGTACTTCTGCTGCGAGACAAAGATCCCACGGGGGGAGTAGGCCACCTCAAGACCAAGGAAGTAGCGAAGAAGGCCGAGGGTCTTGATCTCAAACTCCTTAGCCAAGGCAGTGCAGAGGCGGACGGCTTCGGCAGCATCAGATCCCGTGATGAGGATGTCGTCGACGTGCACGGCAAGAATGGAGACACTGGTTGGGCTGTGGCAAAAGAAGAGGGAGGCATCTCCATTGGTCTGAGTGTACCCTTCGGTCTTCAGAACTGAGGAGAACCGCCCAAACCACATACGCGGGGACTGCTTGAGTCCATAAAGGGACTTCCGCAGTCGGCACACGTGACCGGGGGGGGCCGAGTGAGTAGCACGACGGCGGCTGCATGTACACCTCCTCCGTCAAGTCACCGTGCAAGAAGGCGTTCTTGACGTCGAACTGGCGGATGGCCCAGTGGAAGTGCGCTGCAAGAGCCAGGAGAAGACGGACAGTCTCCATCTTCGCCACTGGAGAGAACGTCTCGAAGTAGTCCACGCCATAGGACTGGGTGAACCCCCCAGCCACAAGCCGAGACTTGAGGCGTTCGAGGGTACCGTCCGCATGGTGCTTCTTGGCATGTATCCACTTGCAGTCCACCACCCTCTTGCCAGGAGGGAGTTGAACGACGTCCCACGTGTGGTTCTTGAGTAGAGGCTGCATCTCCTCATCCATCCCCGCTTTCCAATGAGGAGAAGCGATAGCATCTGCTAAGCGGCGAGGAAGGGGATCCGACTCGATGCGGGTAAGAAACAACCGGTAGGGAGGACTCAGCCGGTTAAAGGAGACGTAATGAGAGAGCGGATAGAGGGGGTTCTGAGTGCACTGACGGACTCCTTTCCGTAGAGCAATAGGCCAGTCCAACTTGTCATCACCTTCGACAGGAAGTTGGACTGGATCGGTCGACGGAGAATGAGCGGAAGCAAGAGGGGACTCACCGGGAGGAGCTCTAGTCGACGCACCAGGAGTCGGAGGAGACGCAACGGAGAATGAGGGGAGGCCGGGAGTGGTAGGTGGAAAAGGCTCGGAAAGAGACGAGGGGTGGTCACCAGGGGGAGAAAAGGGTGACACACCGGAAGGAGTGACCGAGACCAACGGGAGGGGAAGGGGGGCCGAAGTAGGGGAGGCCTGAAGGGAAGACGAGGTGGAGGACACGTCCAAAGGCACCAGAGGAGGAACGGATGAAGAGGAATCAAGGGGAGAGAGATCATGGATGGAGGAGGGTGGAGTGGAGGTAACGGGTTCCATGATCGGGCATGGCCCCAAGGGGGGAGCCGAAGGGGCCTCATCCAACGGAAGGCGGGATGAGGTAGAGTAGTTTGCAAAGTAGGGTTCATGCTCGGCAAAGGTGACGTTTGCCGAGATGAAGAAATGCCGAGAGGGCGGATGATAGCACCGATACCCTTTTTGGAGGGAAGAGTACCCCACGAACACACACCGGAGGGCTCGGGCATTGAGCTTCGTGCGTGCTGGAGAGGTGTCATGGACGTAGGTGGTGCAGCCAAAGATATGAGGCAGGAGTCATGTCCGCAAGGAAGCATTCGGGAAGGCCACCGTCATCCGGTCCAGGGGGCTGGAGAACTCCAGGAGCGGGGTGGGAATACGGTTAACGAGATGAGTGCTCGTCAAAACCGCATCTCCCCAATACCGCCACGGCGCCTTGGAGTCCAACAGCAATGTCCGCGCCGTCGAGGTAACATAGCTGATCCGACGTTCAGCCATGCCATTCTGCTCTAGCGTGGCCACGCAGGAGGACTCATGTAGGATGCCTCAGTCCGCAAAGGAGTCAAGGTCAACGTTGACGAAGTCCCGAGCATTGTCGGAACGAAAACGCTGGATGCTTCGACCAAACTGCGTCTGCACCATGGCACAAAAATGGCGAACATTCTGCGCAACCTCCGACTTTGCAGTCAAGAGGTAGACCCACGTATAGCGGGTAGCTTCGTCCACAAAGAGGAGAAAATAGCGGTGCCCCTTCAAACTGGTGTGCGGTGCCGGCCCCCAAACATCACTGTGGACGCGGAACAGCGGAGTCGAGGTGTGAGACAGGGATGAAGCAAAAGAGGATCTGCGGTGCTTGGCTAACTGACAAGCTTCACAAATCACAGTCTTAAGGTCCATGCCCGAACACAACGATGGAAAAAGACGCTGTAAAGTCGAGAAAGGTGGATGTCCAAGTCGCTGATGCTCCATCAGAAGGCATCCCCGACGCTGCTCAGCCATCGAGAGAAGAGTCGGGTGCACCATGAAGCACTGGGAGCGGCCTCCATCGTCCAGCAGCAGCAGTCCGTTCTCCCGCCTAATCAGTGTAGTCTGGCCCACCTTGTCAGACATAAACATGCCGTCAGGCTGGAGGTGGAAGGAACAGGAGACGGCATCAACTAAACGCTACGGAGACATAAGAACCGCCCGCAGGTCGGGGACATGCAGAACGTTGTGGACCACACCAAGGCCATCCACATAGACTGCCCCGATTCCGGCCACACGGAGACGTCCAACCCCAGCCGTGAGGACAGTACGGCTACCACGATGTCGCTCGTAGGATACAAACTGAGCATTGCTCGAGGTCATATGTTCGGTCGCCCCCGAGTCAAGTACCCAAGTAGTATCGGAGACGACAGGTGAGTGGAAGGTCGTATGACCACAATACCATGCATCTGAAGAGGAAGGAGTGTGAGACGCACCAAAACTGCCGAAGTAGGCCGTGGACGGGTTCTGCAAGGTAGCCATCTGGTCACGAAGGCGGGCCAAATCTGCCTGAAGCTGGTCCATGGTCACAGAGGAGGTGCTGGCGGAGGACGAATCAAACTGGGCCACCATGGCCTTGCCTTCTACGGCCTCTTTCTTCTTTCTCCAATCATTCAGTCGCTTCTTGCACTTGTTCTTTCCGTGGCCCGGTTTGCCGCAATACGAGCAAATCGTCGTCCCAGCTGGTGGAGCGGCGGAGTTGGGCGTAGGGAGGATTGGCGGTGGCTTGCCGCCTGAAGAGAGTGCAGAAGATGGGGGGCAGACAGCAGTGCGGTCGACTCACCCGGAGGGCCGGAGGAGGGAGTCCCATGGAGAAGGAAGTGGCTTTCCTCCTCTTGGAGCTCCTTCACCAACTCCTCGAGTGCAGGAGGACCTTCCTTGCGGTGCAAGGCACGACGACGTACATCATCATACTCACGATTAAGGCCGCTGAGGAAGCCCATGATCCGTAGAAGAAGCACATTCTGGTACATCTTGGACGTCGGGTCGTCGGGTGGTATGTAATCCACTTCATCCCACATTTTCTTGTGGGCAAGTGCATAGTCAAAGATCGTCATCGAACCCTGACAGAGATTACTGGCCTGACACGCAAGAGAGTAAAGGCGCCCCCGGTCATTTTCCCTGCCGTAGAAGGACCGGGCCTGATCCCAGAAGCCTTTCACCGTCTTCTGATGTGGAAAACGGTCGCGAAATTCTGGAGATAGGGTGTACGTATACAGCCAGCCGAGGATGAACTGTTCCTCAACGTCCCACGCTGCATGATGTGAGTAGTCGACTGTAAGTGGTTCTTTATTGCAGTGCTTGAAGAGCTGGCGCGCCTTCAAGTTGGTCTCGACGAAGCGCATCCACTAGAGAAGATTCGGTCCCCGTAGGAGTGTCACCTCCGGGACTGACGGAAGTGGATGAGCCACCTTGTAGGACAGGGGCTTCTCCATGAAATCATGCTCAGTGAACGGCATGGTGGCTGCTGTGGCGCGTGAGGCGGTTGCAGCTGCAACTAGCGGCGGCGCGCACGGCTGCGTCTTGCGGCTGCACGTGCAGCGGCGGCTTGCTACGGCGCAGGCGGCTGCGGTTGCTGCTGCGCGTGCGGCGGCGGCTGCTGTTACGCATGCGGCGGCTTGCTACGGCGCGGCAGGAGTTTGCTGCTGCGCGTGCGGCGGCGGTCGCTGCTGCGCGTGCGGCGGCAGGATGTTGCGGCGGCGGGCGGCGGCTGCGCGTGCCGCGGCGGGTTGTGGCTGCCGTCGCGCGGCGGCTTGCTGCGGCGATTTGCTGCGGCGCGGTGGCGATTAGCGCACGCGCGGCCGGCGATTTGCTGCGACGCGTGGGGCGTCCGGTTGCTGCGGCGCGTGCGGCGGCGCGCTGCTGCTGCGCGTGCGGCGGCGGCCGCTGCTGCGCGTGCTACAGCGGCTTGCTGCAGCTCGCGCGGTGGCGATTTGCTGCGGCGCGGGCGGCGGCGGCGGCTGCTGCTGTGTGCGCGGCCGCGGGTTGCTGCGGCGCGTGAGGCGGCGGGCTGCTGCTGCGCGGGCGGCGGTGGCTGCTGCTGGGCGTGCGGTGGCGGTTCCTACTGGGTGCGCGGCGGCGGGTTAATGCGGCGTGTCGGCGGCGGGCTGCTGCTGCGCGGCGGCGGTGGCTGCTACTGCGGCGTAGCGGCCCGGTTGCTGCGCGGTGGCGGTGGCTGCTGCTGCGTGGCGGCGGCTTGCTGCGGCGCGCGCGGCGGCGATGTGCTGCTGCGCATGCGATGGCGGCTGCTGCTGCGTGGGCGGCGGCGGCTGTGGGCGGGCGATGTCAAATCCTAGGCGAGCTCTGGTGCTCTGATACCATGTTGAGGAGGGAAGGAAGAATGTAATGACATAACTCAACTAGAGTACATAGAAGGGTGTGTATACCCTAAGAGGGAGAGAAGGATAGTTGGGCTAATGGGCTTATAGAATAGGGCCCATTAGCCCATGAGGGATACTCTCTCACTAACAGCAGATGCCCGAGTGGGGTCCAACAACTGGCCTTGCAGGCATGCGACTGGCGGTTGGTTCAGGGCGCGCGGCTGGCGGGTGTCTCACGGGCCACGGGTGATGCCCAAGGCCGGAGATGCGGGCACACAAATGATGACTGGCATGGTTATACAGACAATGATCGGCGGATGGCGCGTGGGGCACACAATCCGACGGCCGGTGACAGACTCGCAGGACACGAGCGGCGACCTACGATGGCCCGGCGAGCGTGCGAGCGACGGTGGCTGGCGGGGAAGAGGAATCTTTCTCTTTCCCTAATCCCTTCTCGTCCCTCTTCCTCTTCTGCTTCTTCCTCTCCTTCTTCCTTCTCCTTCTTCTTGCTCCTCCTTCCTGGTGAGATCTGAACGGGAAATAACTTCCACAAACTGCAATTTTAAATCTAAGAAAAGAACGTGGGGCCATCATGGCCTTATATAGGGCCATGATGGGCCACTTACAAAGGGTCCAACAAGGGCCCAATAAGGACCCCATTTTACAACATAATTAAGAAAACTAAGAAAGAGAAATAAAATGATATGAAATTAAAATGATACAGACGTGTCACGACGAGTAAGGGTACCCGTCGTGACAAACACAAAAACAGAGAATAAGACAACGGAAAACAGATAACGGAAGATGCAAACACGTGCTTTACCCGGGGTACTTAAACCCAGGCTTCTTCACGGACGCTTTGGTGTATCGGTTGGGCTGGACACGGAACGGCGGTGCTGCTGATGATGATGAAGACGGCTCCGCTGATGATTATTGGTGTCGTTGGGGTGTGCTCCATCAGATTGGAGTCAGATCAGCTCCATGGCACCATTGGCAATGGCTTTATATTCCGTTTCAGTTTTTGATATGACAACCGTTGGTTGCTTTTTAGAGCACAAGGATATGAAATTTTGGCCAAGAAATACAATGTAGCTGCCAGTGGATCACCATCAACTTTCCATCCAACCCAATCTGCATCGCTATAGGCAAACAACATAAGAGTATAATTTTGATTAATGAGCAGGCCATGGGGGATGCTTCCCTTCAGATAGTGGAGTAGATGTTTGAGAGAATCCAACCATCTACTGTGGGGGCATGCATCTTTTGACAAGCCTTCTTTTCGCAAAATTTGATGTCAATACAAATGATTGTGATGTAGTGTACCAACAATGATGTGATGTGGTTGGGTTGACTACCGGAATAGTTGGAGAGTTAATAGCAGGTTTGGACAAACCTGAGCAGGGGATATTGTCAGGTTTGCAGGATTCCATGTTTGATCTTTGCAGTAAAGTGATGATATTTTCAGATTTAGGGAGAAGATAGCCCCCTCATAGGCGAATAAATTCAATAGCAATTAAATAATGGGGTTGTCCAAGGTTCTTGAGATAAAAATTGATATTGTAGAGATGAAAGGACAGTCACAACTAATTCTGAGTTTTGACTTAGAATGAGATTGCCATCAACATATATAGGTAAATTGACAAGATTCCAACCATCATTTGTGACGGAAAGATATGTATCAGTTTTTGAACCTATAAATCCAAGATCTTGCATGTGAGTTGAAAGTTTGTGAAACTAGGCTCATGGAGCTTGTTTGAGTCCATAAACGGATTTATGAAGTTGACAAACATTATTAGGAAAGACAGAATCATGGAACCCTAGAGGTTGTTCCATGTGAAAAGTTTCAAGAAAATCTCCATGTAAACATGCCAGTCATGTTGGTGAACATACCCGTCAAGACTAATAGCTGTGGAGAGAAGGGTCCAAGTTGTTGGTGTTTGACTACCCGGCTAAATGTCTCAAAGTAATCAAAGCCTTATTGTTGGCTGTACCCCTTAGCTACAACTCTGGCTTTGTACGTATCAATGGTGCCATCAGAATTGTGTTTAAGTTTGTAACCATTTCCTCCCAATGACATGACGTGTGGGAGAGCATATAACTAAGGCCTATGTATAATTTTTTATGGGAGCATTGAGCTCAACGTTCATGGTTTTGACCAAAAAAGGTGCTTGGTTGTTTGAGTGTAACAAGAAAATTGGAGAACATGGCAGGTCATTATAATTGTGTTTATCAATGTTCCCATCAGTTAAGTTTGTAACACATGTCGTCCCAATGACATAAAGAGTGGGAGGGCAGATTACTAAGGTTTACGTATAATTTTGTATGAGTTTGAGTATAACATGAGTTGTGAAGTGTAGACTTGTTGATGGACAGATTTTTTTTTCAGCTTGATCTTGCTAATTATTTTCAGGATTTACTTCTAGAGATGAGTATATATATCACAAAGACGCTTATCCCTAGTCTACGAGTGAGAGATGTCATTAGAAAGTTTAGAGGGGGAAAATTGAATGGCTCACATTGCTACAAATTGGAATAATGATATGTAACAATCCAGAAGGATTTTTGGGCTTAATTTTTCGAGTAGTTACACCTTTCCCTCCTCTAAATATTCACAATATTGGATCTATAGAAAAAACACCCCATCCTTGTAATAAAGCCAACCTTGGAATTTGTTCCTAATTATGATTAGCAGATTTATTTTCTCATTCAAAATCTTGTTTGTGTGCCTTGGTTCGTCCATGGAAAACACATTTCCATGGATGTTGATGTGTGTCGAGTGATTCACAATCGATCTTTAAAACGGAACATTGAATGCACCTTTCGGGGAACTTATTCCACGCTTGACATGCTTACTTAGAGATTTTTCTGAACCTGTTCACACGTCCGACCTCTAGAAGAATCCACGCGATCACTCGGCGCTTGCATCTCCACCTCTTCTTCTTCAACTCTCATTGAAGACTCTCTCCTTGGTTGTGTAGTCATCTAGAGAATGAAGAAAGGGCGGGGGCTCTCAAATCCAGCTTGCATGGGTGCTTAAAATGAGACCCCTTTTCCTCTTTATATTTCAATTAAGGTTTTTTTCAAAAACCCTACACAGAAAAATATATCCACCAATGCCCTAATGACCTTGTGTGTGTGACCCTCTAGGCCCATGTATCATTCTAGTTAATAAATTTAGTGGCCCAATAGTATTTATTGATCAACCTTATTAATTAACTATATCAATATATAGATTAATTAAATAAGGATCGATTTAACCCAATCGATAGGTTAAGTTTCCAGCCCATGGGGTGCCAAGCTACACCTCGTGCTCTAGAACATAGTGAGTAGTCTCAAACTCTCTCATGGAACCTTTACTATCATCGGTTACCATATATGTATAATCCATCATCCGCGTGAGACTCTCGAACGACTTAGGGTATGTTTTATCGTCAAACCCTAATACGTGATTTGATTAAACTGATGCATAACGGGGATCATTGGAGAACATCTTCTCCAATATCCTCACTACCCTAGCCAGGCATTTTTCTGCATCATCTTCCTTGAGTCAATCTCCTCTTATACTGAGGGCGGATGATTCCGTCTAGACTACTCAATCATCTCTATAAGTCTCTTACTACATCAGATCTATAACTTATTTGAATCCCATGATTAGAGAGGCTTGTAAGTCATAATCAAAATGTAGTCGTCCACTCGGGAGATGTCCTTCATGTCTCAGGTCAGTGGATCACTTAGACAACCATGACTTGAATTAACCTGATTGAAGTTTAGGTATAATACTATTCAGGAATTCATACGAACCAATTCAGTGAACTCTTTCTCCAAAGAGCACCCACTATCTAACCTTAGTGTTGACACTCTAATAGCACATGATCAGCTATGCTGATCGTATAAGTAGAATCAGCTAGTGTTATTCTATCCGGATAATTCGATGTCCGTCTCGACTATCCATCGAATATGAAAATTTAGAATACATGTTTAAAGAATAATGATAAATGTATTATGATCTCATTATAATTCACTAAGTCATTGCATGTATTCATGGACTTCATTATAAACATCAAATGGAATAATAATGAATGCAAATATTTTATTCAATGAACTTAAATAAACGTGGTAGTGTGATTGGCTTGACGACCACATAATATATATCAGGCCACATGTACTTTCTTATTTGTCTATTAGTTAAGTATACTTTTATTGTTCATCATTCATTTGTCTTATGTGCTATCTGACCCAAATAGGCCCTAGGTCTGAGGATGTCATGTGGCTGAGATATGCTCTATGTTTGAAGCTGTTGTAATCAATTACAACTCACCAATGCGAGTCATAAAACATAATTCTTTCTCAATAAAAACTTCTCAAAGCATATTTTAAAGGAAATATTTAAAAGAAATCCCAAAGTCATGGAAGAAATAACTTCTGGAAGTTATGGAATAATTAATTGTCTCCTCTGTTCTATATCAGGTTATACCTTCCTCAGTCACACCTACTATTAATCTTTTAAAATTAAATTCTTCCCAACGGCATCTCCCCCGTAGCATCATATACCTGATCAAATTGAGCGCTGGTACAACAAAGGAGAAAACTTTTAGCCACATCAAATTCAGCCCAAATTTAAGTCTTGTGGTTTAACAAGAAAAGGTAAAAATATTTTTAAACAAGATCAAAGAGTTTTTCCTGTCACTAAATAATCACCACCATAACTAGTATTTGACGTGTTTCCCGCCTTTGATCAGTTGAATATGGATTTTACTCAATCAACTAATTAGTTTTTAAAAAATCTGAACATGTGCCCCATGTGAGGGAACCTATATAGATGCTTAACTAAAATAGGAAGACTTCTAGCTGTCAAGATTAAATATAGAGTTGGAACATGAATCTAGAGATCAGGATTAAACCTAGTGGGCTCTCGAAGATTTCCCCCTATTTATCCAATTTTCTTCTTTATGTTACATTATTATAAAATCCTAAAAAATAACTTGATTAAATATAAAAACCTGTAAAAACTACAACCTATTATTATAAAATACCATTAACCATAGTACAATATAAATATTAATATATTTGTGTTATTGTTCCTATCTAAGTTCTATTACCCTACCCCTATATATCTAATTAAGGACACCCTTATAAATTCGATAATCCCTATTCTCCTATCTATCTCTCTTATTCTCAAATTCTAAGCATATATATATATATATCTGTATATGTATATATCTATATATATATATATTTCTGTCCTCCATTAATCTATATCTTAACATATAATTCCTTCCTTCCCTATTAAGTATGACTCATTTCTTCTTGTTAAGATAAATACTCCTCTTACATCTTATCAAAAAAAAATCTTAATCACTATCAAGGTAAATCTTAATATCCATCATTATTATACATATATCTCCAATATTATATAGAATTTAGTACTAATTAAATAAATAACCTTACTATATTTTATTAAGAATAATATATTATTCTCCTTATTTTATTGATCTTATATACCTCTTACACTATCTGTCTTAATATCAACCTTTATTCTAAAACTAAAGATCTAACTCATAATCTTTCTTGCTTACTATCTTCAATATCAATAAAAAATATTGACCATAAAACATGATATAGTGATCTTATTATGTATAATAAGATCAACTCTCAACTCTCCATTTCATTACATATTGTATCACTACTTACTAGTAACTACTAATACATATAATCCTAATTCTCCTTAGTTATTATTCAACCATTTAATTTACCTCTAAAGGCCAGCCCTCTGGAGACGACCTTGCTCCAACTATACATTTGAGTGAGTTTTTATTTTTAAAAATTTATTTTATTTAGGCAAATTTCAATTACAATGACAGTAAAATTAACTAAGCAATTTGCTTCTATCAATTTGGGATAAACTATCAACAGTTAGTCATCTACAAAGTAGGTGGACCTCCTCAATCATGATTTCATCCTCAAGCCTATCTTTTGTATGTGCCACCTATGAATCTAGATCACCTAATGACAATTGGGTGGTATTCAGACAATGGTGACATTCACGATGTTAGACCATATCAAATAAACATAAGTCATTTTGTCACATTCCGAGGACCAGACCAGCTTCGGAAGAGTAATGATCAAGATTTCAGCATCGGGTCTGTAGTTCTTTGTTTAATAATTCAGCATTAGATCACATTAAACACATGGAATATACCTGAGAAATTCAGGCGTGCTGTATAAACATCAACATCCAAATGGCACTCTTTCTACATTATCAGTGTTTAATTTCATAAAATAGCCTTTAGTATGGTTGTCGGATTTTCCATATGGTAATTTTTATTTTTGGACTTTAGATTTAATAAAATTTTCATTTTACAAGTATGAAAATATTTTTCTGCATTCTAAAGGCATTTTGTATTTTCTTCGTAATTTTTGGAATTTTTCGAATTGTGTGACTTTGGATTCATTGAAAAATTCATTTTCAAGTCAAAACACATTTCTAAGATCATATGAAGATTTTAAATGGCATTAGTATGATTTAGTGGCGTCTTGCCATGTGTAATATTTGTGTTATCCAGTTTTGGCCAAGATTTGGCCCGTATATCACATTGGTCAAGGCATCATGTGAGCATCACGACTAGATATGTCATAATGAACCAATCATAGCAATTAACATAGAATTATAACTTTGTAGGGCCACATGCCACAATGAAAAATATCAACCCTTTTGAACACAAATGTGATTTAGACATTTGGAGATGTGATTTAATCATATAAATTAGTCTATCATAAGTCTGATTAACAAGTAATATTTTAAATAACTAGTTGTCTCAATTTTTTCGTAAAAAATAATTTTCCCAGTTTGTCTTTACATTATGTCTCCAGATCAATGTCTCCCTGTTTTCTCTCCAGATGTAAAATTTTTATTTTTATTTCAATTGCATATCTTTAATAAAAAATTTATTTCAACCCTTAATAAAATTTCAAAAAATAGGTCATTCATTCCTTTTTCAATTTTACATTTAAATTTTCTCTAGTACACTTATATCCAATCTGATAAAAAAATTGTGAAAATTTTATCCAAGTATTGAAGTCCTCCCTCCCTTACGAGTCTCACACCAGAAGCACCATGAATGTTATTTCAATTAATGGCTGATGGCATAAACTCATTGATAACTTGCAAATTAATATGATTAATTAATGAATTTTACACTCTATTATGTGTTTTAATGATTTTATTTGCATGTTATCATGTTAAAATAAAGATAAATCAGTTAATCTCTCATTTTATTATTATTTCAGATTTTTTATCATTTTTTACATGGAATCTAACATCATTTCAGTGAAGAATTATTTCTTTCAGAGCTTTAATTGCTTGGTTTAAGGTCAGTAAGTGATCTCATGATTTTTTAGAATTTTCCTCTATTTTTATATATTTTTCTGACCATTATTTAGCCAAGAAATGATTTTTTACATATTTAAATAACATATATATTATTTATTTCGCATTTAAAATATATTTAAATATTTATTTATGAATATCCGCGTCATTCGCCCGAAATTCGGGCGAATGAAGGGATATATTTATTAAATAAGAAATGAGAGAGAGAAAAGAGAGAGAGAATGAGCGGAGGAGAGAGAGAGAAGAAAGGAGGATTTTTTTTTATTATTCTTATAGAAGGAGGAGAGAGAGAAGAATGGTCAAAAATAACGGCTGCGGAATAAGAAGAGAAGAGAGAGAAGAGAATAGCGCATATGATTTATTATTATATAATAAATAGAGAGAGGAGAGAGAGAGGAATAGTCAACATTAGAGGCTATGATTTAAATAATATAAAAGAGAGAAGAGAGAGAAAAGAATAGCGGCAGAAGAGAGAGAAAAGAACGTGGCATTTAAATACCGAGAACAAAAGTTCTTTTTTTGTCTTTTTGTGTTTTTTTTTAAAGCAGTTCAAATGACGAGCGGCCAACGCGGACAACGAAGCCTGCACGCGATCCGAGGACGGGGAAAACGAGGAAATCAACCCAGCCAACCAAATAAATCCGATTTTTAAGCAAATTCAAGAGATCCAATGGCTCAAAAGTACCCTCACTAAAACCTTAATATCTTGAGATTTACAAGTCCGATTGGGCTGAAATTTTGAGGGTAGGTTTGTCTTTTCCTCCTCTACAATCCAGACGGTTGGATCTTTAAATGGAGGTCTGGAAAAGGGCGAAATTCACTTTTGGATGATCTCCCCCAAGCAATTGACCAGGAAGGACACAGGAGGGATTCTTGAAGTCGACAGATCTTGCTTCTGAACTCAAATTTTTAAGTCTCTGATTTGTATTTAAATCATCTTCTTGAACGATTCTAAAACGCCAAGGCATGGGCGAAATGTACATGCCCTAGAAGTTTGTTTTGAATAAGATTAGCACTTCATTTTGATTCCGATTCAAGATCTGGCTTTTTATCCTTAATTATAGATCAATTTAAAACATTTCTGCTTCATTAGATTTTTATTTAGGGTTGGATTTCATCTTTTCCCCAATTTCTTCACTTTCTCTCTCTAGGTTGATTTGCTTAGTTTCTCTCTCTAGATTTCGATTTTTATTGTTTAGGAATTTAATTTAATATATAAAAAAACCTAAAAATAAAATTTCAATCGAAAATTCATCTATCTTGAACTCCAATTTAAAGATCTCTTTCTTGATTATTTAATTCCCAATTTTAATTCATAAAATTGTTTTAAATTTTATAATAATTGGGAAATTAATAATCTGAATTAATCTGAGCTTAAAATTATAAAATTCCTATCTTGAATTTTCTGACAGAAATATTAAAAAATCAAAATTAATTTTTACTTAATTTTGATTAATTAAAGAATATTATTGAGGATAATTAAGATTTATTAATTGCAAATTTAATTCATTCTTGAATTAATTTATTAAAATTGGATAAAAATTCTCATTTGTTGCCTCCCTGTGGTTCGACCCCTTACTTGCTCTATATTCATATTTAGTGACCAAGGGAAATTATAAATTTTATTGCATAAGTCTAAAAGCCCAAACAACGACATATTTTATGTACATTTTTAGGCTTATCACTCATCATCCACTGTCCTCAACCTAGCCTATGTGACTTAACTTAGCCAACTAATGAAGGTAACCCATATATGAAAATGCATCTGATGCAGGATGACTAGGACTGACACAGGAAGGATGGCTAACTCAACTAGGGAGGGATAAAACAGACCACAAATCAACAAGATCGACTTCGAACATTTAAATCCGGAGATAATGTTGATGGTGCAGCCCCTTTCCTTGGTCGAAGGCGGGAGGACTGTCTTACAACCACCACGGTAAAAAAAAAGCTCCAAATCTAATATCTGGAATGGTCGATTATGAGAAGATTCAAACCTATTCAACTAACTTATTCTACTAAATTTGACGGCGGTGGAAAAACACGCGAGAAAATACTAGATAAAATAATGTGGATCACCAAAGAAGGAAGGGTGGCCCTATAGCGACGGTGTAGCGTGAGAGGGCGATGCAAAAGATGTTGACACGTCGTTGGAGGGGGCAAATGTTGTGCAATTCAACTGGGTGACGCAGATCCAACTAGGGCGGTGACGGCCCCCGGTAGGCATGCGGGTTGCGGTGCACGATGGCTGTAGGGGCAAGCATCGCACGTAATGGCTGCGCGGGCAGGCGCGGTGTGCAAGCATGTGCGGCGCACGGTGCTCGTGTGGACGGATGCGACATGCGGTGTTCGTGGGGTGGGCGTGGCGCATAGTGTCCAAGCAGAAAAGCACGACACGCGATGGCTGCAGGGGCGAGCGTGATGTGCGGGCGTGCGCGGCGCAGAAGTGGGCGCGGGGCGTAGGCGGGCATGGCGCAGTGGTCGCACGGGCAGATGCAGGCGCGGTGACCGCTGGGCAGGCGTGGCGCGCAATGGCCGTGCGAGCGAGCGCTGCACGTGGTGACTGCGCGGACTAGGGCGGCGGCTATGGGCAGGAAGTTCTCCTCTCAAGGGCGGCAGTAGCGGCAAAGGCGGCAGTGGCGACAGCAGTAGCGGCAAAGGCGGCAGTGGCGACGGCAGAGAAGAGATTAGGGCAACTTTCTTTAGAAGAAAATTTTAATTCCAAAGAAAAAATCACCCAGTAGTCCAATACAGCATTGGCCTATGTATAGGCCTTGGAGGAAAGAGAAAACTTTAAATTACTGTAAAATTCAAATCGAATTTTAAATTACGTTCGGATCTTGGGTCTGAAGTTGACGTTGGCGACGTATCATGATACGAGACATCTCCTGCAGTAGCGGTGTCACGTCTGGTGATGGTGCATGGTTGTGTGCGCCATCAGCATCCCCACATACTATAAGCATCACAATTAGCAGATAGGATTACATCTTGAGTAGGAACATATCACGCTATTTGCATTAAAATTAAACTTGGAACATGAATCTGGTGGTAAGGATTAAATGCAGAAGTTAAGTTTCATATAGATAGTGACTAGGAACAGTTGATAGCAATATATTTCACTATTTATATCAGGTAATACACGGAAATATTTTGTGTATTTTCAACAAGGACTTTACTCTCTTTCTTTCATTGTATCTTTGTCTCTATGTCTCTCCCTCTGTCTCTCTCTTTCTCTTATGTAAATCTTGGTTTGGTTCTATAATGGATGAATATCTATATAAATCGATAAATCTGCACAGATTCTCCCCTAATTCTCGTTTTAGATCAAGACACCTAAATAAATATTAGATAAGCTCATATCTAAATATAAAAATCAATTTAGTTTTTAGAGTCTCCAAACAGGTCAATATTTTTTTCCAGTATTTTTATTCCAATTGAGAAGAATATAAAATCCCATGTGAAACAAAAATACGATCAGATAATTTTTTATTGTAACAGAGAAAAACATCAGAGGAAAGAGAGAAATAAAATTCATATTTTCCACTTTTTGATAGATAGTATGCGATATCAGACAGCTGCTTATTGGTTTCTGCGTCATGGTTTCCTAATCTGAGTTAATTAATCATCAATATCATTGTTACAAAATATTATTTTTTGTGATGCCTTTTTCAGTAGTTTATTTATAACTCAAACAAAAAATTTGATGCCCATAATGTGGTTAGTTCATTTAAAATTATAAAAATCCTTCCTACATATATATATATATGTGTGTGTGTGTGTATTTGTCTCTGTGAGATTATCCCTTCGTAAGATCTCTCCTTTGCACTAATGGAGGGAAGAATACAGTAGTTGCAAGATATTTCTTCCCCTAACAAAGAATTATCTCTCCCAGCCCTAGAATCACATGTTATCAAATTTTATTCCATAATTAGGGATCTTATCTATTTCCATAAAAAATTAGTTCAAAACATGCAATTTTAAAATATAAAAGATATGATTTTATTGAACTTGTATTTCCTTGGAGTTGGTGAACTTTATAGATTATATTTAGATTAATTTTTCATGATTTTAAATTTTAAGGAATTAGATGTACGAACAATTTTTCGTAATTAAAATGGGTTACTAGTATTTTTTTGGAAAAATGACAATATAAAGTATATAGTGTTACTGGCTCAAGCAAGGCCCCAAGCAGCCTATGAATAGCAGACTGATGACACTAGCACCTTAACCTCATATTTGAATGATGGCTTTTGGTTCTCTTTTATGTATCCATTCACTATGAGACCTCAAATATGCATGACGCATATCAAGTGTAACATATATACTAATCATTCCTCTTATTATTTATCACCTTATGATTTCCGAAAAAGTAGCATGTATATGCATGATGTATGATGTAACACGACGCGCCGGGATCGAACGGCCCATGTTACACCACAAGGAGATGAGGGCTGATCGGTAGAGCAACAGCACAGGGCGGCCGCGTAGGTAACGGTGAGGGGTTGAGCCTCGGCTACGACTCGCTATGGGCGACAAAGACAGGCATCAACGGTGCAGAGCGACGGCTGTATATCCTATGACGGCATGTACTTTGTGGCGGTGAACTAGCAGCGACATGTCATCCAGCGATCGTCTCCCTTGAAGCTAATCTAGGAGAGTGTAGCAGCGGGCATAGGATGACATAAAGGCGCAACGGCATGGGCGGTTGCATCAAGGTACTATCGGACGTTGGTGACGGTGATGTCTGGCATCGCTTCAATGATGAAGAAGGCTGTAAGCTAACTACTGGCGGGTGGAGGTAGGCATCGGCGGCTCATCCTGCGGCTGCATTTACTTTGTGACAGTGAAGTGGCGGCAGCGGGGCGTCCAGAAATTGCTTTCCTTGAAATTACTCTAGAGAACACTAGGCGCGCGTGTGGCACATGTAGGTATGGCAGCAGGCTCGTAGGCGAGCACAGTGGCGGGGACGGTGGCAGCGCAACTAGGCACGGTAATGGCTCGGAGGCGAGCGCAATGACAAGGACGGCCGCAACGCATGTAGGCACGGTGATGGCACGGATTTGCGAGCACGGTGACAAGGATGGCAGCGCAGCTAGGCACGGTAATGGGATCGGAGCAAGCGCGATGGCACTGACGGCTGTGGCGCATGTAGGCACGGCGATGGCTCGGAGGTGAGCGCGGTGATGAGGATGGCAACGGAGCAGGTAGGCGCAAGGATGGCATGGTGACACGACGTCCTGGTAGATGCAGCCAAGGCAGGTGGCAGCGGTTGTGGGTGTGGGTGCTACACAGCTAAGCAACTAAGCAGCTGTGTGGATGCACGGCTGTGCAGCTATGCAGCTGCACGGCTGCACGAATGTTCAGCTGCCCGACTGCGGCTGCTACGTGGTTACGCGGCTGCCTAGCTGCGGCTTGGCTACGCGGCTGGGCGAGTGCGGCTTGGCTGCGGGGCTGTGTGGTTGGACGGCTGCTCGGCTGCCGGGCTGTGCAGTTGTGGACGACGAGTGCGGCCGCTAGGGGCGGCTCTGGCCGCTCTGGCAGTTGAGGCTACTGCGGCGATTCCGGTCGTTGTAGAAGGATGCTGCTGGCTCTGGTGGCTGCGGCCGGCTGCGGTTGCTGCAGGCGGCTGCGGCAGTTGTGCTCGCTACGGGTGGATGCGGCTGCTCTTGCGGCTGCGACCGCGAATCACAGCGGTGGCTGCGGCTCGCGGCTGTGACTGTGGAACGCAGCGACGGTTGCGACCTCCCTCGGCGGCGGCGTGACAAACCCGCACACCGTGCCGGCGCTGGCAGCGGCGGAGACGGTGGTGCTCCAGCGAAGCTATGATGAAACCCTAACCCCTCTATCTCTTGTAGGGGCAATTTGGTAAATAAAACAAAGTTTAAAACTAATAAAAAGTACCTAAATAACCCAGAAAATACTAATGGACTACATTTTGACTCAATTCTTTTTTCACTTGGCTCTTTCTCTTACGATGGGCCCCCCCCCCCCCCCTCTTATTGGGGAAATATGGGCCTTCCCCTTTAGAAAAAGGGAAGAAGACCCAAAAGTTTAAAAGGGAGGGCCCAAATTAGGGAGAAAATACACATACACGCTGGGCGTGCAAAAAAACATAGAAGATATGTCCTTAAGGCTGGATGGTCCCCCATCAATGTATCTATACCTCTCTCTTTATATTATATGCATATTTGTATGTATATCTATCTGATTCTATTTATTAATTTATATATCTATATCTCAATCAATTTCCTTCTATATGTGGATATATCTATCTGGATATGCACCTTTTTAAATATATATGTATTTTTATCTTGCCCTCTATTCTATATCTCTCTTTATTCTATATATCTTCCAATATATAAAAATATTTGCCTCTATTTATTGATACATAGATGTATAGTTATATATATATATGTGCAATTACATATGTTTCTATTTTTATGTGAAATGTTTGGATAAACTTCATATTATTTAAAAACCCTAAAGAAATGATAAACTGCACCAACTGGGCGCTTTTGACTTAATGAAAGGTTTATCATGTCAATCCAAAAGAATAAATCATTGAGTTACTATCTCATTAAAAACTTGCTCGCTCCTTGGCCCAAGTGCATGCAGTAATCACCTTTGATGAAAATTTGATGTTTTTTGTTCCGAATATGACGATGCCCATCAAATTTTAACTAGACTCGTTTAGTGTCTACTCCTGATGTAAAAATCAAATATATATAGACAAAATACCCATTAATATTTTCAAATTAGTCACATATATTTGATACTCCAAGAGCTGATATTGACGAAGAAGAGAAAGATTGGGAGAGATACTGAGAGAAATAGAAAAAGAGAGAGATAGGGAGAGAGCGAAAGAAAGAGAGAGAGAGAGAGAGAGAGAGAGAGAGAGAGAGAAGAAGAAGAAGAAGAAGAAGAAGAAGAAAAGAGAGTGAGATAGTGCCAAATAAAATGATGCAGTGGCCCCGGGTGGATGACATCACTCACCTCTCTCTCCAAACATGTGGATAGGAGAGCTTCCCAAAGGACGGACGGAGCACTGAAGAAAATCCCAGAAAAGAATTTAGAGGATATGTCTGAGATAAGGGCAGCGTGACGTGGAGCTCAACACAATCCTTCGAAACCATCCCATTGGCCGAGCTCGGCAAGCGAAATCCTCCAACCCCCGCTACGTAGTCTTTCTCACCTTCATCGCCTCGTATACATTACGCACGTCTCTTACTAAACTGCAGACTCGAAGAGAGAACTCAAGCAAAGAGAGAAAGAAAGGTCTTCAGATTTTGCAGCGGAGATGGCGGCGACGGTGACGGCAGCTGGCTCAGCGACGGTCCTGAAGACCCGCTTCCTCGGCCAGACGAGGAGTTCCAGCGCCCTCAGAGATGTCGTCGCCATGGGCAACGGCAAGTTCACCATGGTAAGAACTGAGGACGATTACTTGAGATTTTGCGAGGTTTTCAGATGGAGCGAGAAAAGGAAGAGAGAAGATTCACTGACTGATAGGGTGAAAGAACAGTCAGATATAAATATAGATTGAGTGGGAAAGGAGGGAAGGAGAGGGAAGAAGTAAGTTTTTCTTATAGACGGATAGAGAGATAGACAGACATAGTGTCAGGTAGATAAGGAAGAGAGAGGCAGACTTTGGGAGAAATAGACCGAAAGCCAGGTAGTTATACAGGAGAAAGGCAGTGAGAAATAGATAGGCAGAGATACGATGTATAGACAGATAAATTGGGTAGTGAGATAGATAGGTCGATGGATAGAGAAGATATATAGACTGATAAATTGGGTAGTGAGATAGATAGATCGATGGATAGGGAATATATACAGACTGATAAATTGGGTAGTGAGATAGATAGATAGATGTATAGGGAAGATATACAGACTGATAAACTGGGTACTGAGATGGATAGATCGATGGATAGGGAACATATACAGACTGATAAATTGTGTAGTGAGATAGATAGATCGATGGATAGGGAAGATATACAGACTGATGAATTAGGTAGTGAGTTATGTACATATCTATAGAGAGAGAGAGAGTACTGTAGGATTTAGGTAGTGAGTTATGTACATATCTATAGAGAGAGAGAGAGAGTACTGTAGGATTTAGGTAGTGAGTTATGTACATATCTATAGAGAGAGAGAGTACTGTAGGATTTATCCGACATTATCGCGGCTAAGTTTGAAAATGGTAATGTGCAGAGCAACGAGTTGTGGTACGGGCCGGACCGCGTGAAGTACCTCGGACCATTCTCCGCTCAGACCCCGTCGTACCTCAACGGCGAGTTCCCCGGCGACTACGGCTGGGACACCGCCGGCCTCTCCGCCGACCCCGAAGCCTTCGCCCGCAACCGCGCTCTCGAGGTGAGCCTCAACTTATGTAATTTATTTCCAAAGATAGTCTGAAAGGAAGAAGCGTAGGGAACCTCTACTGCTAAGATGAGGCGAAATGAGAAAGATATTGTGGTTAAAGAAAAAAGAGGAGAAACAACAATCTTGCGAACCAACAGTTTGGTTGCGCCATACATTATGAAAGAGTACGTAACTGAGAACTAGAAGAGTTCTCAACTAGTTTTCTTTGATGTTTTCCTCATTTTTCTTTCATCGATGGTACATGTCGACTAGACCATGCCGTTGTGAGAGTTTTAGGGAGGGATTTATGTCACCGCCAAGTTCTGCATCCAAAGCTGGAAGGATCTTCTTGTACTGACATCTTATAGATGATTAAATTTAGTTGCACATATTACAGCGTTTATAATAGATTACTGACCAGTTATGTCAACACATCCTCACGTCTGTCTTGGGACGTAACGTGTGAGGCCCTACTTATAGGGTAGGAGAGAACACATTTTCGTCCACTTTGGATTTCCAAACTGAATAACAAGATTGCATGGGGTTGTGCAGGTTATCCACGGGAGATGGGCCATGCTGGGGGCACTGGGCTGCATCACGCCTGAGGTTTTGGAGAAGTGGGTGAAGGTGGACTTCAAGGAGCCAGTCTGGTTCAAGGCCGGTGCTCAGATCTTCTCAGAGGGAGGACTGGACTATCTCGGAAACCCTAACCTAGTCCACGCCCAGAGCATCCTCGCAGTACTTGGCTTCCAAGTCCTGCTAATGGGCCTGGTCGAGGGGTTCCGCATCAACGGCCTGGACGGCGTTGGCGAGGGCAACGACCTCTATCCTGGTGGCCAGTACTTCGATCCATTGGGTCTGGCTGACGACCCAGTGACCTTTGCTGAGCTCAAGGTGAAGGAGATCAAGAACGGCCGTTTGGCCATGTTCTCTATGTTTGGGTTCTTCATTCAGGCCATCGTCACCGGCAAAGGCCCGCTTGAGAACCTGCTTGACCACCTTGATGACCCTGTTGCCAACAACGCCTGGGTTTACGCCACTAAGTTCGCTCCTGGGTCTTAAATTTATTGCCTCGGTGTTCGCTCTGCCTTGCAAAACTTGTACCCTGGCCTGTTGTAAATTATTGCAAGATGTCTACTAGTTTCACCGATTCTTGAGTTTTTTTCCTCGAAAGAAACTTCTTCTCGAGTTTTATTCCATTAAATCTTAGAATGTAGATGTGCTAAAGTATTGTTCAAGTGGCTTAATTAACCAAGCTATCTTTGGCAGAACTGAATTAACCAAGCCGGGTGCCTGAAATGGCCCAACCTTCAAACTAAACAGAACCAACCGTCTCGGATTTGCAATGTAGAGGTATCCTTCAAGGCCAGCATGAACTCACGCACTTGACAATCATTATAGACCAGTTCGAAATACCTAATCAGAGGATAGAGTGTGTGTATTACAGGATAAACTTTACAAATTTATCTCAGGACGCATTCCAAAATTTGATATCCCCGAGACCCTACTGATTGTCTGTGAATGTATCCCAACATTTGAAGTAGTCAGCCTTGCTGTTTGAGAGGAAAGCAAACTATAAAGAGTCATCATGGTCCTCAATAAACCTGCCTTTAGGATAAAAACAATTGACAGGAAGCCTTCCAATGGTGGCCTCACAGATTCACGAGGTCAGATGATGTACCCTGAAGTTGACCCTAAAGCACATCTTTGGTGTAAACGTGTAGTCTAACGGAGAGATAAAATTATGTAACCAGCTATAGACGTGTTTTCCCCTCAAGGAGACAGTAGGAAATCGATATATGTAGGTAGACATCATTGCGGTTTCTCCCCAAATTTCACTTGGAATGTTACTTTATATAAGTAGACTCCAGCTGTTTTCCAAATTGTCCCTTAATTTTGGTTCATCCTTTCAATTTTCCTGAGTTTTATGGGAACAAGGCAATTCATGGATAATACATTCATTCTTAAATAGAGAAACAATTTCACAATTCATGACAGCACTATCAATGCGGAACCGTGTAGTCAGGGAACCATATTAGATGTGTATCATTTCAACAAATATTTCAATATTAAGAGGAAATTTTGATATATTTTTAATTAATTGGATCTAATTAAATGATTAACATCATCTGTAAGTAAGAGGAACCACACAAAACCTTGTAAATCAGGTAAGGGAGAAGTCCCCACACATCACAATGTATTAACTCGAATATAGTATTGGACTTTTAAGTAGTTATTTTATGTACTTGGGCCACAAAGTTTTCTATACATATCCATGAAAAACCTCATAAAAAAATAGAAAATGGAAGGAAAGGTGACCTAATTGCTAATGCAAGCCATAGTTTTCTTCATTACTATTTGATGATGCCATTCTGGATACCAAAACTCCTCTGCATCTGATAGCCTGCACGAGAATTCTGCTTGGAAGAGCCCTATTTATTTGTACACCCAATCCCTGATCCTAGAAATTCCATGCTTCATATCATTGACCTTATCACGCAAGAAGGCATTTAGTCTGTCAAAGATCAAATTATATAATACAATTTGGGTAATATTTGAACAGATATTAAGCTGACAGACGGTTGGGGAACATGCAAGGCACAGTTGAGAGTACCAATTGTTTCAAGATATATACTGCCTATTCCAGAAACTATAAGCTGGAAACCATTAGCCATTTCAAAATCATTAGAGTTATGACACATATCATGAGTTTTAAAGGGGACATATGATCAGTAGCTCCAGAGTCTAATATCCATAAATATGGGTTGTTAAATAACTTGCTTATAAGGAGGAGCAAAAGAAATTCTGCAAGTGAATCAGGGATGTATATCTGGCGATTATGATATCCTTGAGCTTGCTTTGAAGTTTATCATCTTGTTTTTTGAGGTCATTAGTTAGTCTAGATATTTGTCAACATTATCTAATGCTAGCTTTAAAATGATGTTACTTACGCCAATGATTTCATGTAATCTTAAGCAAGTCATCCATGTCGTTTTCAGCAGGTGTATTTGGCGTGTCTAGGTCATCAGCAATCACTGCACAATAAAATATCTTAGGTTAGTACTTCTTGGTTTTGTATGGATTGGGGTTAACCTGTGGTTGAACAGTAGGTTTAACCTATAGAGAAGCTCAGATGATGTATTGTGGAGGCTGGACACTACATATTGAACTTTGAAGCAGTGACCTTCTATTAGTGCAATCATAACTCAGCCAATGTCAATCTTCCTCCTCCTGAAACTGTTGGACTATACTGTCAAAGTTGAGATCATGTTCACAATTGAACAGCTGTGCATGAAAATGTTCAAATTCTTACCTAAGTCCCTTTAGCTACCTATAAAACCTCAAATGTAAGTCATGTTGATGATCCAGAGATTTGGCTATAGGTGGGCAATAAAAGGGTTGAAGTTAGCATATTCCAAAGCAATACAATTTTCCCAAAATATTTTGATAGAGTGATCTATAAGATCTGATATTGTTATTCTTCATCCCTCATGAAATGGAATTTTTGAAAAAGATTCATTGATATCACGCAACATGGAGTCTAAAAATATATATGAGAAGAGAAAAATCCTCCTCACATCACCACTTAAGCTATTTGGGGTAACTCATTAGTCAAATGGTGTAGTGGACCTCTAGCATGAATGTATGATAACTGTATTTGGTTACTGGTAAACAAATTGACAAGTGAATATATGTATTGGAGCATTTTAAGGTAATAGAGTGTAGCATTGGTCTCTCCTACGTGAGTAAGAGATGCACTACATCCCAACCCATCTGTTGACATATGTTCTTCTTTAGTTGCAAGCAAGGATGTAAGTAGGATTAGGACAATAGAAATCAAGGACTAATAGTTGAGATAATTGAATAATCACACTTGGTTTACAGAAGATGAAAAGGATCCTCAAATTTTAGTATATACAACAAATGAACTTTTATTCCTGACGTAGTACAACGACATCCAAATAGGACTGCATTGTAAGAGTATTATTCATGACAGTTATTAGGTCACAGGGCTTTGACTTAGTATTTGAAGTCAAGTTTCATGTGGTATAGAATCATGGATGATTGATGGGGGACCATCACAATGACATCAACATGGGATGAATTCAACCACGCCGAGCTGCTTGAGCTGATGTTCGAGATTCCGACTTCAAGTATCTGGCCTAGCTCTTATCTGTAAGTGTCGCATAGTATTTATGTATTTTTATTTCCTTGAACATTCGGACTGGGCCATTGTGTTTTGGGCCTCGTCCGTTAATTTTCTTTCTTGCATTTTTGTAATGCACGTCAAGGGGAATATCATCTCGCGACAGTTTCTCCCCTTGTTGTCAGTCACTTGGGCATCCTCCCTCTCTATATAAAGGGAAGGTGTGTCCAAGAAAAGACAGGATGTCATTTTGAAAATTGAAAGTTTCTTCTTCCGTAGAGTATTGTTCTTTGGAGAGTGTAATGCAGTTTTAGATCCACAACGGTTGGAGATTGTAGATTCCGCGTCACCTGCGTCTATCTTCCCACGTCAAGACCACTCTGTGGAATGAACCGCCATCGAAGACACCCCTCTCCCGTCCCAGGTTATTGAAGTCATCAAGAAGTCAAATTCTTGAAAGGTTGCCTTTCCAAGAACCATCTTCCTGAATCGTTGCCAATGTCGCCGCCGCCACCACTGCATCTGCAGTCGTTGTCATGCCACTATCTCTGCTGCTACTGCCGCCACTGCACCTGCAGCCGCTGCCGGTGTCGTTTCCTTATGCCCCGGCACCTGAGCACCCTGCTGCCACACCCCTCCACTGCAGTGCGCCCTCGGGTGCCCGCCCCAGCGCCCCCCGACCTTGGAGCTCTGCGCTCTCCTGCGGAGCGCACCCCAGCGCCGCATGCATCGTGCGCCACGCCCTTAGCGCCGCACGCCCCAGTGGCCCACGGCCCTGCACTAGAGCGCCCCAGCACCAAGCGCGCCCCGTGCTGCGCTCCCCCCCCCAAGCACTGCATACCCGCGTCGCGTGCCCCAGCACTGCACGCCCACGTCGTGCGTGCCCCAATTGCTGTGTGCCCACGTCGCGCGCCACACGCTGCGTAAGCCCTTATGTCGCGTGCCCCAGCATCACCTGACTCCCCTCCACAGCCGTCATCAGACCCTTCTCTCCGCGCCCACACACTCGTGCCTTAGCAATCGTCATCAATCTCTGTTGTCAATACGCCTCTACGGAGAATCAACAATCGTCCTCGTCTATGCCAGGTGTTAATCGTCTCCCCTTTCTTGCTCAGTATTATTACTTGTTGGAGTGACATCATCTCATATATGTTCCTCTGCCACATCAACATATCTATACATAGACTAGCCACCTGGTCGAGTGATAGGATATTCTTGCGGTAGAAGACTAATCACGCGATAACGGAAGTTGTGGACGCCCTTGAGCTGACAAACTCCTTACGCCTTAGGTATCTAGTTAGTTTAACGGGTCATTGAGAGTCTGATTGTGACACTTTTCTTCTCGGAACATTAGTGGATCTTTCTCCTTGTTTATGTGTTGCCTTATTTCTATGTTATAGAGTTATTTTCCACTTGCATTCATATCATTTTGGAATACTTGGTTCAATTCCATGTGTTGCAATACGTGCCGTCGATCCCGGCTCCTACGTATTACATCAATGATCACATCACCTTGTGTGGGGAACTAATCTGAAACTTGACCTACTCCTTGGAAGAGTTTCTTCAAGTTACCCATGTGTCAGACCTCTAGACGTATCCATGCAATCAAGCCGACAATGGATCTCCTCTTTTTTATTCAATCCTTCTTGAAGATCTAGTGGATCTTCTCTTCATAAAACTCATTAGAGAAGTGAGTGAAATGAGAATAAAGGAAGAAGGGACACCTTAGTCTAACTGACATGGGCACCTAAAAATGGGTGCCCACTCTAGTAATACTTATGTAAGTAGTTTTCCAAAAAAATCCTTTTAATTTGTTTATCTGATGTATTATTTTAGTTAATAATTATAATGGCCCGAAAAGATTTATTTCCCAACCTTATTAATAAAAAATGTCAACATATAGATCAATTAATTAAGGATCAATTTAACAAAGTCAAGCTTAAGTTTACAGCTTGTGGGGTGTCAAGCTATACCTACACCTTGTGCTCTAGAAGATATTGAGTAGTAACTTAACACTATTATCGAACATTTACCATGATTAGTTACCTTTTATGTATGATCCTTCGTCCACACGAGACTCCATAATCACTCGAGGCATGCTTATCAGTCAAACCTCAATCTTCCATTCTAGTTAGAACTGATCCATAATACAAACTATCGGAGAAGGCTTTCTATACTATTTTCAATAACTTGACCTAGGATACAATGCATCTTCTTCTTTGATTCATGCTCCTTATAAATCAAGTGCAAACAATTTCATCTTGACCACTGAACCACCTTTGTGTATTTATTTCTATATCCAAGGTAAAAACTTATTTGAATCCCTTAACAAAAGATTCCTACATCCACAAGATGTCTTTAGTGTCTCAAATCAATGTATAAATTATAAGACCATGACATGAATCAACCTGATCATAATTAGGGTTTGACATTTTGGACCGGGGACCGGTCGGACCAGGCCAAACCTGGACCGCCGGTCCACCATATTAGGGTGGACCGACCATTTGGGCCGGATCCAGCCGATGGTCAAACCGGACCAGGACCAGATTAAAAAGAAATAAAAAAATATCCCTCTCGCTCCCTGGCTTTCTCTCTCCCTCCGCCTCTCACTTTCTCTCACGTGCTCTTTCTCGCTCGCGCTCTCCCCCGTTATCTCTCTCTCTCGCTCACTCTCTCTCTCCCATTCTCTCTTGCACTCTCTCTCTACCGTTCTCTCTCACACGCTCTCTTCTCTCTCACGCACTCGCTCTCCCTCTTATGGTCTCTCTCTCTCTCTGTCTCCCCACTCTTTGAGTCTTTTCTTTCTCTGTCTTGAGAATGTTTAGTTTATCCTTATTTTCTCTCTCCTCCAACTCTGTCAAGTTTGTTTCATTTTATTTCAAGCTATGTTAGGTTTCTCCACTCTACACTCTATGTCTAGTTTTCTTCATTTCTTTTAGGCTTCTTCTCTTTTTATTTTATTCTTCTTTTCATCCTCCGTTCTTCTTTTATTTTATTTTTCTACTCTTTTTTATCATTCTTTTCTTCTTATTTTATTCTTCTTTCTTGTTCTTTCCATCTTATTTACTTCTTATTTTATTATTAATTTTCTTCTTCTCCTCCTTTTCAAGTCTTCCTTTAGTTTTTCTTCTTCGTTACCTTTTTCCTACTATTTTCCTTCTTCCTCTTTCTCCTGATTTTCATATTTCTCATTATGTTTATTTACCTTGTTCCTTTTCATCTTCCTTTCTTCTTCTTTAATTCTTCATTTATTTTTCAATTTATTTTTCTTTTCATTTTTAAAGATGGGCTTCATAAGTGACTTTGAAACAAATTTTCCCTTTGATGAGAAGTTCATACCATTTTTTTATCTTGACTTTTTGTTCTTTGACTTTGACTAGTCAACATGACTGGACCGGGACGGGATCGGGACCAGATGAGACTGGATCGATCCTTAGGTAAGGTTTAGGTCCTCGCTAAAAGTACGGACAAGACCGGGACCATCCAACCCTAATCATAATTCAAATATAATAACATTCACGGAATCATAAGGATAAATACATTGAAATCTTTCCCTAAATAGCACCCTTCGTCTAAGTGGCCTTTACACTTAATGAATTAATTCACATGAATCTATGAATGTTATTATACCTAACCCTTAATCAAATTTATTCACGTCACTATTGCTTAACTGGTCGTTAGGCTTGAGAGATCAAAGACATCTCATAGATGGATGACAACGTTTGCTACAATCTACACATACCTAATCATGGGATTCAAATTATTCTTTGCTCACATATATAAAGAAATATATAAAGGTATTGAATGGTCAAGATGGTATCATCAACCCATGTTACATGAGAAGACTGACTCAAGGAATAAAAGACATAAAATTCTCTGGACATGGTAGTGGATATATTGGGGAATATTTTCTCTAATGATCTCCTTTGCACATCATTATTAGCTTGAATGATTGGTTAGGGTTTGACAATTAATCATAAATCTTAGTCATTTGGGAGCCTTACATAGGTGAAGCATCATACATATGTGGTGACTAACAGTGGTAAATGTTCAATGAGAGGTTTCATTTACTACTATGTATATTATATATTACATATATCATTATATATTATATACTACTATGAAGCTTGGCAATCCATAGTCCAAACAATGAGCCTATTGATTGGGTTAAATTTTTTTATTGATGGCCTATATGATTATATAGTTAATCAATAGTTTTAGTCAATAAATGTTATTGGTCCATTAATTTGTTTGCTAGAATGATATATGGGATAGAATGTCACACACAGAAGATTAATCAAGTACTATGAAATTTTCTGGAAAAAGTCTAAAAAAGGGGGGCACCCATTTTATGTGCCCATAATTATTAGATTTCCTCTGCTTCTCATGAGACTGAATGTTGACAATATCAACTCGATATTCTGAGAGGATTAAAGAAGTTCAAGATTATATCCATCATTCTTGTTATCAGGTGGATGCTCCTAGATGTCAAATATGTGAATGTCTTGAGGATACTCGTCCAAGAAAATTAGAAAGAGGAATCTTTTTGCGCGAGGAGATATGATCATCTTGTGATGCATAACTTAAAATGTATTTAATTTTTTTGATCTCTACTGTGTGAATTGATATTTGATTGTAATTCAAACCCATAGAACCAAACAATGTGTATGCCTAGGTGTGAAAGTTCATTTTTGGAGAGAGAGATCTACCCTTTTGCATTATTAACCCAACCCATCGTCTCTCCATTTTGTGCTTATTGACATGAGTTATATTTTAGTTGCATTGAATATCGATAGGTATATAGTGTACGTGACGGTTTGATAAGCAAATTACATGGGAAAGAACAATGCAGTACATCTAACATAAATAAAATCCTACTTTTTTCAGTAGTTATATATGAGACAAGATAGGAAGTAGAAAGGCGATAATTTATTTGCAGTTTCTTAATAAATTATAAAGTCTTAAGATGAAATACTCCTCATATATTCTTTATAAATCCTAGCCCATTCGCTTGGGCTACATAAGACTTCTCAATTTTCATTATAGTGTCTCTTTATTACACCAGTAATATCCTGTCTTCATTAATCCCATAGTACCAAATATCTTATTCCTTCCATATCTTGTACACTAGAAATGAAATTAGATGAATATAGATTAGATGTACTATATTTCAATCCATGCCTCACACTGGTTAAATTGGCTGAATTTGAGCGGAATCAGGTTGTTCTTTATTTTATTGTATTTCAAAATATGAAATATTTAATTTGACATATTTTTTATCAAATCCTTCTGAGGTCTTCGACTTTTTTCATGTCTAGTTGAATTTAATATGCTTTAAAAGGTACATGAATTGTTGTTCATTAACCAAGTGACATGATTAAGGAACTCATACTTGATTTTCAGTATTCAAGCCCTTGAAAAGTTATCAATTAAAATCTTTTACTTGAATTATATCCTCTGACATAGAATCAAACATATTCATGTGACCCTATAAGATATATACCACTCATTTAGATAAGTCTATTATTGCAATAACCATTTACTAGCTAAAAAAATTAATGAACTATATAACATGTAAATAAAATACTGATGGATCAATTTATTCCAACACATGAGATACCTAGCTACTTTGTGTTAAATAAAAATAAAGGAGCTCGTTAGCCCTTTTTTGAATTTTTTTCTCATGATCGCTCATGTAGGTATAATCCTCAGGAACATAAAAATCCTAGAACATAAAAACCATAATCAATCATTCTTTCTAGGACATCATCTTCAATGATTCTATCTCATCTCATACCATAGGCATAAGATATCATATTGACCACACCATATGCTTTGTAGGATTTTTTCTTCATTTGAGCTAAGAATATTTGGAATCCACTGATTAGAGCATTATAGTTCATAGTCAAAACCTCACTGTCATCCCAAAAATTTCCTTGAAATCTCAAATCTAAATACACCTACACAAACATGACATAAATCAACCTCATCATAAGACATGAACAAACTCATCAATGGATTCTTATGAATCAATTTAGTTAACTATTTCCTTAAAGAACCCCCACTATCTCTCTTTAGTTTGTCCATGCAAATGGTAGAGGGATAAACCATAATCATATGGGCAGGATCCGTATTGTCCCATGCAGATATTTTCGTGTAACATAAAACTGAAAAAATATTTCATGTAACATAAAAAATTATACATACACACAATGCAAATATAACTATACATCAGATAACTTTGTTTTACACATTTTAGAAACACTTGATTTGATGGATCCACAATGAATGAATTGATTATGTATTTTAACCCACTTAAATTTATTTATTGAATAATTTTCATGTTTCCATTGATATAATTTTATAAAAAATTAGGTTTAATTATAAATATATATGGATGATTCATGATCCATTATCTAAATAACTTACGCTGTGATTTATTATTATCCTTCCAACATAATAAAAGTACCATACACTTCCAATAAAATCAACATATAAAACCATACACCTCAAACTTTAATTTATATAAATTTTTTAAAGAAGAAGATTTATCAATGTGTTGTTGAAACTAAACTTGAATAAAAATTTTAGGCATTTATGCTATTATGATTTTACTATAAATATAGATCTAAAAATTACTAGGAGTCAGTAATAACTTTGAAAATTTAAAGATCAAAAGTTTGAGAAAAATCTTTGATGTATCATTGTTTCATTGAAAAGATAAAATCCCATATACATTAGATTTAATTAGACAAAAAATATTCTTCTCTTTTCAACCTTAAGTATCGCTGTATCAACTTTAAGGTTGCTCTAAAATGACTCTAATATTAAAATTTATAAAACACTTCAATTTTAATTTATTAATCATAATGAATAATCGAGTAAATCTTATAGAAATACCATTTGTAGACTTCACAAAAATATCCACTAATCTAGAAATAAACATTGAATCTACATCATGCATATTTCTATGAGCAATATTTTGAGACAATCATAACAGTCTATTTTATATCATTTGTTCCATGCCTTGAGTTCTTAACTTGCTATACCAGATTATTATAATAATATAGAAAATGTGATGTTTGATTTGGGCATAATGAGATGAAAATGTAGTGCAACGTTTCCCAAAACGATTCATTCAAATGTGCATATATAATCTTACTCGATGGTATTTTTGAGTTAATTTATTCCTCCAGAGGGGTATTTTTCAGTAAATGAAGATGATTTAGAAACAAAATTAGGATGATATAGATCAATGAGCAGATGATTCGTTTACAAAAATGGATCAGAAATCAACTCCAGTAACATCCACATAAATCTTGTCCAAGCCAACAATCTCTATATATTTTTTTGAATCTCCAATGGCTGGGGGGGGGACAATGAATTGGCTTGTTACTGATCTAAAGCATGAATATTTTCACAAATAGAAATCAAAATTAACTCTCAGTTATTGGATTGGCTAGAATATATATTGAGGTGGTTGGATTTCTTAGAAAATAGGAGCCAAGTTCCTATCCATAAACACCTAAAAATATTAAACCATATAAATAGGCCCCAATAAGGATTAGATTACTTTTTGTGCTGAACTCATCCAGATCTTCTTGTTATTCCTTCAGTTCATTTTTCACATACCAAATGCTTCTCTTACTAGTATCCCTTTTCACCTGAGTTAAAATACTCCCTAAAAATTCAGTCAAGACCTTCAAAGAGTTCTGTAATCGTGAGTTTCAAAAACTCAAAAAATTAGCAGGGTTTGTTTGATTTGAGAGTCCAAAAGGTTCAGAAAGGATGGAGTAGTTACGTCTAGCATTCGTCCATAAAACTGGATTCTGGAAATTATATTAGTGAATTATGGGTATAACTCATTTATAGAATCTTAGTTATAGGGCTTTAATAAGAAGGGTTGTGCATGATTAAAGAGTGTCCAGTAAGTAGGAAGGTGCTTGAGAAATTCTAGCATGTCATTGAATGAATTTCTCTAATCTACCCTAAAAATAACATTGGAACTCATAGGGAATTTGGAATGAGTAAAACCAAATTCAATCTGTCTCATTCGTTTCCATATGGTTTAAGTAATTGACTCAATGGCCATTACAGACCTCCTGAAAGATCATCTGATGATAAGATGTATATGGATCATCTGCAGTATGTTATAATGCTGGAAGCCAAATAAACTATCTCCAGTCAATTCCATCAGTCTCTGGATCTTCCTCAAGTTCCACAGCCAACCTTGTATTAGAAATAAACTAACAGACTCATTCTATTTGTAATGTTTATCTATATTATGATCAGATTGAATGTAAAGTACAGTTCAAGTACTGGCCCTCAATGAAAAGATCTCCTATGAGTTCCCAAATTGAATGATTTTGTCATGTCTTTGTCACTAAAGTATGAACTACTGCTGAAGAGTAGTTTGCAACCCCTAGTTTAATGGTCATTTATCTGGGTGATTGGCATAATTGATGCCATTGAGAACTCCATGCAAGCATAAGTAGACATAATTCGACATATCTACTCCCACAACCAAAAAAATCAGCAAGTCACTGTCAAAAGCATTGCAAAACAACATTTCTTCCCCGCAGAGGCGGATCGCGAAAATCATCAAGTGCTCACATTTATTTACATAGAACAATTGCAGAGGGATAGCTCATCACAGAGCTCAGAAACTAGGTTTACATTCGGTTGCGGCAATCGGGGCAAAAACCGTAGCAAGCCCCTGGTCAACGGTCACCTTAATGGGGGTGCCATAGTCCATTAAGTCTGTGCTTTTGCCATTCAGGTAGGTCCCACTTCCTCGGGCCAGAACCTCACCGTCAACGTCAATTATTCCGCCCTTTTCGGGTTCGTTGACCCTTTGACCGGGCTCCAACTGTAGAGCTTTGACCTGTATTAACCCAGAAATACCCATAATTTTTTTTTTGGAATCATTTCAACAAAAGCAAGGAGAAGTGTACTAACTTTGAGGTACATTGCGCATGGATACTTGACATGGCTTCCATTACTCACATTAGCCAACAGAGATGCCAGCGTTGGCTTTGCGCACTCTTTGACAATTACAACATCAATATAGCCATCTGAAAACTAGCCCATAGAAAAATAATAATAAATTAACAGTCTCAAGAAAAAAATATATGAGAAAAGATAGGAACCTTGGCATCTGGAGCTGGTATGGTAACATCGCTGCCCCACGGTACATTATGGGTCCACAAAAAAATGAAAGGCCCCTCAATAGATCTCCAATCTGAGCTCTTGAAAGAGATAGTTGGTCCCTGGTATCCCCTCGTCCCTTCGGAATCGTTGGTTTTCACCTCACAAGGCTCGATCTTCGTCGTGGCGGGCTCTCCGTGGCTTTCGTACCCCGGCGCCGGAACAAAGTGAACCCTCCCCTGATACTTCCTCAGTCTAAAGACCCGCAGAAAAGCCTAATGGAATCATGAGAATTGGAAGGTTTAGACATTGGGATACTAATGTAATTTCCTCTTCTAATGGGTACAAAGGTGCAGAATCCTCTACTATGGACAGAACGGGACAGAAGAGGAATGATACGAACCTTGATCTAGGTTCGTATCGGAAGGAGGTTGAAGGGCGAGGGCGAGATAGACGTTCCCGGGGCAGGAGAGTCGAAATGGGAATGAAGGGAGAGGTCGAACAGATGGGGACAGGGATCAACCGGGGATGAGCCGCCCGATGACGCGGTGAAGGGGTTGACGATCGCGGGGACGGGGATCGCCGGAGACTAGAAGGGAACCGAACGGCAAGGGTAGGAATCGGATTGGAGGGGAGCCGGCTAAAGATCCAGTGAGACGATCATGGGGGTAGGGGATCGTTGGACGGTCAAGGGGACGGGACCGAGAAGAAGAGGATTGAGATAGTGAGCCAAGAGGCCAAACTTACCTTCATTCTTGACTGCCCTCCTCAAGGGAGGACTACACCTATTAATAAGGAAAGTCAGCAATCTACCCTAAGCATGAAATTACTAAAATGCCCCTAGTGGGCTTAATTCCTAAGATCCCCTTTGGGGGTAGAGGATCGTATCAGGGAAGTAATGAAGAATCTGCAGTTTTGTTTCTGTCCAAGGGGGTAGACGGAAATGGATGATTGAACGATAGGACGATTGTAAACCTGGAGCAAATCTCCAGCGCACGATGAAGGAATGAAAATTAACTGAACAAAGACAAGGTAACAAGGTTTTCATTACATTTCTGTTCCGAGGTCAGGGCAGATGACTGATGACGGTACGGGACAGAACGGATGACGGATCGTCATCCGTCCACGAGCCTTACCCTCTAGTTTACTGGGTTTGAATTTCTCCCCTTCTCCAAGCACCATATCACAGGAAGAAATGAGACTAACCATATTTTGATAAAAAATGGAATTTTGGAGGAATAGATGAAGGGCCATACATAGAAATTGATGCGGATACCGCCCATCCATCTGTATTTCTCTGACTCGATGTCCACATCCGCTATGAGCCCTGCATGACTCAAAGATATATGAGAAGTCACAATCATTGTTGAAGCTGATTTTGATGTGTCTTTAGAAATTGCATCAGATCACCTGTAGATTATGCATCAAATACTTTAATGAGAAACTTGCTACGCTAATCTTGAGGGATGTCAAAGATGATATGACCCTAGACTACTGTATTCTTGGATGGACCACATTGCAACCTAGGACAGGACAGAACACTACGACAGATGAAGTCGCATCATCCATACACAAAGTTATCCATCCTACATCCCATGATAGAGGACGGAATGTATGGAACTTATTTTTTTTGACATCAAAATTATGTACATAGTTAGACAGTATAATGTAGGATGTTACTTTACTTTAAATTTAATAAATTCTTTTAACAACATTCGGGGCGAAATGTCATCTTCTCCCTTCCATGTCTTGATATTTAGATAGATGAAAACACATAATGAATCAGAATGGATGATATGTCATCATGAACATATCATTACCCTAGACCCTGCAGAGAGATACATATGTCATTTCTATTCAGGATAGTTTTCCATTTCTTATCCGTAATCCTCCCTTAAGGAGGGCAAAAAAGAACTCATAGAAGTTGACCAGTTCAAACTGCATGAATTGATCTGGAGCCTTTCTCCATTCTATCTTATTCACCTAAATTCTATGTTTAGGTTACATTCTTAACCTCAATCAGAAGTCAAGCGAAAAATCAAAGTATAATAAACTCTTTTTTTTATCCTGGTTGTGATTAGAAGTTAGCATACCCCAGGCAAGCATTAGAACACTGAAGAATTTTCGATCTCCCTGAGTCAAGGTTGAGACATCCACCTTCCTTGTGTTACCTGCAGAGAGATTATCAATCACAGAAATTGTCAGCTAGATAATGATAATTTTCTAAATTTTACAGAAAGCTGGATTAGAAATGAGGATAAAAATTTCTATTGTACCACAAATAATGGAGAGGGTAGCATTTGACGCTGAGAATTTCTCTCCAGCATCCTCCAACAGAGATTTAGACATGCCGTTTCCGGTTCCTGCAAGGTAAAACTAGATTTAAATACAAACTCTTTTCATTTATTTAATAGCATTTAGAATCAATGTAAAGAACCAAAGATCGACACATAAACGGAAGAAATATTACATGAAATTGTTATAATGTTTCAGGAAGAAAAACCTAAAATTTAAAAAAGTAAAAACGTGCAATCAAGATCTGAATGGATATTAGCTACAAGTGATCAACCCAGTAGGCTATAAAGAAAAAACTTGAGCCAGAAAATAAATAGGAGAAGATCAAAACTTTTGTCTAAGAATGATCAGATGATATGAACCTCCCGAGGACATATTTAGAAAATAGAAGAAAGAAGGGGAGAACAAGATCGGCCACGTCGGACGACCTTCAAGAAGACCATTAGGCGGGAAAAGAAGCCTATAAATAAGAAGGCGGGGGGGGGGTCTTGAGGAGCAGGAAGTCAGTTGGCGCATCTAGCTCGAGTGGAGATCCTCCGACTCGTTGAGCGACGAGAGCGATTCGCCTCATCGCATTCCTATCTTTTCTTCGTTCTTTGTTGACCTCTCTTCGGAGACTACGGGCGTGGAGATTGTTTGGACTCTTCTACATCGGGAATCTGGTATTCTTTTCTTGATTTGGTAATTCTTTCTATTGAGACGACCTAAGATCTACTGATCTTGAGGGAGTCCTAACAACTGGTATCAGAGCGCGTTCGATTCTTTTGAAATTGCATTCCGCCATTCTCTTGTGTTGTCAAGATCTTATAACCGAATTATGGAAGGCGAGGTCAGCAATCTGGAATTCCAAAAACGCACTAACACGGTCTTGGAGCGGATCATGGAGCAGATGGCGGAAATACGGGTGCAGATGGCAGATATGAAGGCGTTAGCATCTCCACATGCAGTTAACCCTCCAGATCCTAGAGCACCACGCGATCCTCCAGAAGATCGACAACCACCTCCCAGGTTAGCCACGGATTCTGTCTTTAAAAGAGGAGATTTACCTATATTTCAGGGAGAAAATCCCAACGGCTGGATCAAGAGAGCCGAACGATTTTTTCGCCAGCATCCTATGCCAGACGCTGAGAAAATGCATTTAATTTCTCTGCATTTGGATGAAGCAGCTCAAGACTGGTTTGAATATGCTGAATTAGAATTTGGAATGCAAACATGGGACGAATTCAAGGAGCACTTCTCTAGCCGATACAGCATCTGCGTTAGAGGTCTTTATAAATCCTTGTTTGAAATTCAACAGACTGGGTTTGTCACAGATTACAGAGCGGCATTTGAACGCATCATAGCACAGCTACCCCATCTACAAAGGGACGTCAAGGAGAATGCATACCTGAGGGGATTAAAGCCCGAAAGCTGTAGGGAGGTCCTCAAGGCAAGACCATACGGAATTAAAGAAATTATGGATTTATCCTTGCAGGCAGAAATGGATCTGGGAATCCTATATTCAGCATGGCAGAATAATCCTTGTTATCCCAATGTTCAAGCTCCAGACATCAAAGGCAAACGACCCCTGAACGATCACAACTATCACCAAACTTATCATCAGGTATCTCATGCCGATGTAGCCTCAACTAGCAGGCATCAACCTGCAGTCTCGCAACAGCAACCAGCAGAGCGTAGTGGGAAACGCCACAACTTAAGACTCACGGAGAAGGAATTTCAACAGCGTAAAGACAAAGGTCTGTGTTTCTACTGCAATGAACACTTCGCGCAAGGACACCACTGTAAGTGAAATCTAAACCTCGTTATGGTCTTAGAAGGAGATCAGGAATGTCAACAAGTGGAAGAAGAAGTAGATTACATGCAAACTGATGATACTCCAATCAACCAGGGATCTCTTTTTACTGCTCAAATTGCATTTCATTTTTCAGAATCTGCTTCTCCTAATGGGCTGGTCAAATTGTGGGGTAGCATTAAAGGGGTCAGAGTGAGAATATTAATAGATGGGGGAGCTACCCACAACTTCATCAACTCTGAACTGGTTACCACCCTATATCTGACCGTGATTCAAGGACCCCCTTTTGATATACTTTTGGCTAACGGCGTTCTTCAGCAATCTGCAGGCATTTGTCTAAATGTCCCCATCCAGATGCAAGGACTTCAGGTGAAGCAAGACCTTATTCCCATTCCACTTCCTCATATGGAAATCATCCTGGGAGTGCAATGGTTGAAAACTCTTGAGTGGTTTTACAGCAACTATAAACTATTAAATCTCAAAATCCTATGGGAAGGCAGGGTTCACACTCTCAAGACTGATCCAGAATTGCTTCCTCGAGGAGTATCGACCACTACGACTGTTCAAGAATTCATAAGCTCCAAGCGACAATTCAAAGAGCTGTATGAAGCCTGCGATCCTCGTCTTCCCAGGGTACATTCTCTACAACTGAATATCCAGCATCATAAATTTCATGAACTTTATCCCAAGGTTTTCACACCTACCATACGCCTACCACCAAAACGTCAATTTGATCATCAGGTTCATTTAGTTGCAAACTCCAAAATCCCAAATGTCCGTCCTTTCCGTTATTCTCACTTGCATAAGAATGAGCTGGAAAAAGTGGTTCAAGAACTGCTAGAATCTGGTTTTATTAGATCTTCAACCAGCCCTTTCTCTAGCCATGCGTTAATGATAAGGAAAAAAGATGGAGGGTGGAGAATGTGTATTGATTACAGGGCACTGAATAAAATTACCATACCAAATCGCTATCCAATAACGGTCATGGATGAATTGATGGAAGAACTACATGGTTCTATTATCTTTACAAAATTAGATCTGAAATCAGGGTACTATCAAATTCGCATGTTTAAATCCGATATACCAAAGACTGCTTTCAAGACGCATCAAGGCCACTATGAATTCACAGTGATGCCTTTTGGATTGACTAATGCTTCGGCTACTTTTCAGAGTCTTATGAATTCCATCTTTAAACCATTTCTGAGGAAGTTCGTATTGGTTTTTTTTGATGATATATTGGTATACAGTCGGACAGCCTCTGAACATGAAGATCATCTGCACTCAGTCTTCAAGGTACTACAAGACAAACAGTTATGGGTGAATCCAGCGAAATGCCAAATTGCTCAGAATCAAATCGACTATCTGGGGCACGTAATATCTCATGAAGGAGTGGCCACTGACCCCCACAAAATTGATGCGATTGTGCAATGGCCAACTCCGTCTTCAATTAAGCAATTGAGGGGTTTCTTGGGGCTCACCAACTATTATAGAAGGTTCGTAGTAAACTATGCTTCAAAGGCTCAGCCTCTAACTTCCTTACTTAAGAAGAACTCATTTGCATGGAATGAAGAAGCCACCTCTGCTTTCAATCAACTTAAGCAGGCCCTTTCAACCACCCCTATCCTAAAGCTACCGAATTTTACAAGGCCCTTTGTGGTAGAAACAGACGCTTCTGGAATAGGTCTGGGCGCCGTCCTCCCTCAAGACGGCCATCCTATTGCATATTTCAGCAAGGCTTTATCTTCTATTACCAAAATGAGATCAGCTTATGAAAGAGAATTAATGGCTGTGGTCCTGGCAGTACGTAAGTGGAAACACTACCTTTTATTTCAAAAATTCTATATCCATACTGATCAGTTCAGCTTGAAATTTTTGAATGACCAACATGAAATTCCACAGCACTACCATAAGTGGATCTCTAAGCTCTTAGGTTTCAACTTTGAAATCAAGTATAAGGCAGGGAAAAAGAATGTGATCGCTGATTCTTTATCTCGTTCCATGGAAGATGGCCAGGTAACCTGCAATTCTATCTCTACTATGCATTGGCTAGACAAGTATAAACTCATAAGGGAATACGCTGAAGATCCGAGGCTCTACTCCATTAAGCAGGCATTGGACTCACAGAAGACAGCCGTACCCCATTACCACATACAAAACGACCTACTATTTTACAAGCAGAAATTAGTACTGCCCAAGCACTCTTCTTTAATTCCACTTATCCTCCACGAATTTCATGACGCCAAGGTGGGAGGTCATGGTGGGTTTCTGTTGATCTGAGTATTACATGTCTTTATTTTCTCTCTCTTGTTAGCCCATTAAGGGCCCTCTCTAGTCAGCCCATTAGGGCTTCCTATAAAACCCTGTAATCTCTTTCATTTGCTAAGAAGAATAGTTCTTTTCTTGTTTACATGGTATCAGAGCCCTAACCCTAACCCTAATCTGGGTTTCCTGGGCTCGACCTTGCGCTCCGATCTTCGGCGGTTCTCACGACCGCCTGATCTCGCGCTCCGGTCTCTCGCCGTCTCGCTCCGGGCCTCCCAGGCGCTCGCCGTTCTGACGTCCGCCGTCCCAGCGTCTTCTGCTCCGGCGCCCGCCGTCCCGGCCCGCGCCGCCTCGGCTCGTGCCCTCCCGGCTCGCGCCCTCCCGGCTCGCGCCCTCCCGGCTCGCGCCCTCCCGGCTCGCGCCGCCCCGGCTCGCGCCGCCCCGGCGACCGACGTCCCGGCGCTCGCCGTCCCGGCGACCGTCGTCCCGGCGCCCGACGTCCCGGCGCCCGTCGTCCGGCACCCGCCGTCAGGCTCCCACCGTCCCCGCGCCGCCCCGCGCCAGCGTCTCGGCGCCTGCAGTCCCGGCTTCTCGCCGTTCCGGCGCCTTCTGACTGTGATCTACTCTGCTTTCATCGACGAACCCGGTTGAAGCCCAGACCTCTACTGTTACGCCAGACTCGGCGCGGTATCTACGCCACATGCATCTGCGGTGCCTCCGAGCCCGGAATTGGTCGTCCTCCTCTGGACCATCCTCTTTGCCTCGGATGCCTCCGGATGGTATGTTTACTGGATTCAATCTCCTGCAATGGCGCCAGTACGTCCAGATAACTTTAAAAGGCGTCTCATGCGCCATCTTCTAGAAGACGGACCTTCCGGACCGATCCCAAGTATTATGACTGGCTGGACGTTGAGGGTAGTTCATCGTTGGCTCTTGGACAGTATTTCACCTAGTGTTAAAGGTGAATTCATGTCTCTAGAGTCGGCTCGGGCGGTCTGGGAAGCAGCACTTGAGAGCCACTCCAAGAAGCACAACATTGCGACTCTGTACGAATTGGTACATCGGGCCGCTAACCTGCGTCAAGGGGACCGGTCTATCATGGAGTACAGCACGGAGCTCATTTCGTTGTGGAATGAAATTGACTACTACATGCCGCCCGACCCCCATTCGGTGGACCGCCAATATACTCTTCAACCGGGTTTTCCAGTTTCTTATGGGACTGAACCCGAATATGAAGTTATGCGGGCTTAGCTTATTCATCGGGAGACTGGTCCTACCTTCAAGGATGCGCCCCACAGTGTGCGGGTTGAAGAATCCCGCTTTCAGCAGGCCCAGAACTCGGCTTCGGCACTTGTAGCTCATTCCTCTTCGTCTGCACGCCCATCGTCGACTCCACCACCCGGCTCTTTGCCACGTGGTCCGACGGCTCGGACGGAGGATTCTCCAAAGGGTGATCCTTCGCTGTTTTGCAATTACTGCAAGAAGCGAGGTCACTCTAAGGAGACGTGCTACAAGCTTCAACGGAAACGCGCACAACCAAGCAACCTTGCTGCAGCCGCCTCGTCCGTGCCCCCCCCGGGTCAAGTGCCTATGCTGTACGGTCTTCTCCCGACTAGTGCCTCACCCGCTAGCTTCACTCCGGAAGAGATGGAGCATCTACGCCGCTTGCTTGATCCTCCAGTCGTGGGCTCATGCTCCTTGGCCCGCAGGTATGTCCACCAGTCTTCCCACCTACATCCCCTCCTGGCCATTCTTTTTCCTCTTCCACTTGGCTTCTTGATTCCGGTGCCACCGCCCACATGACCCCAAATCCTCGAGCCTTTCAAACTTATGCACCAGTTTCTGGCTCCTCCAAAGTTAAAACAGCCTCCGGCGATCTTCTCACCGTGGCGGGTATTGGTCGTGTGGCCCTTTCCTCTTCTATGCATCTATCTAAAGTTCTTCATGTTCCTCGCCTTACTCATCATCTTCTCTCCCTATCTAGCCTTGTTCGCGACTTGAAACAAGACCTTACCTTCTCTCCTAATTCATGTTTTTATCGTGATAAGGTGTCGGGGAGGACGATTTCCATTGCTGAGGAGCATGAGGGGCTCTATCTTGTTCGTCCTTGTTCGAGTTCTCTTGCTTTTGCTGCTGCGGCAGTTTCCCTTTCGGCTTCCCAGCGTTTGTGGCTTCTTCATCGACGTCTCGGCCATCCTTCTTTTGCTACTCTTTATCGTCTCTTTCCTAAACTCTTTCAAGGCCATTCTGTGGACCGTTTTGTTTGTACTGCTTGTCGAATTGCCAAACATCATCGTACCACGTATCCTATCTCGTCTTCTCATTCTTCGACCCCATTCTCCCTTATTCACACCGATGTGTGGGGGCCTTCCCCTATTCATAGTACTTCCGGTTCTCGGTGGTTATGCATCTTTATTGACGACGCTACTCGATTCACGTGGGCATATTTCTTGAAGAACAAATCGGAGATATCTCGTGTCATTCCTCAATTTTACTCCCTTATCCAAACTCAATTCTCTATATCCATTCGTCGCTTCCGCTCCGACAATGCTAAAGACTACGTTAACACCACGTTAAGCACCTTCTTCCAAGACAAAGGCATTATCCATGAAACTTCTTGTCCCTATACACCACAGCAAAATGGCGTTGCCGAAAGAAAATTCCGTCACATCTTTGAAATGACTCGGAGCCTTCTCTTCCATATGCATGTGCCCAAGTATTTTTGGGGGGAAGCCGTCTCCACCGCCATCCATCTTCTTAATCGCCTTCCATCTCGAGTGCTTGACTACTCCACTCCCATTGACCGTCTTCAGCATTCCTTTCCAACTCTTTCTCTCCGAACTCATCTTACTCCTCGTGTATTTGGATGTGTATGCTATGCGCCCAACCACCAACTTGGTCGTGATAAACTGGATCCCCGTGCTATCAAGTGTGTGTTTGTTGGCTATTCTTCCACCCAAAAAGGCTATTTATGCTATCATCCACCCTCTCGTCGGTTCGTCGTCACCAAAGATGCCACGTTTGATGAATTGCTTCCCTACTATTCCTCCTCCTCTCCTGAACCCTCATCGTCCCCATCTCCCTCCGATCCACTCGAATTCCTCATCCTCGTCCCTCGTCCCTCTTCACCGGCCCCGCCCGACGTGTCTCCGCCTGTTGCTCCTCCAGCAATTGTGCCTCCCGACCCGCCTCCGGCCGCCGTCTCAGTCCCTCCTGTGGAGCCTCCTCCAGTATCTGCTCCTGCGCTCGACCCTTCTGCTGCACCTTCTTCGATTCCTCCGCTCCCTATCCGTCGCTGCCCGCCTGAAAAACGCTATGGTATTACCCTTGCTCGTCGCAAGCCTCGGCTTCCTTCTTCGTCTCCTGCTGCCCCGTCTCCCTCAACCTCCACCCCTCCTGCCACCTCCTCATTAGCCGTTTACAGTTTCAAAAGACTTACAAAAGAATTCTACAGCAGCTCCATTGGCAAGGAATGAAGAAACAGATTCAGACATATGTCTCTCAATGTCAAATCTGTCAAAGGCATAAATCTTCTCATCTTAGTCCCGCAGGGTTACTCCAACCCCTACCCATTCCTCAACAGATTTGGGAAGATATTTCGTTGGACTTTATTGAAGGTTTACCACTCTCACAGGGCTATAACTCCATCCTGGTGGTGGTAGACAGATTGTCCAAATACAGTCATTTCATAGCAATTAAACACCCTTTCAGCGCACAGAGTATTGCAGAAATCTTCATCAAGGAAATAGTCAGACTTCATGGAATACCTCGCTCCATTGTCTCTGATAGGGGCAGAGTATTCACCAGCTCCTTCTGGAGGGAAATACATAAACACCAAGGGACAACACTGAAAATGAGCTCCTCTTATCACCCAGAAACGGACGGTCAAACAGAAGTTACAAATCGAAGCTTAGAATGCTATCTTCGTTGTTTCTCTTCCGAATGCCCCAAACAATGGACTAAATGGTTACCCTGGGCCGAATACAGTTACAATACATCTTACCACTCATCCATCAAAATGTCGCCTTTCAAGGTTGTGTATGGGAGGGACCCTCCCACACTCATCAAATATGGGTCGTCACCATCCCCCATTGACTCATTAGACTAGATGCTCCAAGAAAGGGATGCAACTCTCAGTTTGCTAAAATCACAACTATCAAGGGCACAAGAGTACATGAAAAGGCAAGAAGACAAACATCGAAGGGATGTCCAATTTCAAGTTGGTGATTCGGTTTATGTTAGAATCAGACCATACAAGATGAAAAGTTTGGCAAAACATCACTGTGAGAAGATTTCTCCAAAATACTTTGGACCCTATAAAATTTTACAACAGATCGGTCCCGTGGCATATAAATTAGACCTTCCTCGAACATCAGCAATACACCCTGTTTTTCATGTATCACATCTTCGCAAGGCCCTAGGTGATAACCATACGGTTTTTCCACTAACATCTGATCTTTCTACTGATTGGGAATGGCAGGTGGTACCGGAAGCAATATAATCTTACAGATTCACTCGAAATTGCATGCAAGTACTCGTCAAGTGGCGTAATCTACCTCCTTCCGAAGCCACTTGGGAGGATGCCCCTACCATGGAAAAACAATTTCCTAACTTCAAAATTGAGGACAATTTTGTTCTTGGGAGGGGAAGTACTGAAATGAACCTCCCGAGGACATATTTAGAAAATAGAAGAAAGAAGGGGAGAACAAGATCGGCCACGTCGGACGACCTTCAAGAAGACCATTAGGCGGGAAAAGAAGCCTATAAATAAGAAGGCGGGGGGGGGAGGGGGGGGGGGGTCTTGAGGAGGAGGAAGTCAGTTGGCGCATCTAGCTCGAGTGGAGATCCTCCGACTCGTTGAGCGACGAGAGCGATTCGCCTCATCGCATTCCTATCTTTTCTTCGTTCTTTGTTGACCTCTCTTCGGAGACTACGGGCGTGGAGATTGTTTGGACTCTTCTACATCGGGAATCTGGTATTCTTTTCTTGATTTGGTAATTCTTTCTATTGAGACGACCTAAGATCTACTGATCTTGAGGGAGTCCTAACATCAGACCTCCAGGGATTATTCCAAGGGGCGTCTTTATCACTTCTTGCCAATCTTCTCTCTGCAATAACCCATTGAGCACCTGAAAATGGAAAATACAAGAGTTAAAGGAGGATCGTCATGAACATGATGACTAATATTCTGCCATAAATTTGAGACATGATAACTTAAGAGAAACAAACTGATAGGACCCCCTCATCTGGGGCCTATCGAAAACATAGAATTACAGTGAATGAGGGAAAGATGAAGAAAATCCAGAGCCCGTATTGGGCACTCCAGATCAATGAGCATAGCATAAGTTGGTGGCTGCAAGCCCTATGGAGTATCTCCCAACAACTTTTTTCGCTCTGCTTCTTCCCTCCACCTCCTTAGGGGTCTACACCCATCAATGTCATTGATTAACCCTCACTGAGGATTGATATTGACAACGACATTGACAATTTCCAGGCTGGTTGACAATGATGTTGACAAGGTATCCTGAACAGTGAAGGTTGACGGTGTTACAGTGCTGTGACTGAGTTATGAACAGAAAAGAAAGAAAAAGGGCATTGAATGAGAAGTAGGCGAACCTCCCCAAGAGGTTCTTGAGGAGGCCACACATCAGGAAAGGAGCATGCAAGGGGCCCTATTAAGCGCGGGCCCCACAAGTCTACAATTAAATGGGGAAATACCACTCAAGATGGCATTCACATTTCTTACCTGATTGATTGGACAGGAGTCGAGGAGGTGATACGTTTTGAACGTATCTATGCAATTTAACGAAATGAAAGATTGATCTTGAACTTTTCTTGACACTTCTTGAAAATGTAACTGTCTCCAAGAATTGTTTGATATGATAGGATTGAAAGAGGGGACGAGAGAGAGATGAAGAGCACGCAACTCTGGCATGGTTGATCGCCTTCCCTTGGAGCAACAGCTTTGATTCTGCGGGACAGAACTGCGATGCCTGGGAGAGATGTGAGAGGATGGGAAACAAGAGGAGGTAGGGTCAGAAAGAGGTAAGAGAGAATTCAGGGAAAGGTAGGGGAGGAAGCCCAACGGTTTGGGCCTAATTGGGCCGGTAGAATGGCTTGGATGACTTACCGGGCCCCCGTCTGGCATAACAACGGCCCGGTATCATATCAGGAGGTTGCCGATCCGGCAGGCTCCTGGGCAAGGACCAACCCAATCCAGCGACATCCTACTATATAGTATTCTCTGATGTGTATTGATCTTCTGATAAGTCCTTGGTAAGGACTTACCAATGCAAGAGGAGGCGCCAAGCTTCAGTCACATGTGCAAACTAAGGTGCACGTGTGAGATTTTGAATAAAGAGCGGGAGGTCTATATAAGGCAGTCGAGTTGCTCTCCATCGGGCATGAAGAAAGCAGTTATTGTTCGCTATCCGTCTGGAGGAGATCCTTCTCTGTGGTAGCTGAGGAGTTCGTTCCGGCCTCAGCTAGTCTACCTCGATCCGGGAGTTATGTTACAACCCCGGGGTCAACGAACAAGACTGTAGGACTTGAACCTCTACTTCAACAATAGTTTGGATGAAAACATAAACATCTCGCGACTGAGTTTCTAGAAGATAGAGATGGGGTAGAAACTACGATCGCACCGAATCGGTTGATCGTTCTTGAAGGAATGGGAGGATCTCCCAAGCCAGCCTCCATAGCTCGAAGTGCCGCAGCCCTCGCCAGCCAGTCTTTTTCCGCTCCCCCTCCCCCTTCCTTCTCTTCTCTTTTTGAATTAAGTTTGCGTCTCTTCGTCTTCTCTCCGCTGCTCTGCACGTGCGAGACGGAGACGTTTCTTCCTTTGCACGTAGGTGCGTGGAAGAGTTTTATCAAGTTACTTCCCATCTACTCCTCAGATCTGGTTCTTTGTTCTCGCTCTTCTATCCTCTATCTTCCGTTGGTTTCTATTGAACTCGTGGATCTAAGATTGTATCGACATAGGCTTTTCGTGCATGGGACATGTGTTGATCGAGACGTATTTCAAGGAGTTATTCTTGATTATCATTGTTCAGTATAATTAGTCAGTATCTTAACATCGTTCACTCTCATATGTAAACTCCATCCTATTCTTGGATTTACTTATGGCCAGGAGATGACTACAGATTGGATATTTAAATTTCATTCTCCTAGATATTTCAAATTCATTCTCAAGAACCTTTGCTATATGATCAGATCTTTGGGAGATCCGCATCAGTAGGCCAGCAGAAGGGGATGTAGGTCAGAACGTGCACCAACATGTGCTGACCAAGAGAAATAACCACAAGTTTTTTGGCAGGAAAGAGGATTAGAAAAAATACTACAAATAAGGACAGAGGAGGTGGGAAAAAGGGGGAATTGGTGATTCTTGACTTCTTGGAGAGGACTGATCAGTTGTATGCTGGAGTTCTTGGCAGGAATGCCTTCTGGGAGCAGGGGGCCGCATTCGGCCATAGAAGGGAAAAATTATCCCCAATCCAAGTGACAGAAATACCCCAGACAGTGGCAGAGGATCACATCACAAACCTTATTCTAGACATATTCAAAAGAAGAAGATGCCATCACTACGCATTTTATATTTATTGAGTATCATCGCATACTTATGTATGGAAAACTTATAACGATGGATTATAGTAACTTGCCTCAGCGAGCAGACCATCGCCACTCACACAGACAATGCCATCATAGCTCTTGAGATCCAATTTTGTGACGAGTTCCTGGGCGTGAAGCCGATACTGTGTCTCTGGTTGGGAATCAGAAGTGAGTAATAGAAATTTCAAGGAAAATGAAAGAATGGAGAGAAACCTTTCATCAGGTAGTAGATTCCAGCAGCATCAAGCAGAGGTTTAACCTCGTTCATAAAGATACGGAGCGCCTCTCTCTTTCCACCAAAGGGATTTACCAGGATGAACAACCTCTTCGGCCTACCTGGAAGGGAGATAATTTTTTAAAACCTAACAAAAATCATCCTCAGCAGTTTTATATTTATTTTTCACAAATAGAAACATTTTGATTCTAGTTATTTCCATTAATTTTTCCCTAAAAGGAAAGTGTTACTCAATGAAAATTTCCTTTCCACACAAAATTTTACGCATTGCATTGATTGTTATTATCAATTGAGACTGCCTACGACTCAACGGTAAAAATAAATCATATAGCAGACGTGGCAGGCCGATGGATGATTCTAAAGCGAACAGAGGTGTCAAAAGAAAAAAAATCTGTGGAGGTAAATCTCCAATCTAAGATAGAGCTGAACGAATTCATGATCAAGCCTTTT